>NC_135319.1:78992022-79305311 GCF_048772815.1 Callospermophilus lateralis
CTCACAGGAGCAGCGAGGAGGGCTTGGGGAGGGCCCTGCTACATGTGGGTCGTGAGTGGCCGAGGTGCCAGGGGCTGAAGGAGGACGGCTTCTCAGGAAAACAGCCAGGGCCTGATGAAGAAGATCTGGTTGCTCAGTGCCGGCTGTACCTTGTTTACATGAACAAGTGCCAGCTATTCATCCCAGAAAATATTCTCAATTAAACCCCTGAAGCCCTGCTATCTAAACAACTTAAAGGTATCCGTTTGGGGTCGGATCATTGTTTTTGTTTAATGTTTCAGCCAAAAGTTGTCAAAAGAAATTGCTGATGTACAAGTTCAGTCCCTTCCAGTGCATTTCATTTGTTGGGGGGGGGGGGGGAACATTTGAAGTTTCCATTTGGCTCTTTATTCAAATCTCCCTTTCTTCCTCTGGCCACTCTCAAAGGGGCCTTGGTGCTCTGCCCACCCTACCTCTCTCTGCTCCAGTTCCTCCAACACTGCAGCCTCCAACCTCAAACACCCCAAAATTGTCTTTAGCCACTTTTTCTCTGGTGTAACCATACTTTCTGATGCACCCCCCCTCCACACACACACACACACTGGGAACTATGGTCCTCTGGATCATGAAAGCCGATTTTGCCATTATCACCCCAAGGAATTGTCATAGTTTTACTAACCCTGAGTCCCCGCCTCAACCTCACCAAGTCTCACAGCAGCCCTGCCTACCCGCCACACTTGTTCAACACACTTCCTAACAACTGCTTAGCAAGTGTTCCCCAGGTGGCAACTGCATACCCGTGGTCTGCTCAGAGACAAATTAAGCACCTACTCTCTGCCAGGACCACGCTAAGCAATGCTGTTGGAAAGACAAACAGGCCAATCCCTATTGCTCTGCTTCTTGATTCACAAAAGAATGCACGCTGCCATTCTGTTTACATGAAATACAGCAACGCTCCCTGGGTCCCCTCCTCTCAAAGACAGTGCCACTAAATTGAGGCTACTTCTTACAACCAGTGATAGCTTAGAACCCAGCCTGCTTCATAGCTCTCCTCCCCACCCAGTTACTTTCCATTCTCTCATGAGGGGTGATTGGCAATGTGCTACATTTCTTTTGATTGTAGGCTACTTGTTTTTACAAGTCCCTCAACTGCTAATGTCGTATTTGTCTCAAGCTTCGAGCCAGATTTCTACAAGATAAGTATCCAGTTTCGGAGTTCAGCATCTCCAGGACAATCTTAGCTCTGAATCCCAAACTTCATTGAGAAGTTGCTTACTTAGAAATGAAGTTGGGTTTTAAAATCCCTGGGAATAAAGAAGCTTTCTTTCATCTTCTACTGCTGTAGGTATAGTCTAGCATAGAGTAAAGGAGAAATAATAGTGAACTCTAAATTCAGCAACAACATTAACAGTAGGCAATTTTCTGCTGAATCAATCTATGAAGAAAGAATTATACAGTTAAATAAACAACACAAAATGAAAATAAGTGCAGCAGGTCTGCTCTGTAGAGTGTTTTCATGGCCACCTGTGCCTGTTGATGGAGAGGTAAAGAAATAACAAGGCAACCTGCAGATGACTCCCCAACTCCTAGCACCTGACTTTTAATACAGGTGTGTACCGCACAGGAAATCAACCAGGCATTGAACTGAAGGTCTAGGGACAGCATTCACTCAAGACTGCACTCCCACCTGATGTGAGAGGATGGGACAACTCAGGAGCTAAGTTTGTGAAGCCACAGTACCTCCCTGACTTCTCGTGGGCAATTGAGGGGCCACATTCCACTGCAGGGCACTTTCGCAAGCCAACTGTGTCACTGTGCTTCTCGCAGGTTCATTTCTTCATTCACTCATGTCTTCACCAAATATTTATGGAACATTTAATGTGTGTTAGGTCCTTAGGTTCAGCCACTAAATTAAAAGGGTGTGGCCCCCTTAGAGGTCACATCTACATGACCTCAAAGTTATGTTGGCTATTCTGTACCATTTGGATGAACATTAATACAAATTCCCCCCAATTTTTAAAATTAATTTTCTTTTGGTGCATAATTATACATCAAAGTGGGATTTGTTGTGACATATTTGCACACGTATAGAACAATTTGGTCTATTTCAAAATTCTTACCAACCAGTAACTCTATGATTTTTCCAAGCATGAATGGCCAGCAAAAAAAATAAAAATAAAAAAAAAACCTGATTTTTTTTCCTACAGCTATTTTATCATGACAACTGTCAAATTTCTTCTTTCTTATGGTGAAGGGTGACCCAGTGTATAAAATGAGCTGGGCTGAAATTTCTATGGCTACACTAACAAAGCTGTGCAAATTTCGGCAGGTTTTATCATTACTTTGAGCCCAAGCTTTTCCACCAAAAGGAAAACGGGGAGGAAGTCCTACCTATTTGGAGAGTTGGTGTAAGGATTAAATGAGACTACACAGGAAAACACAAAGCCTGATTTGATAAATGTTATTTTGTATTCAACCCCTTATAGTGGGTGATTTGCAGTGCCCCGAGAGACATATCCAAGTTCTAGTCCGTGGTACTTGTGAATGTGACCTTATTTTCAATTGAGTCTTTGTAGATGTAAAAGATTAAGACTCTCAGGATGAGCTATGGGAATAGGGAAAGCACTGTACTCAAGAACAAGGATCCTTATAAGAGAAAGGAGAGGGAGACAGGAGAACAAGCCATTGGAGCCCACGCAGAGCTGGAGGGCCACTGCCAGAGCCAGGGAACACCCGGAAAGGGACAGGTGGTCCCCGAGGAAAGCTGGAAGAGGTGAGTGTGGTCCTGCTGAGACCTTGTCAGGCCTCCAGAATTAAGGCAGAGTAAGTTCTGGTTCTGTCAAACCTCCGTACGCGTCGCAGTGATCGGCTACGGCCAGCCTAGGAAGCCAGCACCCTCCCTCCCCGAGTCACAGAGGGCAAAAGATTTGTACCTAGAAAGCCAAGGGCCCCTGTGAAGAACAGGCTTCCGCCACGTTAACCTGGCTGGGAAAGGTCTGCTTTTCCATCTGATTATGAGGTTCTGATTAGGTTTAAAATCAACACCAAGAACCATGCAATTTAGAAATATTCATTCTGGTGAAAGAAAGCCTCCATTTTTGCCACAGATCATCGTGTGGTGAGCTGGGACTTCTGCACAGGAGCCCAGCAGGTGCTGCAGGACAGCTGCAGGGAGCCTGGTGGAGAGGAGGGTGCACGGGCCATCCTTGGCCGAGCTCAGCCCCAGCCCCAGGGACCAAGCCTCTCACGTGATCCAATCAACTTGTAGGAGTAGCGTGGACACATGAGCAGCAAATTGGGGAAATGGGTTCTGGAAGTTGGGGAGAGGCAACTCTTGGAATGACCCTGACTCAGAAATTCCAAGTTGTCTTTTTTAAGGTCCTTGAGCCCACGAGCCTCTCACAGCCCACCAGCCCACCACACGTGCCACTGTCATACAAATTGCATGTCAACAGGGCCACGTTCCCTCTGAAGTATCTGGCAGAGCTTCCCTGGCCCAGAATCAGGCGGGTTACCCACTGTGCCACTCTAGAGGGCCAGTCTGCTGGCCCTGGAAGCTCCCAGAAGGGAGAACAAGGTTGGGCCCTTGCTCTCTGCTGCTGACCTCTATCTGCTCCTTCTTGTCCTACTATAGCTCCAACTAGTAGTACTCCCTGAATTTTGTTAAGTTCATTTAATATAATTTTGTTAAATTTCATTTGATCACCCCCAAAATTTAAACAAATTTTATTAACAAATCTTATAGGAAAAGAGTTCAGTAACTTTCTTGAGATTATAGAGGTTAAAAAAACATGGCAGAGCTAAACTCAAGGACTGGATCTTTGGCCTGGGTCCACTACTCATTCCCCACCTCGGGAGGCCTTCCCTGACCAGTCCATTTGGTATTTGTGCCCCAACATTTAGCTGTTGTGTTCATACCATGAGAGGGACAGCACTATCATGAAAGACCTGCTATGCCCAGGGATCCTCCTCTGTTGTTATTATTTTCAATCCCACAATGACCTAAAGCCCTGTCCCTATTTTACAGATGGGGAAACTGAGGTCTTTGAAAGGGCCTTGCCTACAGCCATAGGGCTATGTGGCACAGAGCAGGATTTAAACCAGAGTGCCAGGGCTCATGTCCTTTCCCCACAGCCCCTGGGGGGTGCCATAACTGGATCACAAAGACACCTCTGAGCAGCAGCTGTTGCCATGGCCAATTCTGCTAAGGGCCTGGAGCCAAGCTGCCTTTACATTTGCTCTTTGAGCTCCTTTTCCAAAGCTGACATTCTCCAGCGCAGGTTGCTGCTCCACTAAAACCCCAGTAAAGTCACAGCTGTGACAGCTGCAGAGGGTTTGCCCCGGGCTCCTTCTATTGGCCTGGTCAGGAGAGGGGTCTGGAAATCACCCTTCATGTGACTAAGACCCTGGGGGCCTGCATGGATGTCCCTGGGCTTAAGACAACAGAGACTTACTCTCTCTCAGTTCTACGGGCTGGAAGTAGAGATTACATGACAACAGGGCCTCATTCCCTCTGACGTCTCTGGCGAGAACTTTCCTTGCCTCTCCTTTTCCAGCAACCTCAACATGCCTTGGCTTGCAGCCACGTCACCCCAGCCTCTGCCTCTGTCTTCATGTGGTCCTCTCTCTGTGTGCCTGTGTGTCCAGACCGCCCTCTTCTTGTACAAACACCGGTCATCTGATAAGGGCCCACCCTGAGCCAGGATGACCCAGAAATAACAAGGCAACCTGCAGATGACTTAACTTGATTGTATCTCTAAGACCCTATTTCCAAATAAAGTCACATGCCAGGGTTTAAGACCTGAATATATCATTTGGAGGACACAATCCAACCCACAACAGGGGACAAGGGAGCCCAAACAAACGTCCTTCTTTTAGCACTCTCACCTGGTTCCCTGGCATTAAGCAAGGTCCTCCCTCCTCAGCTATGAGGGGCTGAGCTGAGGTGCCAGGCTGGCTACAGAAGGGCAAGATGGGCACCTCACTGGGTCCACCTGCTCCTCAACGGGCCATGAAGTTGGTTTTAATGTCTAGGCCCCAGATCAAATAAATGAGGGCCATCTTGGGGAGTCCAAGCACCCAGAGGCTCCTCAGTTGATTCCAATGACAAGACAGGATTAAGAACCAGAGTACTAGAGCCGAAGGGCACCAAGCCATTGGTTCAAGAGAGGGGGTAAGTCACAGACAGCCGCTGCTCCCCCACACGTGCGCCAGGGTTTCCCCAACTCCATCGGCGGTGACCCTCTGGAGCAGCCAGGGCCTGTTGTGAGGAGGCCTCTCCTCTCCTACTCCCCACCCCGCCAGCCCATCAGTTTCATGAGGGCAGTTCCTCTGTGCCCGTCTGGAGCACCGCTTGCTCAAGGTGCTGAATCTGGGGAGTGGCGCACAGCAGCTGCTCAAGACAGGTCTGCAGAAGGGATGAGCCATGAATATGAGTGATGAAGGCACTGGGAAGGGCACTGGGAAGAAGGCCAGGCCTGGGAGGAGTCCTGCCACTCATCCAAGAGTTCATGACCCAGAAGACCGTGCAACACCACCCACCCAACTCACCACCCCACAGCTCAGGTATCCGTCCACAGGGTGACTATTCTACGGTGGGTATGGGGAGGAGAATGGCAACTGCCTGGGTGATCAGAGACAGCAGAATGGTGTCTGGGCTGAGTGGATCGGGATCAATAGAGACGGGCAAAGAGCGTTCAGAAGACGGTAAGAGGAGAGGTGACGACGGGGAAGGGTGGCTGGAGCACAGACTGCAGGTCCCCAAGCAGTGAACCAACTCCAACAACAGTGGCCCTGCAGATGGGACAGCCTTCAGCTTCCTCCCTGGGTGAAGCCATCTAAGTGGCCATGAGAAGTCAGGGATGGCCTGGAGCAGAAGTCACAATGGAAATGGAATTGTATTAGAGCTAGCTGGCTGTGGAGCACAGGTGACAAAACAGAAGGGAGACGGCAATCTAAAGCCTATCTTGCTTTGGTACAGCCACAAATTCAAGTTACTTCACTGACAAAGGCTATCCATCGGGGCTGTCTGGTGAGCCCTGCATACTGTCCAGAAACCCGAGAAAGACCTATTTTACAAGGACAACAGTCTGAAATCCCTTAGATTTTCAATAAAAAGGAATTCCCTCCTGCCTTTCTCAGCATACAAACTTGTTAAATCACTGAGATCACCTTGGCAAAGAAAGCGGCTAAGTTCTCCAAGCCTTGCTTGACTCTCAGTAACACAACGATACAGTGTTATACAAACAAAATGTGCAAAAGTGTCCAGAAATGCATCATGGTCTCTTCATTCCCAAGCCAACATATAACCCAGGAACCCCCAAACATGTGGGTCATCCAATTACTATTGTTATTTTTGGTGATTCCAAGCACCAAGCTAACAGTGAATGTAAATTAGGCACTAAACTCTCAGTCACAGGTGGCCATCCTGATGATCCAGAACCATCTGAAATGATTTTTAAAATTTTTACTAATATGAAAATATAAAATTTTAATCCCTCATAGAGAACTCATACAGAAATAAATATCATTTAGGACTCACTTTGAGAAACAATCTTTATCCTACCTAGGAAATTATC
Source organism: Callospermophilus lateralis (assembly GCF_048772815.1). Classification (NCBI taxonomy): domain Eukaryota; kingdom Metazoa; phylum Chordata; class Mammalia; order Rodentia; family Sciuridae; genus Callospermophilus; species Callospermophilus lateralis. The sequence continues at coordinate 78,998,580 of NC_135319.1, forward strand.
TGCAGAAGCCTCCAACAAACTGATCTCCATCTTCATGTGGTCACAGTAGGACTCATGATCCTCACAGATACCTTTCCAACCCAAGTCCATCCATATCCCCTTTCCACAATCAGTCTAAGGAACAGTCTGTCTTTGACCATTGTTGCTCTTCTAGATTTTCCTCATGTATTTGTAGCTACATCTTTGGGGCTGTGGCAGGGTTCTCTGCATAGGAACAGTGTTTAGGGACCAAATTCATTCATTACAGGGAAGTGCCCCATGTCTTAATTCACAGTAAAGAAGCTACTTTACTGTGGCCTGTACAGAGGCAGCCCTGGTGGGGATTCTAGAGGTGGATGCCCAGCACGCAGGACTGTGCAGAATCCTCAAAACCAGAGGCTGCAGAAGATCATGGAGGGTGGAAGAGGATGTGCACAATCCACTACCTTTGATCAGGCCATTTATTTGTGCCCCGTAAAATTCCTAAAGGATTTCTGAAAATGGGAACAGAAAACCAAAACCCAAGACACAGGAAGGGTGAAGAATAAGAAACAGAGCTCCACCTTTCAAGGTCATCAAAGCAGGAAGGTCAAGGAGGGGGTGGGTATTAGTCTTATCTGATAGATAGAAACCTTCCCCTTCCTTCGGAGTGACCAGCTTTTCCCTGACTTGGGGTTGTAAGAGGAATCCCTCTCATTTGACAGGTCAGCCCCCACCTCACCCCGTTGCTTTTCCATAAGAACACCAAGCTGGTCAGCTAAGATGGCCAGGCCACGCCACACCCATGAGCAAGGCCCCAAATGTGTGGGAAGTGACAGCCCACACATCACTTACTGGCCAAGCTAAAAGGAAAACAGAGCTTTGGGCGACTTCCCATCTCTTCTATGTAACAGGAGCCTTCCTGACAAACAGCCTTCTGGGAACACCCTGTCTGTGCCAGGGCACAGCACCATCAGCTGTGGGTAGACACACACGCGGGGACTTAGATTTGCATCAGGCCAGCCTCACATTCTCTGAGAACTTGTGACACAGAGCAAAATTGGAGGGTGCCTAACATTCCAGGGGGCACACTGCCCAGTGATCTGGTGCACTGTTATCTTCAGGGCACCCCCCTCCCCCAGCTCAACACAGAGCGGCCCAACGCCATGCAAAGCCGAAGGGACAGGATGTGGTTGTGGGCAGGAGCTAAACGTGAAAAGGGTTGTTTGCAGACCAGCAAGGAACTGACCAATAATGAGCCCAGGCCCCAAAGCAGCTGATAAGAGGAGGACAGAGGCCAGGTTTGAATGCAGCCCCCAGTAAATCACTGTTAATTGCAAGTGAGAGAGGAATGAAGGCTGTGCTTGAACTTGCAAGTTTATTTCAGGTTATTCCAAAGTCTTCCTGGGCTTCTTGGCAAGGAGGCGGAGGAGCGCAGAGCGGGTGGGAGAAAGACTGCTCTCAGGCCCTTTCTGACTGTGGGATAATGTTTTGCAACATGGACAGCAGCAGCTGAGGGCTATGGAAATGCGCACAGATCTCATACAAACAGAACGTCTGCTTATCCTTCCTGGCCTTGTAGGCCAGGCTGAAGCATGGTATGTGGGATAATCTACTGCATCGACACACTAATGAGCACCATGCACAGACAGGGAGCAGAGATAAGCAGCATGAGTCACCAGGAGCGAGACTCCACAAATGACTGCCAACAACAAGCTGGTGCAACAATGTCCTACTTGGCAGAGGGGAAAGGAGAACACAGAAGGCAAATGAGTGGATAAAGGAGATATGTCATATATACACAGTGGAATATTAGTTGGCCATAAAAAGGAAACCTGCTATCCGTGACAACATGGATAGACCTGGAGGACATTATGGTCAATGAAATAAGCCAGACCCAGAAAAACAAGTACTGTATGACCTCACTGATACAGGGAAACTAAAAAAGTTAAAGCAGAGTGTAGAGTGACAGTGGCCAAAGGCTGGTGGGGAGGGAAATAGGGAGATGTTAGCCACGAGTACAAACTTTGTGTCATTAGATGGATGTGTTCTGGGGATCTCACACACCTTGTGGTGATGGGAGTCAATGATAACATACTGTATAGGTGAAGTTTGCTACAACATAGGTCTTGAGTACGCTCACCACTCGGTCTTTGTCTTACACATCACTCAATGGTAACTCGTGAGATGGTGGCAATGCTAATTAGCTGGACTGTGTAAGCTGCCTCACAGTAAACACATATGTCAAATCCTCGTGTGTGCCTAAGTATGGACAAGGTTTTGTCAATAACACTTGGGGCAGGGAACCTGCACCTCCTCAAGGAAGTGGCCACGCCATCACTCCAGATTAATAACTCTAACACAAGTAGAGCAGAAATAAGATCTTGTCTTTCATGACTGATTTCATGATGGGGAGCTCAACTCCAAGTGCACCTTGGGAAAACAGTTTCCTTGCCTGTGTATGAAAAAAAAAAAATCACTTCTGATTTTTGAAAACTTTTTGTTATGGAAACTTTCACATACCAAATAGAGAAGAGTGAAATGAACTCCCATGCAGCCAGGTGAAGCTATCACTGAGCTTCATTCGCTACAATCATTTTGCAATTCTGATTTCATCTCGGTCCCCCACACCTGCCTATATCACATAAATATTTCAATGCACCTTGATCAGATAAAACCTTTGTACATTAATTTGAAGTTAACAATCACAAAATTAATATACCCAAATTATGTTTTTCACTTTTAGGGGGCACCTCCTGTCCAGACACAGGATAAGGAGGATAGTGATGGGAAGAGGCCTCCCTTGGAGTTGAGATACCCAGTCGTCTTTTGCCAGCACCAAGCAGGGTGACCCCAGGTCAGCTGGCCAACCTTCCAGACCCTCAGTTTCTTTACCACTAACAGAAACTCAGAGAGGCTAGTATTTCAAGTTGTATTCAAACTCCAGCCACTCCAAATACTGCCTATAACAACTCACATTAATATGCCCTCTTTGAAGAAGGTGATATGCATGTGCATATAGGTTAATTTAAATCCACATCCCAGGGACAGAGAGCTACTGCTTAAAGTATCCTAATCAAATTGCACACACCAGAGACTACTGGTTAGTTGGAAAACACTGATCAGAAGTCCACAGCCCAGAAGCAGCTACTCTACGTCTTTGGCTATTTTCGTGGATTCTAAAAATGTTTCTTTACTGAAATGAGTGGAGTGGCTGGAAACATTGTCCCAGCACCTCCACCCTCGCATGACCAGGATATAAGAATCTGGATAAAGCCAGCTATTTATACCATCCCAGTTGCATCCTAGGCCCAAAGCAAAACACAGTGCCGTGTTCACCCAATACGTAGAGATTCCATTGCCTGATCCACCTGAGTAGCTAAATGCTACCACTAGAATTTTCTTGCACTTGCCTTAAGACAGGTGTTAACTGGTCAATACCCAAATGCTAGAGAGCTAGTGCTTCATCAGGCTCACAGATCAAATTATTGTTTTGGGGGCCTGCCTGCTAACAGATGTTTGGGTGCAATTGAGTTTGGTTTGAGAACTGTTTTCAGCTTAACGTCAACTGGGAGTGAATTTGTGGGGAGGGGATCTGCAAGACCTATGTACATCTTACCACTGGAGGGAACCCATGTTTTCCAAAGCACCCCAGAATGGTTATTTCCCTACTTCTAAAATTTACTTGAATTATTTCTCGCCATCTGGAATTCCCTTTTCTTTCCCTCTTCCGCTAAATCTTGTACATTTGTGATAGCCCGCCTCAAGACTTGCTTCCTCTAAAAGCCACCTTTAGTCACTGGGACTTCAGCAACTGTAAGGCAATTATGGAGCTGAACTTGAGGTTTTCATGAGCATGAAACACACACGTCGAGCACAGGAATGCTGCAATGGTCTCACGTTGACAGGTTAGTACTGGCCAGGACTCTTGCTTGGCCCATGGATAGAGCCTGGCCATTGGCTGGTGGGGGCACAAACTGAGATTGTGCTTTCTTCCTCATCTCTCCCATTGGTTCCTGGACAGAGCAGCTAAATAACACTGCAAACTTTAGTCTGGCTGCTGACAGGTGCAGTTCTCAAAGGAGAGAGCCATGTAGGTTTATGCTAAGGAAGTGAATGGGGATGAGACAGGCAAGGGTTTGGCCACCATCTTGGCGAGAAGAAATTCAGTCTGGCTGGAAATAGCCAATTGGCAGAAAATAAGGCTTCTGGTGTGGGTGGCTGTAAATGCCGAGTTTGAAGAAAGCAGACAGGAAGGGCAAAGCCCCTCATCAGAACAACAACAGTGAAAAGATGATTTACCAAGGTCAGAATTGGGGCCATGGAAAATTTTCTGTTTACATCTTTTTTTTTTTTTTTTAAACAGCACAAAAGCAGAGGGAAAATTATTGTTGTGTGTTTGTGTGTGTGTGTGTGTGTATCAGGGGGAAGGCACTTTATAGCTCATAAACCTGGTGAATTAAATAGGATTCCAGTGTGTGGGTAATATGGTGAATCCTCCCATGTTCAGAAAAAATAAAACAGTATGCCTCTCCCCACGGGAACCACTACATTAGCTTCTCCCTGGCAAGTCCCAGCCTGGAGAGACAGCAGCAACCAAAAGCTTTCTTTCCCTTAACTTGGATCAAACAGCAAAATTCTTGACTAATTTGTTCCAAACTGAAGTCTCTCTCTGGCTGGAGGGCTGATGCTGTAAGACTTGTTCTGTGGACTCTCAGGATAGCTGGAGAGTTTAACCCCAGAGTGGCAACTGGTCTTGTCCCTTGGTCCCTGGACAGTCACCTGAGCAGGCCTTGGTGCCATCTTGGGAGTCCTCCCTCTTCACCCAGGGGCTCCAGGCGCCATCCTGCATTCCAGTGGGCTCCCAGATTTTCCTTCTGTCAACACCAAGTCCAGCCCTGGGCTGACTTGTCATTGTTTGTCCCAGAATTTATGGTTCAGATAAGGGAAGCTGCATGGGGCTGGGTGGAGTGGGAGGGGCAGGGGTGGCCATGAGTGAAATAACCCAGTATTTTCTTTTGCTCTATTCTCCATATCTCAATGTCCAGAAGAGGCGGAGGGTGGCCAGCTCCGGAAGCTTTCATGATGCCAAATACTTTCTCGATGACTTCTTTTGTTTTCTTTTAAATTAATTTAAACTTTTATTGGGAAAATGGAAGGTGTGGATATGGCAGGTGTGTAGGGGTGTGTGTGTGTGTGCGTGTAAAAGTAGGTAATAAACTTTCCCATCCATCTTAGAATTCCCAGCCTCAGCCCCCTTCCTGACAATTATTACCAATAGGCTGTGGATCCTTCTAGGAATTTCCAATGCTGTCTTGGAAATAATATAATATTATTTATTATGTAATAAATAATATTCTGTGTATATAATATTCTGTATATAAAATGTTCATTAAAAAGTACAGATAAAGCTCTTTGATTCATGTAAGTACACACCATATACAGCAATCTGCACCTTGCCTTGAAGACAACATATCGAATTTGCCTTAGTCTTTTTAACAGCTACACAGTATTTCATTCAATGGATCCAATGTACATTTTAAAATGTCTTGTTTATAAAATACTAAATAATTCTCATTTACAAAATTTGTATTCCAGGAAATGCATGTTAATGAGGAAAAGCCCTTCCTCCCTCTCTCAAACTGTAAATCCCAGCACCGCATTTAGTCCTTTAAATAATGATACCAGGACATTGGTATCAGGACTTGGCCAGCAGCAGAGAGAAGATAAAGACTGAGGCCCCAGAGCTCTGCCTCTACCTGTTGTCCCCCCTCTGGAGTCTCCAAGCCTCTGTTAACCATGGTTACCTGTCCTCCCACATCCTGTCCCCCATCAACTCCAGGTGATAAGAACCTGCCTCTTCTGTGCCAGTAAAACCAGCAAGCCCTGTTCTGAGTGGACAGAACACGCTAACTAGGACTGAAGTCAAGTCCCTCATACACCTGCCTAGTGGTGGCAGAGAACCAAAGAAGTAGGGGCCTCTGCCCTCATGGCGCTTACATGCAGTGTCAAAGAGTCACCCAACAAGGTCCCATCAGCCCAAACCATCTCACATTAGCCCCACCAACCCTTGCTCTTTCTTTGCTGTTCCAGAGTCCTGGGCTTGGGAAGGACATTTTTCAGTTATTTCATGGCCCTCAATAGGCTCACCCCTTCAGTCTCCCAGGCAACATGACCCCAAACATCCTAGCTAAGGCTACAGAATTTGAAACGCCTGCACATTATCATTGGATTTTTCTGAAACTTGGTCATTCAAGCATAAAGGGAAAAAGTGTTTTTGGAAATGTTCTCCATGAGACAAACAGCACAGCTGGATAAGCCTCTGGCACAGAACCATCCTGCCAGGGGCAATGGGCCGTCATATAGGGAGTTGCAGATGCCATTCTTCCCTGGAGGGTCTTCTCAGATACCCAGCAGAGCAAGGGGGAGTCCTACAGCTGCCCAGAGACCCTCAGTCCTGGCCTTAGAACAAAAGCAGACGCCTCAGGCCCTGGTAGGGAGGGAGCCGTTCCCACTGGCTGGGGAGCAGCAGTGTGTGCTCCAGATTTCTTCCCTGACTTTAGTTGCTTAGTTTTACACAGGAGCTGCCAGAGTCCTGAACTCACCCCCTCACTGGATGATTCTAGAAGAAAAAAAAAATACAGCTGTTTCAGCTTCTCTGTCCTTGAAAAGCACTTCCAACTAGAAGCTGGAAGGGGTCCAGGGCTGATGTGGCTTCCTGAACAAACTCTTTCCTAGACAGATGTTAGAGAACCAGGCCTGCAGGGTGGAGAGGGGCTGTGAGGCTGGAGGGTAGGGAGAGTTGGGTGTCAGTCCCTTGGCGCCAAGGAAGAGGAGCATGGCTAGGTTACAAGGGAGTCTGTCACTAGCCCAGACAGTACCTCCTGTGCTTTATTCCAGGTTCACTAGAGTGTCTGAGCCCATCTAGTCCTGTAAGGCGTGCCTGCGGCCTTCGACAGGGGTCAGTGAACTACAGCCCCTGCTCCAAATGAAGCCCCTCACCTGTATTTATATGGCCCTCAAGCCACTCCGATGTTTTACAGCTTTAAATGGGGAAAGAAAATCAAGAGAATGATATTTAGTGGTACATGAAAAGTATATGAAATTCACCAGTGGGGTGGTACACGCCTGCAATCCCAGCTACTTTGAAGGTTGAAGTAGAAAGATCCCAAGTTTGAGGTCATCCTGAGTCACTTAGTGAAACCCGGTCTCAAAAATAAAAAGGCGGGGGGGGGGGGGGGGCGCTGAGGATGTAGTTCAATGTGTTCAATTCCCAGTACTATTACAAATGTGTGTGTGTGTGTGTGTGTGTGTGTGTGTGTGTGTGTGAGAAATAAATTTCCATGCCCATAAATAAAGTTTTTTTTTTTAAAAGAAAGGAAGGAAGGAAAGATAGACTTTTTTTTTTTTAAGAGAGAGAGAGGTAGAGAGAGGTAGAGAGAGAGAATTTTAATATTTATTTTTTTAGTTATCGGCGGGCACAACATCTTTGTTTGTATGTGGTGCTGAGGATCGAACCCGGGCCGCACGCATGTCAGGCGAGTGCACTACCGCTTGAGCCACATCCCCAGCCCCCATAAATAAAGTTTTATTGAAACACAGCCACACATTTGTTTTCTTCTATGGTTGCTTACACAATATAATGCCAGAGTGGAATTACTGCCACACAGACCTTAGGGCCACAAATCCCAAAATATTTACTGTCTACCCCTTTGCAGAAAAGTTTGCTTGTCTCTATTCCAGAAGAAACCAACAGGCAAAAATCAAGAATATTATGTAGGTACTACTATAGCAAGAGAAAACACAAATGTTTATTGACAAATTAAACATATAATCATGAATTAAATTTATTAAGCACATAATCCTAATTAATAATTCTTTGCATTTAGGTTTACTAATGACCACAGAAATCTTCCTTTAGTTGGGATAACACTTTGCTTAATAGGAGAGCTAAGTTGGTGTCCCTATCATCAAATCGACTGCAAATGTTTATCTGTAAACACCATTCTTAGTTTGAAAGTCACTGTCCTATGGGCTATAGTCTGCAAACTCCTGCTCTAAGACAAAAAGGAAGGTGACTTTGATTTTAAATTTTTCATAGTTCAGTCCCCCAAGAGTCTAATCAGGAATAAATATAAAAATTTTAAATCCAATCTGGGACAACAAAGTACTATACAGAAAGTTGTATAGTCTCCCCACCAACATCACCCCCTTAAAGAAATGACATTCATTAAACCTTGTTCAACAGACTGAGATCTTCTAGGGGAAGGGTCATGTTGATTCATTGCTGCACAAATATTCTGACTTGTGACATAAACGAACATATATGGAGCCTCAGCTGTGAGCCAAACCTTGTGTTTGGAGCTGGTGGATCTGGGATGGGCTTGCAAGCACAATACATAGAAGTGTGAAATTTTATCTATACTTAGGGCTTTCCATTTACAGCAGAAGAGAAGGAACACATGGTAGTTAAATAACAGAACCAAACTCTGATACTGATGACAGGAGCACTGAGATAGCATCAGAGTGGCCCTCAGTCTCCACTGGATCTCATAAGTACAAATTTTTAAACTTGGGGCACAGGGTGCCCCACTTCTGTTACTCAGCACTGAGGAACCTCCACAGTCCTTGCTTCCCTTAGCAGAGGATCATGGCACTGACCCACCTCAAAAACCACCAAGTAGGGCATTTTGAAATGATGACGGGGGCTGAAATGACTCTGCAATTCAGAACCTGATAATACAGTTGCTGAACCTGTCAACACTCCATTAAAAACACACCCAACAACATTGACACTATCCAAGGGATAAAAATACTGAGGACTTAAGAATAGGGAAACCTGGGAAGAAAAACAGACCACCCAAGCAGAAAGAGCCAGAGACCAAGAAATCGTTGGAGTTTTCAGGCCTCCCTAGAAGTCACCACCCACAGAGCCATGATCTAGGAGGGATGGGAGCGAGACGGTGCAGCGACCCCAGGGGACTGGGCTGGGCACATCCTTCCCCTGCCTACCCAGGGCAGCCCAGGAGGGCACTCGACTTGGAGTTTGTTTTCAAATATCACTAGGGGGCATGACACAAGTCAAGGTCGTACTACACACACAAAATATCTCCTTCAGTCCACAGTCCACTGATTCACACTTACCCTCCCTCCCACTCCCAGGCTCCCCACGTCCAAGAATTCCCCTGAACAACCAAAAGGGAGAAGGTGCAAACCTCATCTCAACTAGCAGGTGAAGAGTTATCGAGTAAGCCGAAGAAATATTTCACTTGTCACCTGAAAAGCCCAAGACTTTCCTCTGAGACACTTTGGAAAAGCCATTCCCAGGGCAAGGATCCAAGGTGACAATGAGCACTATTCATAAACCAGATGGTTCTGGGTAAAGTCCAACCAAAGGCAATGAGGGGCTTTGGGCAAGAAGTGATCACTATGTCCACGGGGTGTGGTAAGGTGGTAGGCAGACAGGACACAAACATTGGCTGCTATTGGCTGTGTCACAGCGTACCACATGCCACATGGATTTCATCAAGGGAGTGTAAGTTACCCATCAGTGGACAATGTTGCTCATGGAACCAAAGTCTTGTCAAAATAGCAGTCAATGGGATAGAAAGGTGAATGGTTTTCTCTAGTGTGATGGAAAGATTAATTCAGTAATCATTCATTGAGCTCCATACTTTTCCAGATTAAAAAAAATAAAAGGATCAAGATGCATTTCTGCCTTCAGTGCCCTTATTTCAATTCAGCAAGATAGCTATTAACCATGCCTGGGGAAACACAGAGGAAGCAGGGCCTGAGATGCTTCAAGAGAGAGCATGACATAGGTGTCTCCACGTCACAGGGACGCTGGCATCCACTGTGTGTCTGAGGGACTCTGTAGAGGACTCACATGTGTTTCCTGCCAACATTTCTTAGCACTGCTTCCCAAGAAACTGAATCATGGATTTTTCTGGGTCTGCACTAACGCCACACCTTCAGTAGGCTTTGTCCCAATTTGCCAAGAAGCCTCTCAGGCAAAGAGGTTGCCACGGCAAAAACAGCCCAGCCAAGAAAAAGGGCCTTCCGAGTGAGGCTGCAAACCACCAGGTGTTCCGCCACCAGCAAATGGCTCAGTCTGCTTGCAAGAGTCCAGAAGATGCATCCATCCATCTTTACATTATTCATGGAATTCACAAGATGAATGCTTTCAGTTCTTTACTGCTTCAATGCTAAGCATGTTTCTAAAATAAACATTAGCTTTGCATTGACACAGGAAATTGGCTGGGATGATTTTCGGTCTCAAGCTATTGAAGCCTATAGCTATTGCTCTATTAACCTTTTTCAGTGAATATCTTTTAGAGTTTTGAATGAAATTCAGAAAAGGCATAACACATACCAAAGTCAGAGCCCTCTCTAGGACAAACTGAGAAGCTTTCTATGAACAAATGGTTAAAATGCTGCCATTATCTTCATTATATCCCTCAGAAATGAGATTTAGAATGTAAATAAGTATCTTCTAATGCAATGGACTACAAATTCCACAGGAGAACTTCCACTTATGAAGTATTGTCGTTTCTCCTGAAAACGTAATCTTCCAGATTGTCAGAAACCTGTACATCTAAGATGCTGCCTGAAATTAAATTGTCTGGCCCCCAAAAGACCTAAACTTATCCAGGTCAGAGCCTGGAGAAGAAATGCAATGTTCCTATCTTCTAGCAGCCCAAGACAGTTCAAGAAGTCCCCAAAGACACCCATGGAGGAAGGAACTTGGACTCCAGGAATGTCCTGATCAGCCAAGGCACAGTAATGAACACCTGTCATCCCTCCAACTTGGGAGGTTGAGGCAGGAGGGTTGCAAGTTCAAAGCCAGCCGTAGCAACTTAACAAGGTCCTGTCTCCAAAAAATAAATTAAAAAGGCTGGGGATATAGCTCAACAGTAGAGTGCTCCCGGTTTCAACCCCCCAGTAGGAAAGAAGGAAGGAAGAAAAGGAAAGGAAAGCCCTGGACCACTGAACCCAGACCTGCCAACCAAAGGGAGCACCCAGCCCTGGCTCAGGCCACACATCAGAGAAGTGACTCTCTATAGAACATCCTCTGCAACAAGGAGGCCTGAGACAGTCAGCAAAAATGAGATCTCCAAAACCACTCCACAGTGACCAGGCCGAAACATCCCAACTATTTTCCCATGATGAGAAAATAAAGGACAAGTCACCCACCACCCAGCTGAATAGTTAAAACATAGGAAATATTTGTTCCCAGAAAGGAGTGGTCTTGGGGGATGGGAATGGAGAGGGGAGAAGAGATAGGCAGACAGGTAGACATCTTCTCTTTAGAAAGATGAAACATCGAGGCAACTGGATTGCATTTTTAAAGCCATTTCCAGGAAAAATCCTTTTGAGGTTTCCTGTGCTGCCTGAGTTTATGACACATTAGCAGAAGTGAAGGCTTCCAGAGAGTCACATGATGTTATTAATATGAAAATCCCAAACTCCAAGGGTTTGATGAAGTCTGAGACGTGAAGATTCAGGAGAGCTCTTCCTTGAGCAAACCAGTTCCCTTGCCTTACAACTCCCTGGGGCGTGGAAAGGAGCCAAGGTCAAAGACTGGGAAGAGATGCCCAGGAAGAGATGATGATTTCATTGGCTGGGACTTTATGGAGCTTTGTAAGTTTTGCGTGGCAAATGCTTTTACTATCCCTTTGCAAAGGCGGTGGGGGGGGGGGGCGACACCAAATTCCATCCCTTCCAAGGATCCTGAATCACATAATTGGTGAAGAGAATAGACCCTAAAGGCGGCCACACAACTTTCCCACTGTGTAGGTTCTCATGGCAACAGAGCCGAGTGAGAAACATATTCATATCCAAAAGTTTCCCTTCTAAAGTGTGGGGCTCTCCTCACAAGACCCATCCCAGCCATTCCACCACCCAGGAGCAGACATCAGCTGTGGGGGAGGCTGCTACACAGAACTTCCCACCACTCTGCCCTGGACATCTGGCCATTGACAGGGCACCCAGGACACCTGGCCTTGTGCTTTGGGAAATACAATCCTGTAGGGTTTTTGTCTCTAAATATGGTTTCCTCATGTCCATACTAGGAATAAAAAACTCTACCTACCCTCATAGACTTGCAAGTATTAAATAAGGTAATTTGTGTAATGCATTTATTAGAGGAGATGGAAACAGAACTTACCACAAGCTTCTAGATAGTAGGAATAGCGTTGGATTTGGTATGCACGATCTGTAACTCTGCACTATATATAAAGGTCTACTGAATGATGCAATGAGTGGGTCTTTTAATAAAAGGGAACTTGTCACAAAATTATACTCTAATAATCAAAGTGGTCTATCAATGGCACGTGATGGACAGACAGATCAATGAAAAAGTTTGGCAAGTATAGATATAATATATACAGTGACTTAGTTTATGAGAAAGACACTGGGAAAGAAAGTTAAGCCAAAAACATGGTTGGTACAATGTGGGTAGCTAACTGAAAAATATTAATTTGGACCCCATGTCATATCTTATGAAGAATTTCAGATGGTTCACATATTTAAAACATGAAAACAAACAAAAAAGTACAAACAAACTATAGCTGGTAGGAAAGTAAAATGATGTGGTCACTGATTACCGCCATCATTTGGGAGTTACTCAATGATACACCCTAGAGTTACCATGAGACCTAATGATTCTATACACACATACACACACACACACACACACACACACGTGTGTGTAAGAGAGAGAGAGGCCCAATAGGAATGAGAACATGTGTCCACAAAAACAACTTGTACACAAATGGTTATAGCAGCAATATTCAATATAGCCTACAGATGAATGGATTAACAAGGTGTGTTACATTCTGCATATGTACCTGGTAGAATATTATTTAGCCATAAAATGAGTGAAGGACTGACATACTCTTCAACTTGGAATGAACCTTGAAAACACTGGGCCAAGTGAAAGAAGGAGTTTACATATTCTATAATTCCATTTATATGAAAGTCCAGAATAGGGACATCGACAGAGATAGAAAGTACATGGACAGTTGCCCAGGGCTGGGGCAAGTGGTGGGGTGGGGGTGGGGTTATTGCCAAAGGGAAGGGGTTTCTCTTTGAGGAAATGAAAATGTTCCAAAAGTAGCTGTGGAGATGGTTGTGAATATTAGCAAAGTGTACACCCTAAATGTTGTACAGTATTAAAGGATATTTCAATAAGGCTAAAAAAGAAAATGGGAGTACAGTTTTAGGGGGAAACTAGAACCATGAAAGGAGATAAATCTGACCAAAAAACATTTCAGGAAAAAAATCCTACTTCAGAAAAGTAAACATAAAAGCAAGACAAAGAAAGAGTGGGAGAAATATTTGCAGCTCATATATCAAAGGGTTAATTTTCTTAACACAAAAAAAACCTCCTACAAAACTGATTTTTAAAAAAGCAATTCAATAGAAAAATGAGCAATGCATTCAAACAGAATACACACACCCCCTACATACACGTGACCAATCCTAAGTATAGGAAGATATTCGACTTCACTTTGAATAGTGACCTTTAAGTTAAATCTGGAAGGGACACCATGAAGAGAGGTCTTTGCCCATTCTGAGGAACAGGGACAGCCAAGTCTGATAATACTGTATAGATGAAATTAGGTGGGTGGAGACAGGCACTCTTTGCTTAGGAGGTACTTTGCCTATGAGAGTAAAAAGGGACCCGACTAATCTAGGTGTGGTGGCACCACCTGTAGTCCCAGCTACTCCAGGGGCTGAGCTCTGGAGTTCAAGACCAGCCTGAGCAACATAGCGAGACCCCATCTCAAAACAGAAAGAAAAAAATAGATCTGAGCTCCCCAAGAGAGCCACTTGGCAATCTCCACACAAATCCTAGCAACACATCCTTTGACCCAGCCTTTCTATCCTGGGATGGGATGGTACAGATCGCCTCCTTGGGTCTGAAGTGACCTATGGCAAGGGTATTCATGGTGACATTGTTTGTCACAGGGACACCTAAGAAAAAACTGAAATGTCCACTGAGTACAGAAAAGGCGTGGTCACTGCACAAAGGAAATGCCGAGCAGCAAAATAAGGAGCACGGCAGCCCCAGGAGGAAGGAGCCCCAGGAGTGAGCTCCACGTGGTGGAAAGAGGAAAGATCACCCGCTGCGGCTGCTCCTGGGCGCGCAATGGCCTGAAGGATACATCATAGACTGGGCAGGGAAGGGGCCTGAACAGGGGTGGAGTTTGCTTTCTACTGAGTTCTTTTATTTTTTAAAAAACTTTGTACCAGAGAGTCTGGAAAGAGAGGGACGGGGACAGGGACAGGAGGAGAGGGAAAGAAAGAAGGAAGAGAGGGAGGAATGGAGAGAAGGAAGAAGTGAGGGGAGGAGGCAGTTAGGACGATGACAGAGAGGAGAGAAAAGCACTGGATGTCTAGATCCCCGATGAGATCACTGAGGGTAGGATTCTAGGGTTTTCACATTCCAGGTTACAAGTGTCTGCTGTGCAAGCACAAGCTGTAATAAGCAGGTATGACTTTTGTTTAGAAATATAGGTGTAAAAGTTTATCGGCATAAAGATACAGTGTGGAATTACTACCCGGAACTCCTCCCAGGATGAAACAGCCATTTGAATGTGTAACTGTTGTTCACACCTATTTTCAATTATTTAAGGGAACTCCATCTAAAAAAAAAAAAAACCCAAAAATAACAGAGAGAAGAAAAACTGAGTTCGCTTGGAAATCGCACCTTTCACACTTGCCTGGCTAATGGGGTTGGGGTGCAGAAGGTGAAGGAAGCAGAACTTTGTGCAGGGGGAGGTTGTGGACACATGGACTAGAGGCTGCAGGGGCCCAGGTACCACACTCCCAGCTTCAGCCAAGTTCAAGGCTAGAGCCTTGGTTCTACGAGAATCCCCAGCTCACCTTTCCTCCCTCCTCAGACCCTCTCGCTCCAACCTGGTTACAGGAAGAAGGAAGCAGATCAATTCTGGCTAGGAGCGGGGGCCCCGAGTTGGGGTGCTGGCCCTCACCCTCGCCCTCCATCTTTCTGAGCAGGTGTCCTCGTTTACTCAATCACAGTGAATTCAGCAACATGCACTGCCCTATGCTAGCCCCTTCATGACCCAGTAATGACTGACATATTTGCAAATATGTCACCATCCTCCAAGTCAGCTTCTAGAAGACAGCATCTGGGAGGTGGAATCATCCACTCTGATTACTCAGGGCATTTCTCAGCAGCCACGAGTCCCATCCCTGGCTGGTCTCTGTCCCCAGGCATGCTCTTCCCATGGCTGCTCGGACCTTCCCTGCTGAATCAATGGCATCTTGTCTCTGGTCCTGCCCCCGCTCTGAGTGATGAACCAACTTCATTGGGAGCGTCTGCTGAGGGCACTCTGAGAAGGGCCATTGTTCCCCCACACTTGTCCAAAGCCTCCATTTAGGGCCGGCTGTGAGCGAGGACGGAGGACATTCATCACCAGGAACACTTGCCAACAAATGAGAGATAGCTGTTAGGCTCCAATGGCGTGTGGCCGAACATTGCCTCTGGTGAGATTTATTTTCCATGTGAGAACATCCTCACTTATCTTCTCTTCTTAATTGTAGGAAACACGAAAACGTTCCCGTTCCCCTGCCAAACCAGAGTCCACGTCCCTCCACTAGTCATGGAGCACAGGAGGTGCACAGGAACACGCCAGCACCCATGACACACCTTCGACCAGGGCTGAGAGGGGCACCGGGGTCACAGCCTAACTCAGAGCCACGCCCATGTGGCCAGGCCTCTCTGGCCTCCCACGTGCCCACAGCAGGGCTGGGCCCCCTCACTTCCCAGGAACCTGTTTGAAAGGGGCAGATGGGAACTCCACCGAAGCTCCTGGGAACCCTCAGAAGCAGCGAGAGCCCATCAATGTGTAAACACTCTGCAGCTCATTTTAGGGGATATGAAACTGGCCATAGAGACAGGACAGGGACATGGGAATGGACCCACTTATGCCAGCACAATGAAGTGCTAATTGGGTTCTACGTGGAATATGAGCAGCTGGGTCCAGATGTGCTAGAGGGAGGCTTCTGGAGGAGGGTGCAGAGGGTGAAGGGGGGATGGGAGCATGTTCCCCATCATAAGAACAGAACGAGCAAAGGCCTGGCTGGAACAGCTGCCGGCAGGACAGAGAGACAGGACACCTGGAAGCCAGGCACACAGAGGAGCCTCCTGTTGTGGAAGTCTATTTCGTCAGGCGGGGGTTCTGTTCTGAGTCTGCCGCCAAGTCCCAGATTCAGCTGTGAGCAATGCTAGGAAAGCCGCTTCCCATCCCAAAGAGATACACCAAGATGGCTGGACTGCAGCTAGTGGACATGACGCCCCACTTAACAACAGACACAAACATGGCTGAAGCCCACGTATGAAGCCTTCTCGGGATGCAGATTACGTGTAGCTTGATCAGATGAGACCAGTCAGCAGAATGTGCTCCAGGGGCAGATGGAGCTGGGTTAGGATCCTGCTGAGCTGGCTGCGAGCTTTAGCTTGGGCTGCCTCTGGCCTCTAGGTCTGGCCTCAATTTCCTCCATCCCCAGACTAAGGATAATAATATTTACTGTTGGATCCCTGCCCCCCACCCCCACACCCAGGACTAATTCTGCCTGCTTGGAATAAGATGAAAGTGTTTGATAGAAAAACGTTGGGAAGCTTTTTATTAACATTCTTAGCTCAGCCTAGCTCAGGCCAACAAGCCCCTACATTCCAGGGGACTTCTTCCCTAGCAAGCAATGCCAAGAATGTGAATGAAAGCTTCTGAGTTGTCCCTATCTGGAGCCCTGTGAGTATTCTGGGAGGTGCAAGTACCTGGAGGAGAGTTGGGGAGTGCAGGCTCTTACCCCCTAGGAATCCCTAGGGAAGAAATGAGAACAAGAGCAGAAAATGCCAGGGAGGATGTGGGTGGTCATCCAGAACACGGTCAGCATTAGATGAGGGCAGCAAGGCTCAGATGCACCTTCTGGTAGCAATAGCTTCCTAGTCTGTAGCTATTTGATAGGTAAGTTAAACCCACTGGCTTCAGTTATCCCTTAGAGAAAAGAGCCATCATGGGACTTCTGATTCACCTCCCTGGGATATTTGTGAAGGCAAGCAATGGAACATATTTTGAAGTAAAAAGCAAAAGGTATTGGTATTAGTTTTGATTTTTAATAATCACTCTTGACCTTGATCTCCATTTAGTATCAAGAAAGCAGCAGGGCTAGGGATGTGGCTCAAGCGGTAGCGCGCTCGCCTGGCATGCGGGCGGCCCGGGTTCGATCCTCAGCACCACATACAAACAATCTCTAAAAAGAAAAAGAAAAAAGAAAAAAAAGAAAGCAGCAGCAGAGTAGGGAGATGAAGAGTCAGAGCAGACAGGTAGGGGGCTCTCCCCATGGCCCAAAGGGTGCTAGAAGGGGCAAGCAGTGAGATGACTGTGTCATCATGAATGTGAATTGTCCCTGCCCTGCCCAGGCAGCAGCTGGTGCTGTATCTGCCTCTTAGTAGCTTCCAGGGGACCCAGATGTTCCTCGGGCCCAGCAGGATCCCCTGGCCAAGCCAAGGAAGCAGCACCCAGGGGGTCATTGAACAAAGCACCCCAGCAACAGTGTGTCCCCGGGAAGAGGTCCTTCTGGAGCTGCAACAAGAGTTGAAGTCACATGGGCACCTTTCCTGTGGCCACATAGAGCTTTCTGTCCTCTGTGCCTTGCGAAATGAGGGCACTGCAGATAGGCACATGGGCATGTGTTGCCAAGACAAAAATGCCCTTCTCTGTCGGAACGGAAACTCTTATTGAGCCTTCCCTCCCCTTTCTACCATTATCCTTTATCTAATTGCTCATCTAATCAGCTAATTTCAAAAGAGACTTCACCCTCCCCTAGGTCTCCATGACCAGGAGAATCTACCTTCCAGCCATAAATACTCCAGGGTTGAGCCCGAGTCAGGAGAGGATTAGCTTGGCTGCGATGATACTAAAGACTCCCCTTTCCCTGGAATTGCAATTCCAGGCACAACACAGAAATAATCGCCTTTATATTTGCCCAGCGCTTTTCAGTTTTCGAAACACTACTACAGATCATGTTTCACTGATCTTCCCAATAGCCTGTGAAGGAAGGTGAGCACTAATTATCACAGATGGGGAAAACTGAGGCTCTGGCAATAAAAGACTAATGAGGTGCACTTACATTCATCTGATGGGTTCAGAACCAGGAAACAGCTCTCCTTAATGAATGAATCAGCCTCCTCCTCCCAACCCACAGTCCAGTGCAGCATAATGGAAAGCAAAGGTTGCTGGCATCAGAAATGATCAGATCCATGGCAAATTCAGCCCAAAGTCTTATCTCCCCAACAGCTAACATTCTGAGGCTCTGACCTTGTGCTAGACCCATCACCACCAAACTCTCTAAACATAAAATATCATTCAATCCTTATAAATCCTCAAGGAAGACAGTATTAGCCCCTTTCTGATGAAGAAATCGAGTCTCAGAAATAGTAATTGCCTAAGACTGCAAGTTCTGAGATTGAATTAGGTCTGTAATAAACCAAACCTTGTAACTTTGAACATCATTGTATTTTGGATTTCCTACAACTAAACACAGACCTTAGTTAATCTGAACGGCAGGGAATGAAGCATTCAGATCCGTTTTGTTTTGTACTGGGGATTGAACTCGGGGGCACTTTACCTCTGAGCTACATTCCCATCTTTTTTATTTGGAGACAGGGTCTTGCTAAGTTGCTGAGGGCCTCACTTGCTGAGCCTAACCTTGAACTCGCTACCCTCTCACCTCAGACTCCCAAATTGCTGGGATTATTGGTGTGTGCCCCCATACCTGGCTAAATGCTTCTTAAAGAGAGAGCACTGGGAGACCATAGATGGTTCTGAGGCTAAATCGCTGCTTTCCTTTCCTGGCTTTGCCTGTGGGAGGGGCATGGATCATCATTCAGGGATCTCAGGCAACTGTCCTATTCCTTCCACCAATGTTCTGGGGGCCAGAGAGCTTCTTCCATGTCCCTTTGCACCCTTGGCCCCCTTTGGTAAATGTGAACTGTAATAGATCTGTAGCGCCTTCACCACTTTGCAAAGGATGAAGGAAGATATTCTTTCAGGATGCGCCTGGATTTTTCCTGAAGAATAAAAAGTGTTTTGAATCCAAGGTAGTGCACAGGTGGGATTCGCTGTGTGCAGTGTACTCGCAAAGATGCAGGCCCCTGACCTGGACCAGGTCTCTCCATGGCCCCTCACTAAGGAACCCTCCCCTGCACCTCCACCTCACACACACACGCACACCATTTTGGCATGTGGTGGCTTCAGAAGCTTACTCTTTCCTCTCTGCCTGGAACTCACAACCTCAGTTGTCCAGGTGGCAGGCTCTTTTTCTCCATTTAAGTCTCAACTCACATGTCTCCTCCTCACACAGGCTCTCCATGTTCTCCCTGCTGGTGCTGGAAACCCCCTCATCCCCACCACCCCCTCCTCCCCCGTCACCACCAAATTGCTCTCAAAACATCCTATGTTCTCTATTCATGTTAGTCACTGCTATCTGCAATGATCCTTCTTTAGAGCTGTGTCTACTTGTTTCTGATCCATTTTCCTCCATTAGAACATAAGCTCCATCAGAACAGGGGCCTTGCCAACACCAGGCCAGGCTCCCTCAACACCTGGACGATGCTTGGCACAGAGAAGGCTCCAAAAAGCCCGTTGTGTGAAAACCTGGAAATGCTCACATGGAAGAAGCTATTCAAGGACATCAGCAAGGTCATTACAACCTAACAAATCCTTTGAGCCAGAAAGGCCCGTGGGGCTGACGTGAACTTGAGAAAGAGTGATGATGACCTTCACCGTCCCATCACTTGAGCAGTCAGCACCCAGTGGACCTGGCAATTGGGCAGGTCCAGAGTGTGGGGCAGAAGGTGGACACCGCCAGCAAACGGACAGGTCTGAGGCAGAGCAGCTGGAAGAAAGAGGTGTGGACAGACAACAACCACTGTCCAAGAACAAATGATGGGAAGACAGTCAAGCCCCCAGAGCCAACCTCAGGGTTGTCTCCATTTCCTGAAAACTCTTTCAGTTCTTGGCTTTCAATGTAGTTGGATTTACCACCCACCTGCAGGGCCCACACCCAGAGAGTCACGCTCCAAGACCCCAGAGCTCCAGGTCCTGCCTCCTGAGCCCAGGTAGAGAACATCACTGGGCAAAGCAAATGTGGACACCACTTACCCTGGTCCAAACGGCTCTTTGAATCTCAGTCACAACTTTGAATCTCAAAAAAAGGCTTAAAACAAACAAACAAACAAAAAAACACAACACAATTATCAAGTAGAATAAAGGCAATATAATAAAAAAAGATCAGAGGCCAACACAGCCCTGGGCTAGTGGCACACACCTGTAATCCCAGTGACTCGGGAGGCTGAGGCAGGAGGATCACAAGTAGGCCAGCCTCAGCAAGTGAGACACTGTCTCAAAAAAAAAAAAAAGGACAGGGGATGTAGCTCAGTGGTATTGGGTTCAATCCTCAGTAACCAAAACAAACAAAACTGGGGGCAGGGGGAGGGCACGAGAGAAACTGGGGGAATATTTCATTCTCCAGGTGGAAGCGGGCAAAGTGGACTCCTAAATTATAGAGCCTAGTGACCCTGCATCCAATCAATCAGGTGTTGGAAAAATCCAATTCTACTGCTTTCTACTCATTTGACAAGCATCTGGACACTGGCTCTTGGCCATGACCTGTACTTGGCAACGCAGACCCACAGATGACTAAGTGACCAGGCACTCGGAGTGGTGGAGGGCAAATGAAAAATACATAAGTATTTAAAGCCAGAACAACCCTCCCAGGCTTGAGGGGGCCTGGGCAGGAGCAACCTGTCCCCCTGTGATAATGGCAGACTACTACCCTCACTGCAGCTCTGATGGCCTAGTGTGAATTCTGGAGTCAAACGTGAGGGCAGTGTTCTCCTGCAGCCTCCGGGGAAAGGGCCCTGGACAGTCTACCTGTCCACGGGAAGGGACTGGCTCCTTCTCAGAGGTTTCCTGCCCTCTGTTCCCACAGCACGCTGCTTCAGTTTCTGGCGTTGCCCTCAGATACCAAATTCAAGCCAGAATTATTTATAGGCTTCCGGTATCACGACTAAACCATTTCTTCACCGGATCCCTTCTTCCCCTACTCCCAAGTGGCTTTTCAAATAGGCACCTTTCTGTTTCTATGGGTTCTGCTTAATGTGTACAACGTTATGCATTTTTAATGGCTGTCAATGCTATTGTCTAATGTCCCCCTCTGCCTCTGACTCCTCAGTCAGCACTAGGTCCAAGAGGCTCCTCCTGCCGCAAAATTCCCTATGATATTCAGCCACCAGTTCCCTCATCCCCTCACCCAGATGACAGCACCTAGCACCTAGACTGCTTCCCACTCTCCATCACAACAAATAATGCTGCAGAGATCATCCTCAAGCCTGGCCCCAGGGACCTAGACATTTCCTTGGGATCTGCTGGGTCATACGGTAAGTGAATATTCGGTATACCCAGAAGAAACCTGGCTGCTTTCCAGACGTGGCATTAGCCTGGCTCCCTCAGCAGGGCTGTTGATCCCAGTATCCCTGAGAGCATTATTGGGCATCAGGTGGCCTTCACATTTCTGCCAACCTAGCAGGTGCTTATTTCCGTTGGATGCTTCTGATGACTACAGAAGCTTTTCACCATCTTCCTCACTTGTCAACCCCTGTTCATATCCGCCCCCTTTCTAGCAAGGTTTTTTGTCTTTTACTGGCTGATGTGCAGGAATACCTTGTATATCTTACACCTGGAAGGTTTTACACATTGCAAGGCCCCGCCTTTCTGCCAGCTGCCTGTTACGGCTCAGAGTGTCCACAGGTGAACAGAGTCCTTAACTTTGTTGTAATCCGACTCTCAGAAGACCTGAGAGTGGTAACCATTTCTTGATCATTCAACTCCTGTTTCTGGAGCCCGCATATATCAGGGGTTAGGCTCTTGGCCACAAAGAAGAATATCTTTGACCCTTTGGGGCATATAGCCTACTGGAAATACAGTACAACTACAGCCTTGACAATGACCATGGCCACAAGGGCTGTATGAGGTGCGGGCAGGGTTAAGATCTGGGAGTAGGGGGTGATTGTTCAAGGTCAATGTGACAAGGCAGAGTGAGCCTTGATAAATAAGCTTGTCAGGCAGTCCTGAGGGAGGGCGTTTCAGGCCAATAGACTAGCACATGCAAAAGCCACAGTGGCCATCTATAAGGGATTGAGCAAGGCTGGGGCCCAGAATGAAGAGACAGGTTGGGCAAATAGGAACGAGCCATGTATTGAAGCCAAGTATCAGACTTTCTCCAGTGCAGCACAGGACATGTACCTTCTTGCTCTCCCAATGACCACTGGTGAAATTACTCTAAACACCATCTATACCCAAGGAAGAAGGCCTGGTTTGGGATCTTAAGAAATCTAGACCTATCTTAGCTATGGAAGCAATGTATTATTGCCTCTGGACCCAAAGACAGAAAATCTTAGACAGGGAACAGTTTATGTGCATCAAAGTTCAACTGTCAAGGGGGATAGGAGACATCCCCTAGACAGGTCTGGATCATTTTGAAAGAAATAAAGAGCTTCCCTTCTTGGCCTCAGTTCTCAGCCATAAGATTCCCCAACTGCCAAGTGCACTGGTGCCGGAAATATGCCGCATTAAGTCATTAGTGACACAGCGGAATTTTACCCAAGACCCCGAAGGATCCCTGCCAACCAGCTGTTTCCTCCTGAATCTAAACCATTTTCACACTCAATAATGGTACTTAGCAGGGGGGAAAAAGTCATTTGTAAATATTTTGCTCTAAGCTCTGTGACTGCCCTTATTTTTTTTCCTATCAGAGAAGAAATCTACTTGCACAGAGACATTACAGTCACGCATGGAGGCAGCTTCCTGAGGAACCCCAAGTCACTCCATCCCAAGAGCAAGGTCTCTGAGCCCTGTTACCTTCTCTCCTCCAACTCATCCCAACCTTCCCTCAGCACGAAAATCATCTTTTGGTAGAACAGTCTGTCCTTTTAGTACTTTAGGTAAATAAGTTTAAAAAAATGGGGCTCTCATTTGACACCACTCCTTCAACACACACGTACGCACACACATGTGCTCCAACCACACCTGACATCTGTAAATGCTCAGGGGTACAAGGACAGCAGGAGGGGGCCAGGCCCCCAAGACAGAGTCCATATCCCCCCAACCTAGCAAAAGCTTCCAACATAATTCCTTCACCACTTTTGCTCTGAGATGACTCCCAGCTTTATTGCTAGGGACAGGGAGTCATTAAGTGTCCAAAGCCACCTCTATTCTCCTGCTTAGGACAAGGGGCTCCCTCTTGCATACAGCCATGTTCCACATCAGGCTAAAATGCATGGCGACTCTCTCTTGCCCTGCTTAGCGAGCTCCAGGGGCTCCCACAGAGGACGCACACTGCTGCTCGCTCTCTCCCTGCACAAACAGCACCTTACCTCCCTGCTTACTTGAGAGCACTGGGGGATCTGTGTCCTTACCTGGGGTCAGACAAACAAGACCCCCGCCACTCAGAGGCTTGCTGAAAAGCTGAAGCCACTTTCCGTCATCAGTAGAGACCTGCAGGCGGGGCTGGGGACGAGTCATGCTTGCGGAGGATTTAATTTCAAAACCCACAGCCCAGACTTTCCCTCTGAGAACAAGAAGGCCACTCCGCTCTCCAGGGAACCAGTGCACGGAGGGCCGGGAGCGACACCTGGATCCCATAACTCTCGGAGATGGGCTCCCAGGCAGAAGTGTTTACAGTTACACACACCAAACCAACATCAGATGACAGAGATGGGCGCCTGCCCGCTGGGAAGCCAGGAGGTCAATGGGAAAAAATTATTTTAGGCAGTGCTGCGCCTGCATGCTTGGAACTTTTATCCAAACAATGCGACGTTCTCAGGCTCCCCCTGTGTGGTGCCGCCCCTCCTCTGACACTGTTTCCAGGGAAGGAATGAATGGCAGGGGGAGGAGCCATGCACAGGCTGGGACTGAGGGTCCCACCCTCAGTGGGCGCTGGCACTACTTAAGGACCTACGGAAAGAGCAGCAGAGCTTCCTTTTCTAGTCACTCTGACCCGACCAGCACGAGGCCAGGTGGGCTGGCGAGGTCTCAGGGCCAACGTGACCCCTGAGGGCTGCGGGAATGGGCATTCTCTCCAGAAGGCCACGTGAAACACCACCTTCAAGGCCTCAGCAAGTAGCCAGGGCCACACAGAGCAGATTTTCACACAGGCCTCCTCTTCCAAGGGAGACATACGGAGGACAGGCCCAGTTTCCCTTCCCAGCCTCTGCAGCACCAGCCTCTCCCGGGGAAGCCTGGAATTCTGACCACGGCCACTCAAAATGAGAGCCTGAGGGTACCAGAGACTGGGGACGAGAGGATGCGGAGAGGTCCTCTCTCTTCTCTGGGTCTTTGTGGCCTCAGGTTCTCAGAGAGAATCCCTTTTCTGGACTCAAGACCCATTCCTGAATGGAACTGGCAGGAAAAAAAAAAAAAAGAGGGGAGGAGTGGCAGGCAGTCAAGAGGGAAAATGAGGAAGCAAAAGGAAGGAGGAAGGGGGGGGAGAGGAGAGGAGAGCACGGGGCTGAGCCTGGGCGCCCTGAAGAGCCGTCCTGGCTTGCACATGAGGTTTTGTGGTCAACCCCTCCAGCTTTGCTCGGGGCCAGCTTTCACAGCATCTGAGATGTGAGACTTGAACCAGAGAGGATTCCAGACTCCACTGAGACAAGTACCTGTGATGGCTCCCAGGAGATCCCCAGGGTTCCAGACACCAGGAACTGTCATAGTGTCACTGCACACAGACAACCACACTTGATGGTCTCCCACCCTATGATCCTCAGCCACGAGTCCAGTAACACCCAGTAGGGACCCCACCTCTAAAGCACGCCAAGACCACGGTGTCAAGGCCAGGTGAGCCCTGACAAAGGAGCTTGCCAGGAGGTCCCGAGGAGAGGGCATTTCAGGCCCATGGACCAACACTTGCAAAATCCAAGGTGGGAAGCTGCGAGGACCTCAGAATTGCTGGGGGGCAGGGTGAAGTGAAGAAGAGCGACTCTATCATGCTTGTCAAGGACCAGCCACGCTGCATGAGCCGCTGGAGCAGGCGTGAGGCTAAATGGCACTGAGTGTCTCTGCCCCACAACTGCCACTTTGTCATCCTTCATTTCTTCCCATTTGTGCAACAAACAACCAAGCAGAAGCCACAGGAGGTTTCTGTACCCTGTAGCACCTGCTGGTGACACATCTTTATTTCTTCAAAGAATGTGCTAGTAGAGGATATCATAGAAGTCCTGACAGTGCAAAGGACAGTAGGGTGGTAACTATCCCTAGGTCATAAGGAACCCAGGACTGTAATCAAATATTTGCCCTCAGGGAGACCCAAGCCATAAAGATGAAGTTGAGATGCCCCAAGCAAACTGGCCACCAGACAGATCTCAGCTCTGGAAGCAGGGCCATCAAGCACCCTAGAGTCCCTCCCAAAAGGACTTTGAAATTCAGTAAATCAGCTCAATATGTTCTAGGACTGTGGGTATTAAATAAAAGAAGTCACTGAAACCTCTGAACAATAAGTTCATTCAACACAACCTTTTTTTCCTGCCCCCATCTGGGGACTTGAATACAGTGAACATGAATAAATTCTGTTGTGTAAAAACTAGGGTCGGGGGAGGGGTGGAGGATGGAAGGAAATGGCAAGATTCCCACTTGTTGGTCAAACAGGAAGGCTAAGACAGTCTTCAAAACCCAAAAGGATGTCAGCGTGCCTGGATAGCCCTGGGAGATGGTGGTCACGGTTTGCAGTCAGGTAAGGAAGTGTCCAGTCCCCTCGCCCGTCACTCCCAGCTGTTCCTTTGCATACAGCAGTCCCTCCATTCTTGCACTCAAATCAGAAGTGGGCTCTGGGGCCATCCTAACTTGGTGGTTCTTAAATGGACCAGCCACAGTCAGACCTGACCCTGTGTCAAGAAAGTTTCACTACAAATATGCACAAAAAATTATTTTCTGCTTCTCCAACCTCCACCCCAACAACATCAAGACAATTAGAACTAAGAAAAGTGTCAGCTATCACTCTAATTGAACACCCCAGGATGGGTAGAACAGAACTGACTCGGTAGATGACTAGCGGCTCGGACATGTTTGTGATTAAAAAGTGCCACGTGTCTGAAATCTCCTGTGTAATTCACAACTGAACATGTCCTGGGCCCAATACAGTCCTCACAGATGGACAGTCCACAGCCATCTAATACAGTGTCCTTAACGAAGCTGCAGAGATAGGGCCTAACTCCCCAGGGCACAGAACCAGGCAAAATTTTGTTTTGTTTTGTTTTGTTTTTTCTTTTTCATAGAAGATACCAAGATGCTAAGATCCCACAAGGACTAACAGAGTGACGCTCATCCTTTATTCTCAGAGGAGTCTCATTCTCTGGCCTCAGGCAATGAGCGCCAGTGATTCTGCCCTTGCATCATAGGCTTCCCCCGAATGGAAACAAGGTACTGATGCCTCACCTCCCATGGGACTAGGTGCGTTATTTTAATACATCATGGTTCTTCTCTCTGAAAAATCAATCCTAGTTAACATAGACAAGCAGGACTGCCAAAAAAAAAAAAGACAACCAGGAAATCATTATGGTGCAGACATGGGTACTCCATTCCAACTCAATAACTTTACTGGCAAAAAAAAAAAAAAAAAAAAAGACTGTGGAAAGACTGCCAAAGTCAATACATTAGATCCATGTGTGGATAGCAGCAGAGCTCCCACGGTGGGAGCCCAGAGCTGATGCTCCAATATTCCAGGGCCATCCCGGGCTCATCTCCTGCCTGGTCTTTAGAATCTTTCTTTCTAAATGGAGACAGAGCTTCCACCATCTTCGACTGTGCGAACTGGAATAGTCTCCGGCATTTAGAATACACTATCAAGATATCCTGGTCTTTTTGTTTTATACCTCAATTCTTTTTTTTAATATTTATTTTTCGATTGTAGCTGGACACAATACCTTTATTTTGTTTATTTCTTTTTATGGGGTGCTGAGGATCGGACCCAGGGCCTTGCACATGCTAGGTGAGCGCTCTACTGCTGAGCCACAACCCCAGCCCTGTACCTCAATTCTTCACCCTCTTCTACTCCATCTCCATCACAACCTCACCAAGACTTGGCTTCTGTTTTCAACCTGGAATAATCAACTTTACCCTTAGTGGATCCTTCCTCAGCATCTGCCACAGAATCACAATATGATAGGGTGTTTTTAAAAGGCAGCTTTACTGAGGTATGATTCATACACAGAAGAAAAAACAACTTCCCTCTTAACTACATAGTTTTGAGTTTTGACAAATACATGGAGCTATGTAACCACCACCAATCAATAAAGATATTGAACATTTCTATCATTCCAAAGATGTCTCTCCTGTCCCTTTGTAGTCCACCCCTCCCCAGCCCCGCCCCACCCCAGCAACCACAGTTTAGGTCTGCTTTCTTTCCCTCTATGTAGTTTTGCTTTTTCCAGAAAGTTGTATAGATGGAATCACAGTGTGTAGACTCTTGAGTCTGGCCTCTTTTTTCTTAGCTTAACATTCTGCTGTGTATCCCTAGCAGTTAGTTATGATTTTCTTCTTTTAAGCCTGGGACTTTCACTTTCTAATCAAGAGATTGAGTGACTGCTCTAGCTGGCCTTTGCTACAAAGAAAACAAATAATTGATTTAGAGGCATTTAATAAAGCCAGGGTTTTGGAATAGGGTGACCCTCATCTCAGTGTGCCCAGGAAAACCAGGACAGTTGGTCATGGAACTTGGGAAAGCTATCCCCAGAGCAGGCTTGCAGGTTTGCCCACAGCGAGTCCTTCTGGTGCACAGCAGGGCGCTCTCTCCAGCTCACAGCTGACTCTCTTTTCTTGGTTGAATCGAGATCAGAAGGCTAATTTGCAATCTGCTGGGCTGAGCTTCCATACCTGCCTACCACCCTCCACCAGGCCTGGAAGTCCACGTGAGAGTTTCAGAGCTGGTAGAAGAGAATGAGGGGGTCTATTTAGAAAACAGCAAAGCAGGGCTTCTGTGGCCCAAGGTGCCCCTCTCTGTCTTCTGACCCTTAGCTCCCGTCAAGAGCTCTGACATCATAGTGCCCTGCCCCATTCTGTGCTGGCTCCAATGCACTATAATGCATCCAGATGGACGCTGGCTCTCCCGTGCTTCTCTGCATTCTCCACACCCCTCATTCAGTGGAGGTTTTAGTTAGCTTTGAGATTAACTAGAGAGAAAGTGAGAACCAAGTAACAGAAAGTTAGCACCAAGTAACAGAAAGTTAGCAAGGAGCTCAAAGCCATTGTTAGAATTTAAGGGTCTCACCTACATAAACTTACTGAGACATCAGTGAAGTCAGGCAAGACAAGGCTGCAGCTCCCCACATAAGGCTGAAAATCAGCAGTTCCTGGGGGTCTCCTTTCAGCTTTCATAGAAGGACCACAAGTGCTGTCTCTGGGAAGCAAGGATGCCTGGGAACTGGCTGAGAAGCCCCAACTCTGAGTTCCCAAAGGCTTTGTAAAGCACAAGATGGTTGGTGCCCCAAGTAACCGTGAGGACTCCCACCTGGTGGGCAGAACCACATCACAGAAGGTATCTGCTCTCCTGAATTAACTTAACATTCCCCTTCTTCATGTATTTACCAAGAGCTTTTCCAAGTTATTCCTCCAAGCAGCCTGGGGGGCAGATTAGTAGCCATTATTCTCACTTGTACAAAGAAGGAAACAAGACCTAGAAAGAGTAATTGACTGGCCCAAGGTCGCACAGCAAGTTAGTGTCAAAAGCCAGATTAGAAGCCCGAGTCCCTGGGTGCCCAGGCTGACTCCCCAGAGCACGGGCTGAGCCAGGAGCCAGGTCTGTGCCCTTGGGAGCCTGGTGGCAGTCCCAAGAGCTGCTGCAGAGGGCATAGACAGCCTCATACTCACAAGTAGAAACCTGCAGGATCCTTCTCTGAACCACCAAACAGCAGCATCCCTGTGCTGGAACAGACAGAAAGAAGGCTCAAGTCGGGCAGCCCCGGGCAGACCCAGGCAGTCACCGCAAGCTCCTCTCCACTTCCAAAATGTGGCTTTGAGATTTGTCTTCATTTTGCTTTGTGATCCAGTCTGCTCTTGAGGGTCAGGGCAAGGGTCACGGGCCCTGTGCCTGGAATTTATTCCCTCACCAATCATGTCCCAGACCCTACCTATGCCTGGTAACGTGCCAGAGGCTGGGGAGGGCCACTAAGACAAAGTCCCTGTCTCGAAAGAGCTCGGCCTCGCGGGGAAAACATATATTCACATAATTACGAGACCACGTGACTAATTCAATAAGTATTTGTCGAATACCCACAACGTGTGGGGCATTAATGAGGCTGTACCAAAAGTAGTGAGGGACACAGGTGAAACTAAGGGAAGAATTGTGGAAGAAACAGGTGGGCAGGTCCTGAAGCTGAGATGAGTTTAAATTAGTAGCTAGTCCTTTCCTGGCTGAAGAGACACTGATAATAAATGACAGGACAGCGTTTTGAACACTTCTTTCTAAATAAATTCTTGAACAGCAATTCTCCCTTTAGAAATTCAGTTCTCAGGGGTAGTATATCTTGATTCTGACCCTCTGAACTGTTGCTTAATCTCTTCGGCTCAGTTGACCTGTCTCTCTAATGGGAGTAAATAAATCTATTTCAGACCATGGCTCCGGACTTAACAATCTTTGGAGACAGAGTCACACATGAGTCCTTAAGAAACGAATTCCTCACATAGTCTAGGGCATTCCCTTTCCCACTGAGTCTACGACTCTCCAGCTCTCCACAGGAAATCGGTCTTATTTATAAGAATCACAATCCTAAGCTGACCCTTGCTGGGTGACCCAGCTCCAGTCCCCCATCACTTGGCTCCCCTCCCCAAGACATGTCCTCCCTCCAAAGATTCCTCAGTGACCACAGAGCAACTAGCATGGAAGAGTGGTTGCAAAGTCCCATGGGGGAACACTGGAGGCTGATTTCAGGATGGAGAAACTGAGCCCTTAAAAGAGCTCAGTGACTCACCCTAGGAGCACAAGGGTCTTGGGGTTCCTGAGCTGCTGCCCACCGCCCTGGTCGGTGACTGTGCTCCTTCCTATCTCTGCTAAAGGTCGGGTTAGAGCATGCCATCCTCCGCCCCCTAGACTCGGGGAAGTCTTCCTCCCCTGAAAGACAGAAGTCTTGAGAGAAACATTTCCTGTCATTAAAAGGATTTGGAAGAGAACTGGCACCGCTCCCTCAGCTTTGAAGAGCCGTGGCCCCTCCTGGCCCTTTAATTGTGCTGGATCCAGCCCAGTTCCCAGAGCTCCCACCCTTTCAGGAGAGGGGACGGGCCCAAAGCAGAATTCCCCCACGGCAGGGGCCTTTCAGCACCCTCAGTCTTTCTGTCTTTCTGTCTCAGACCATTTCAGTGCCCCAGCATCAAGGGCTCCCACACAAAGAGCTTCAAAGTCAGGAGAGTTCAGGGTCAAGGGCTCTGAGCAAACTGTGGGCTTAGGATTCCACGTTGGAGACTGTTTTAAACGGCATTCTCACAGCGCCTCCAGCCTATGATAGCTGAAGGTGACTTACACTAGATTTCTGTAGGTGTCACAAGATTCAGTCAAGGAACCTGGGATTAGGAGAGGACATCCCCTTCACTCGGCACCTGCTTTTCTTTCTTTTAGGTGAGGAAGGTGTTTATATAATTACAGTCAACCCTCATAGTCCAGGGTTCTGCATCCTCAGATTCAACCAACCACAGATCAAAAATCTTTGAGAAAAAAAGTTATGTTGTGGCTAACATGTACTGTGTAGCTTATGCAGTTAGGTACACCATGGTTGCATCTGTATTAAACATACTCAGACTTTTTTCTTGTCCTTATTTCCTAAACAATACAGTATAACAACTATTTATATTGTATCTAATGTGATAAACAATCAACAGATGCTTTAAAGTATATGAGACAACATGTACAGGTTATCTGCAACTTAGACCATTTCATGTAAGGGTCTCAGTCATCCTTGGATTTTGATATCCCTGGGGGGTCCCTGGAATCATTGCCTGATTCCAAAGGACCATGGCACTTTTTTCTATTTTGACATTTCACTTTTTAAAAGGAAGCATGACTCTCAATTTTGACTGCATATTAGAATCACCTGAAGACCTTTTAAAACTACAATGTCCAAGCCACTGTCCTGGACAATTAAACCAGAATGTCAGGTGGAGCCTGTTCTTTTTGTTGTTGTTGTTTGTTTGTTTGTTCTTTTTTTAAGAGACAGGGCCTCGCTGAGTTGCTTAGTGCCTCTCTTTTGCTAACCCTGGCTTTGAACTTGCGATCCTCCTATCTCAGCTTCCCAAGCTGCTGGGATTACAGGAGTGTGCCACTATGCCCTGCTGAGCCTGCACTTTCATATTGCTCCCCCACATTTATAATTTTTAAATCCCCTAGATTATTCCACTGTCATAGGTGGAATGTCAATAGGAAAAAACTAGAGCTCCTAGGTGTGGAAAATAATTCCAAATGGCAGATTAAATGTTATCAATCTGCTCATCACTCTTCATCCATTTTTCCTTTTCAAACTTCTCTGATCACAGATCTCAGAATTCCTAGACAAGTTTTCAAGTATTTGCCTGGCTTGACTCTTTGCCATTCCTTTCCATATCCAGTGCCCTAGAGCTAAGTGGGGAAGCAGGGGATTAGACCCAGAAACCAAAGAACATAGGAAAAGGATTTCAATTTCAACCAATTTCTCTGATCCAGAGTCTGAATATCTCAACCAGGCCCCTTTGGATCCAAATATGATGCAATTTCAGGAAGCTTCGGCATGATCTTCCAAGTGCAATCCACAGATAGTAGGTCAGTCGCATTTGGCCCTGGATCCGCTCACCAGCTGGGCGAGCAATAGGAACCAGAATCCTTGACTACATGGGGTGAGTTCAGCCAATGGGCTCGTGCACAGTGATACAGGATGCTCTTAGGAGAGTCATAAATATGGAAATACCCATAGATGGGCACCTTTTCAAGGCACACTGTAGGACTTGGCACCACAGGTTAGCCACTTATGTGGGTCTTACTGCTTTTACAGATTCATGTGGGACCCATTTTTGCTTAAAGTCATAGCTATCTAGCAGATGGGCTTGGAAAAGACTAGAAGAGAAGTCTGGAAGGTTTTTTGTTTGTTTGTTTGTTGTTGGTTTGGTTTGGTTTTGTTTGTTTGTTTTTGTGTTAGGCACAGAGTGGTTCCACCATCCTTTAGTTCTGGACCTCTCTTTATGTCCTACATGACAATGGAAAATCAGCCCAGAGCCTAAAAATGATAGGCTATTTTGGGGGTGTGCGTAATGAGTAACATGCAGGCTGGGGAACATGGAAAAGCAATTTCTCCTATAAACAGTAGCTATAGGAGATTTACAAATTAGAGAAAGTATTTTGAGAATGTGACGACAGTGATGAGATAGTCTACCTATGTGGGAGAGGGAGAGCTCAACCTTGAGAATGTAGAAAGACGGGAGGTATTTAAGGGGAAAAAATTAACAATTAAGAAAACATTTAGTAGCATTACACTTAAGATTTTCTTTATAATTTTTACATAGGTTCTGAGAATCCAAACAAACCTTGTTTTTCCATTTTTGTTTAAGCCGCTATAATTACTCCCCAAATCTTCAATTTGACATTTTTTCAAAGCCCTCAATCTCTGACCAGCAAGAGAATATTGATTCTATTAAAGGGGCACTTGCCAATCAGATCTGGAGCCCAGCATTATTCATTTTGCATAGACCAATGTTTCCATTCAATGAGTGTTCAAAGCACAACTTTTGCCTCTCAAGAGAACAAGAATTCTACTGGGGGAGAAGGGGAACAAAATTCCTTGGGGAAAGGTAAAACAAAAAATATTAATAGCATGATGACACTGAGAACTGAAAGATTTTTTTCTCATGAGTCCAACATTGGAAGATGAGCTCAATTAATGAGTTAGATTACCCTCTGCAATCTTGAGAATTCTCAAGATTGTCCATTCATCACTGTGTCTGATTTACTGCAAAACAGTAAGTCAGATAACATGTGTTACCAGAAAACAAACACTCTGAACTAGAAACTACACTTCTTTAGTTGGCAAGAAGCCCCCAACTGATCCTCTTCTAGGGTGGGAGGATTTTCAACTCCCTTCAGAGAAAGATAAACTAAGAGGATTTTATCAGGTCAAGAGCCAAATCAGAAACTATTAACACGGAACCCTGCTGACGATTAGTGGTGAGAAGTTGGGCATTTGGCAAGAATGCACCTGTTACCTTGATCCTTGGATTAATCTGTTGACTTGAGAAAGTAGCTCAGAACCTGGACCCTAGATCATGGGGCAGATACCCTCTCCGCTTCACAATTCAGAAAACTGAAAGGACTCTAGAGCCACCTTCAAGTCAGGAGGTGACCCAAATCCTGAATTCCCCCAAAGGGGGAAAGGAATACACAGAGAGGGGCTGTGACCTCCTCCAGTGTTTGAGACTGCATAAAGATGTATTCCACAACAAAACAGATCGTGATCCCATCAGAATGTGAGATTAATGCCCTCCCTCCCCGATTAGAAACGTGAGAGAGGCATCAGGGAGGCGGTCACAGAAAAATTCATTGTCAACAAATTTAACCCAGTTACCCCTATCCCCCACTAGCTTCTGTCTGCCAAAGACCCTACTGGTTCAGGTGAAGCGCTGTCTAGGATTTGGTTCTTTTACCTTCACCAGTAACCAAATGACTCAGATGAGAAAGGGCAAAATGAAGTCCAAAGACAAACTGGTTTAGGGAACTAAAGCCCGTCCCAAATGTCCCTTTATGTCAGTTTCAGAAACAAGAAACCATCGAGGGTGAGATTCCTTGGGAAGCCGAGCATTCTCCTTTATTACTCAATCCCAGGGGAAAACAAATATAGAAGCAGTATTTCCTCTGGCAGGTTTGGCCAAGACCAACCCAGCACGAGAGCAAAAGGCTTTTCCAAAGGGAGGGGGCGGCGGGGCCAGCGTCCTGCTTAAGGGGCAGCTCTCTGAGCTCCTTTTTCAAAAGCCCCGAAAACCAAGGCTTCTGGAGTCCAAGCCCCCAGGCTCTGAAAACGTGAGCTAGCTGGGCACCTGGCACAACGGGGACGGCCTGCCCAACAGGATTTGGCCAAGATCCTCGCGGTCAGGGCCAAACCCAAAGCTCGCTCAGCTGTGCTACTCGGCGAAGCCCCTGGGCCGGGAAACCTCCAGGCGCTCCACCTGCTGGGCACCTCGTTCGGGCCTCCAACCTCCACACCCCACTCAGCTTAGGGTGGCGGGATCTGAGAAGGGCTCAGAGAGAAACCATTACCCAAGTTGCGTGACGAAAGGAAAGGCCCGACCTAGCCAGGACTTAACAGCGCGCCCACCCCACCACCCCAGGCGCTTCCCGCACCCTCTTCCCGAGTTGGCTCTTTCCCAGGATCTGCAGGAAACCCCCCATCCGGCGCCCGTGCGAGAAAACCCAACAAACGACTCACCCCTTTGCCCCGGCACCGCGGCACGATTGCGACCTTACTTGGGGCCCCTTGACTCTAGGCATCTCTTTTTTCCCGGCGGCCAACTATGGGTGGAGAGGGGGACGCGGGGCGCACCCTCTCCTTCTACAGGTGGGAAGCGTAGTCATCACCCCAATGCCGACTGCCGCCTTCAGCTCCCACGACAGTCAAAGGGCCCAAGCCGAGGCCGCCAGAGGAGCCCACCTCTGTCGCCCCCTGTTCGGCTCAGGTCGCCTGGGCGGGGGCAGTCGACTTTGCTCACCTGGATCCCGGCGGGATAAGCCCTAGCCCTTCTTCCCCGCACAGGACTAGGCGGAAGGGAGTGGGTGCGCTCTGCGCGGGACCCCGCGCCTCACCTTTGTACCGCTCCATCGGGTCCACGGCTTGCGCTCTCCCAGCTCCGCTCCGGCGCTGCGCTCTCTGCGCTCGGCTCGGCGCCCAGGCCGCCGCGCTGGCCCCTCCCAGTGAGGTCACGCTCACGGCCGGACCTCCTGGAGCTGCCGCCGCGCCCCGGGCCCTTGGACCGGGTCTCCACCCGGGCGCGACGGTGCCGCCGCCCCCGCTGGGGAACTCCGCAGCCCGCCCGCGCGGACAGTCAGCGCTCAAGTCAGTGCGCACCCGGCCTCGGCTCCCTGCCCTGGCCGCCTAGTACTTCCTTCAAGTCCGGATCGGGAGGCGGCGGGAGGAACGGGGCTGAGACGTTCCCACACCCAGGGGGAGGTTGCAGGAGGAGCAAGCTCCACTAGATCTCCAAGATCTGTTTTCTCAACTGCGGAGCCTGCAAACCCAATGCCAGGAGGAGGAGACTGAGGTCCTAGCCTGGAGATGGAGATGTGCCTAGAGCGCCTCCTGCTTGACCCTCGAGGCAGAGCGCTTTTGCCCTTGGCCTACCTCGAGGGGAGAGGTGGGGGTCGAGGTGGAGGCCACTCAGACCTTACTTGGGGGCTCCTTGACTCTAGGGGCCCCCAATCAATGCCTGATCGGGATTATTTGGGGGGCTTCTCCACCCTCCTGCAACCTCTCTGGGCAGCCATCTCTCATCGGACACATAGGGTGCCTGAAAACATTTACTTGCTGCCTCCTACTGTTCCAGAGTTCCTTAGGGCGTCTGTGCCCCAGGTTCTCCTGAGAAGGGCTAGAATGTCCAGGGCCGCTTCAACGAGTCCGGGAGAACCCGTTTTCCAGGGCAGCTTAGCACCTGTCCTGAAGCACCTGTCCGTGATGGCTCTGACTTTCCACCTGCACCTCCTGTACCAAGCAGCACGCCTCCTCCTTTCCCTTTTGCCATTTTTCTGTCCTGTCCTTTAACACTCCTATCCCTCCCAAAGAGATCCATGTTTTCCTTTAAACTTTGGGGGTTTCACTTTTGAAAACATGGTTTGTGCTGGGTGTCTAGTTTCTTGACAAAGTTCTCAACTTTCTTGAAGAACACTTAAGGTAGATTCATTGATTTCTAAAAGGCTCTTAATTCTTTCTCAGGACTGCAGAGTTAGCTCTGATGTTTGGAAACCTTCTGCAGCAGGGGTCTGTAGAAATACTTTTCTTAGCTACCATTGCAGCTCACCCAGATGGAGCCGCCTCACCAGCTAGCCACAGTGCTAAGGGCTTCACATGCAATGTCCTTTCCTTTGCTTAATATCCCTATAATGTGGGTATTATTATTTCTATAGGACAGTTGAAGAAACTGAGGCTTAAAAAGGCAAAGGACTTGTTGAAGGGCACACAGCTAGCAAAGAGCACAGCATGCTATCCAATGCGGTTTGCATTTACTTATACACTTTCTTGGTGGTTATAGGAAGTGCCAGGCTATTTATTACCATCTTGTGATAATAAATAGCAAGTGAACAATGGCAGCAAAGCCAGGTAGGTAGGTCCTCTGATATGAGGGCCATACAGGGATTGTGGAAGCCCAGGGAGGTTCTGAGCCAGCTGGAAGATGTCTGGTAAGTCTAGAAAGAGGTGGCTGAGCTGAGTTAGAGTTAGTGAGATGACAACAAGGTGAGTGGGGGCGACCTTCCAGGTAGGAAGGACAGCAGGGGCAGAGGCAGGAAGGGGGACCATCTCAAACTCAGGTGACTCTGTTGCAGAAGCCAAAGGGCAGAAACTACAAGTAAAGGAGGTGAGACCGGAGAGAGTGGAACAGGACTGAGCTGAGAACACAGGAAACCCAGCAGTACTGGAGAGTGTAGGTACCCTGGGATCTCTCCCACGGAGCAGGGTGTGGAGTGAGGAGGTCCAAGGAAGAGGCCATGGGGCAGTGGAACATCTGCTGGGGGGGAGAAGTCTGCCAGCACAGCCATGCAGGAAGTTGGTTCCTGAGCACAGGATGGGAGGGAGTGGGAAAGCCCAGTTGAACCTGCCATTTGCTGTAACTTTGGTGACTATGTGGATAATGTCACCCAGTCCTTAAATATGATCAGGTATTAGGTACTGCAGAGAGGGCATGAGCAAGAGGCACAAGGTCCTGGTCTCATGGCGCTGCTGGTGGGATTGGGGCGAGGCCTAAAAAATGGATGAAGAGATAAGTATCCCTGAGTCAGAGAAACATCAGCTGTTGGGGTGTTGGCAGGGGTAGGAGGGTGCTAGAGAGAGCCTAAGGTACTATGGGGGAGTTAGAGCCCTGGTTCATCCACATATACCAGCCACCTTCCAGGTAGGCCTGGCGCATTTGGGTTTAAGAAATAAAAGTGGAGCTGTGGTGAGAAGCATAACAACTCGGGGAAATGGAGGACAGGAAACTGTGCTTAGCTGGCTCCTGCGTATGAGCCCGACCTGGAACCCCGACAGGGCAGACTGTGGTCTTGCCCTTTTGTGTTCTTTCCTCTCTCTTCCTTCCTGCCTCCCTTCCCTTGCAAATGGCTCAGCATGGTGCAGGCCCTCTTCTACAGTGTCTGGACACTTCTAGTGGATCTTGGGTTTCCTTTGAAATTCTCCAGAAGAATCTGATTGTGCAGCTCATCATTTGGAAAGAAACCTCAAGTCTCCAGTCACCAGTCACTTGACCAGATGCCAGCTCTGGCCGTCAACCGGTCAGCAGGGCAAGATTACATGGTCTGGTCCCCACTCCACAGGGCATGTTTGAGCTGATTCTCCCACAGGGGATTGAGGGCAGGGTGGCACTGACTAGTGTCCTTAAGATCAAGGGTTGTCATCTCTAGTCTACAAATGAGGACACAAAGAAGTTAGGGGATTGGCCCAGAGCCTCAAAGTTAAAGCATCTTTCAGAGATGAGAGAGAGAGAGAGAGAGAGAGAGAGAGAGAGAGAGAGAGGAGAGAGAGGAGAGAGAGAGAGAGAGAGAATGTCAGCTTCCTTATTGTAAATCCTGTGCTTTATTGCTCTCCTTAGTTCAGGCTTTCCCACGCTCTAACGTGACCGGGCTGTTCCCCAGTAAATCCTTTGGTAGCCATCTCTTTAAGTCCCTCTTGAAAATAGCCCTCCTTGCAAGCTTGGGTATCTCCACATCTGTCTTGCCTGCTTTCTCTCTCTTTCCCCCACCAAATCCAGCCTCTTTAATTACTTCTTCCCTAATTCCTCTCTAGACAAACAAAAATCCATCATAAATGTAGAAGAGTAAATTTAAAATTGGAAGTCACCACCCTTTTCAAGAACAAAACTGAAATAACACTAGCAAAAGCCATCAATAGGAATTGGCTTCTGGAAGCACAGAGCTGTTTCCTTTTCCTCCATACCTGGGTGCAGTTTAGCCCTTTGTCTTAGTGGCTTTGCAACTTCTGTAAAGGGGTTGCTCACATTCAAATTCAAATTCATTGTATTTCTGGCCTCTAGGATCAGGTGATCTGATTTCTAGTTCAACTCTCTGAGTGGTACAATTTCACCTCACCCCAGTTCCCCAGGATCAGAAATGAGCTATTCTGATGCAGACAGTCCTGAAGGCAAATTGTATAACCCCATCCTGGAGTGAGGGTGTAAGTGTTTCCACCAAACTTAATTGGGGTAGTGGTACTTCAGGCTCTCTGGGTGTGTTGGATGAAGATGTGCTGGGGAAGAGAATGCAACACCAGAAAGACTTGTGGTTTATTACAGTAGTCCTTCCTTAACTGTGGGAGGTACGTCCACCAGTTGCCTGAAACCATAGAGAGCACCAAACCCCACATACAAACACTACAAGCCCACAACATTCAATGTGATAACCAAGCCCACTGTTAAGTGACTGACTGACTAACTATAACAGGTGGGTAGCATATACTGCATGGATATAGTGGACAAAGGAATAAGACACAGCCTGAGCCAGACTGAGCAGGACAGCTCAAGGTTTCATCACTCTACTCAGAATGGCATGAAATTTAAAACTTATAAGTTGTTCATTTCTGAAATTTTCCATATACTATTTTTAGACCATGGTCAACTGTGAGAAAATGAAACTTCATAAAGTGATCTGCAGATAAGGTGTTTCTATTGTAATTCCTAAAACAATTCTCAGCAGTGGAGATGTTTCTTCAAACACAAAGAGGGCTTCTCCAGCTGTGAAAATTTGGGGGGGGGGGTACCATAAAAAGCAGTTGCTTTACAAACTGTATCCTGTTTAATTTTCCTAGCAGTTAGGGCAACTGGCATTATTTCCTCCTCACTGGGCAGTCCCCACTGAAGCAGCCTCTTTGACCAGACTTCTTAACCAGGCTCTTTTTTCTTCTGCAGCCATATTTTTTCAAAAGTCATTCCCGCCACTGTTCCTGACTTCACTCTTCCACATTCCTTCACAAGCAGCTCACCCTTCTGAGGACAGTGGGGTCCAACTCTCTAGATAGCCCTCTTATTCTGTAACGCATTGATCCCCTGATGTCTTGTTGAATATTGTACCCGGCACATAGTAGGTGCTCAGTCACACTGTTGAATGAATAAATGAATGACTACTCCATTTTTTTTCCTGATTGGGAGGTCTATGAAAAGAAAAATAAAACATGAAATGTCTTTGCTGTTCAAATGGATAAACTGTCCTTACGAAGGACAAGGTCAAGTCTGGTTGGGCACGGCGGGGATAAAGCAGAAGGAAGGGCTTCAGTGGGGGCAGCACTTGAACTCAAGCCTTGAAGGGATGAATTAATTCTTTTTTAAATTGTCATAAAATATGTGCAACATAAAATTTTCCATTTTAATGATTTAAGATGTACAGCTCAGTGGCATGAAGTGCCTTCACATTGTTGTATGCCATTACCACTATCAATCTCCAGGACTTTCCCATTGTCTCAAGTTGGTGCCTATAAACAACACCTCCCCATTCCTTTCTCCCTCCACCCTTTGGTAATTATTACTCTATTTTCTGTGAATGTGACTGTTTTAAGTTTTATAGCTAAATAATATCCCATTATATAAATATACTACATTTTGTTTGTTCACTCCTCTGTCAAAGGACAGCTGAGCGTCCATGCTTTGGACATTGTGAATTATGATGTTATGAAGATCAGTGTATGAATTTCTGTTTGAGTCCCTTTTTCAGTTTTTTTTTTTTTTAATTTTACCTAGGGGTGGAACGACTGAGTCATATGGTAGTGTCTGTGTTTAACTTTTAAGGAATTGCCATACCACTTTCCATGGTGGCTGCAACATTTAATATTCCCACCAGTAGCATGTGAGAGTTCTAATTTTTCCCCCTCCTTTGCCAACTCTTGTCATTTTACCTTTAAAATTTTTTTATCTATCTAGGTGGGCTCCCAGTAGTGCATATCTGTAACCCCAGCTACTTGGAGGGAGGCTGAGGCAGGAGGATGATAAGTTTGAGGTTGGCCTACATAACCTAGCAAGGTCCTAACTTAAAATAAAAACAAAAAGGGCTGGGGATGCAGCTCAGTGGTACAGCATTCCTGAGTTCTATTCCCAGTACTGAAAAAAAAAAAAAATTTTTTTCTTTTTTGTTTTTTACCTATCCTTGTGGATTTTATTCCTTTTTTTAAGGCTCTGAAGTCAATATGACATAGTTAACATTTCTTAACTCTGGTTAATACATGATTTTTTTTAAAGATTATACAAGGAGGACCACCAGCTCACGTCCAATCTTCCCATGGTTTTACATTCTGACTTCTCAAAGTCGGAAGTGGGCACTAAATTCCTAGGTAATTGAGCCTCTGAGCCAGTATGTTAAAACACTCTAAAATAAAAATAAAATAAAATAAAAAATCAATGTTTGGCTTAAAGAAAGCAAGCAAAGGCATAGAGGGAGGCAAGTTCCAAGCCAGCCTCTGCACTTAGCAAGACCCTGTGTCTAAAAAACTTTTTTTAAAGGGCTAGGGTAGTGTAGCTCAGTGGCAGCATGCCCTGGGTACAACCTCCAGTACCAGGGGAAAATCACCCCTCATCTATTAATGATTTCGTGTATGTAAAGGAGCTATTTATTTTTAAAATTTCCTTATAATATTCCTATGACGTAGAGTAAATGAAAGCGGACTCTCTAAAGAGCTACACAGGTAAAGATCAAAGACCCAAGAATGTCATTTTCAGAAGTGGCAGATAAAGGGCACTTCTGTTCCCACACACATTTCACACAGAGGTCAGCAGTGCCTAGGAGTATGTTTGCCCAAGTCAGCGGCTCACGGCTCACAGCTTGGGTCTCCTCTCTGTGACCCCAGTGTCCTGGGCCCTCCTGGGTCCCTGGGATGGTAGGGCAGGGCTGCTGGGTATGCAGCTCTGTGGGCTCCGGCTGGGCCCACACTTGGTACTCCCAGACTCTGAGCTGTCGCCTCCATTCTGCAAAAAAAGATCCAGGACTGAGCCCCCACCCCCAGCTCTCCCCCTTTCCTCCTGAGGTCTCCAAACCCGCTCTTAGCTAACATCAGTCAGACTCTCCACTGGGCCTTCTTCCCGGGGTGCTGGGGCTGGGAAGCAAAAGGACAAACTCCCGAGGATTCATCCCCCGCCCCAAGACTGCAGGTTCTGTACCTTAGAGGACAGAGGCATCCTTGTCCTGTCTTTTTCTCTCAATGTGGCCCTTGTGTCCTTGCCTAGCACTTGCCCCGCCCACCTCCAGGGCCTTCACCCTGCTGTGATTTCCGGCCCATTTCAGAGCTGTTGGGAACCTTAGAACCAATGACAAACCACACTGTGTTACGTGAGCTAAAGACGTGGGAACTCAGATCACAGAGCGCTGGCTGGAGGGTCCCCGCCTGGGTGGCCGACCAGCACGGGAGCCCCCACTGCGCAGGCAGCACTGATCCCCCACCTGCCCCTCTCCTGCGAAACCGCTGCCGTCTCTGGGGTCGGGGGTCCTAAGCTGGGGTCATTCTGGGAAGGTCCTGAAATTCGCTGAAGTCCTGGTCCCTGAGCAGTTGCCAGGGTCTTGATCTTGGATTCATTTCCTTTCCCCCTCCCCATTCTTCCTGTGCTCACTTAGATCATTACTCAGATGAGGCTCAGGCAGAAAAGCAGCCAGACTGGAACTGGCGGCTCCACAGGTTCTTGGAGTCCCCATCAACAGCGCCTGAGAGGAGAGGAATCGCTCCTTCAGGCTGGAAGCAGAGCCCCTGCCCTCCACAGTGTCCTTCCCAGCTGGCCAAAGCCCTGCAGTCTGAGCCTTCCAGTCCCAGCCCAGAGGAACCCCCCCACACACACACACCTCCAGGCTCCTCAGAACTCTAGAGAGGATTGAAAGATGGGAAGGATCTTTGCTATCTTGTAACTTCATTTATATCCACTTCTTATTTAACTATAGAGAATAAAGACCATCTTTGTCGGTCTTGTTCTTCCAAATAAACTATAGGATCATGTTAGCAGAAGCTCCCTATGGACCCTGGGTAACCAGTTGGTCAGGCAAGGCTCCAGTGGTTAGGTTTATGGGTCTGGTACAGGCCCACAGACCTGCCACAAGCCTGCAGCCCTCACACTGACTCACCCGCTTCTCTGCAGGAGGGGCTTCCCCTGCCCAGCTGCCAGCCAGCCAGCCAGGCTCACCCCAGCCTCCTGGGGCTGCCTGGGGCCATGCCCAGCCACAGGAGCTCAGCTCCTTGGTCCTCCTCCACTTACCATGGTTGAACTTCCACTTGTCTCAGTCCTGGGTTTCAGCACATCACCCGCTGGTCGGCAGGCCGGCTTCCTCATGGTTCCAA
This sequence comes from Callospermophilus lateralis, assembly GCF_048772815.1. Lineage (NCBI taxonomy): Eukaryota > Metazoa > Chordata > Mammalia > Rodentia > Sciuridae > Callospermophilus > Callospermophilus lateralis. The sequence continues at coordinate 79,041,121 of NC_135319.1, forward strand.
CTCCTCTAAAAGGGTAGATTCCTTTTAGACCCCTTTCCCATGGTTAGATGGGTGGATGGATGGAAACTTGAATCACCTATACTCTGAAGTCATTGACAGGAATAAGGGGTGCAAATGGGAAGACACTATTAACTGGCCCAAGTCTTGCAAAAACGAGATTAGTATACAAGAAAGAGGTCTAGATCTGATGAGGCCCTGCCAAGCAGCCCTGGGACAGAGGGCAGAGGCCCAGAGGCAGCCTGGAGAGCACGGACATGCAACTCCGTATCCCTGCCCCACAATCCCTCCCCGTGTATCACTTGTGCCTCGCCATTGTCTGCCCTTAGACTCTCCCATGTGATTTCTTTAAAAGCACCAGCTTAGCTCAGAACCCCTCATTTTCTTTTCTTTTTTCAAACAGTATCTTTTTAAAAAATAATTTTATTTTATTTATTTATTTTCTTATGTGGTGCTGAGTTTCAAACTTAGGGCCTCACTCGCGCTGGGCAAGCGCTCTGCCACTGACCCCGACCCCAGCCCCAGAGCCCTCAGTTTCAAGGTTGGAAAGAGAGGTGCTAAGAGTGGATGAACAGGCCACCAGAGCCACATGAACAGGCAATGGCAGGACTGAGGCTGGACTCCTGGCCATGAGGGGAAACCAGGGTCCTGTTTCCTCCATGATGGGAAATGTGACCTCTACTTAGGGCCCCTGTGGTGTGGAAAGGAAGCTTTCTAGAAGCCCAGACACCAGGCTCCTCGCCATTACAGTCTGGCCCACAGGAAGTACCCAAAGCGCCCACAAATCACTCATGGAATGAATGAAAGAATGAGTGAGCTGTTCTTTTGTAGAATTTTTTTTTAAGAAATGTTTTTATTAATGTCTTATAGTGTATGAGCCATTCTAGAGAGAAGAAATCACATCTCCAGTGGATCTTGGGGGCATGTGAGAAAAACAAAATCTTACATAGCATATGTGTGTGTGTGTGTGTGTGTGTGTGTGTGTGTGTGTGTGTGTGTGTCTGCATATCACACAAAGTAGACAATTAGATAATTAGCATATCTGTGGCATTAAAATGGAAAGGGGGACTGCAGAGGCAATAATGGGGAAAGCCTGAGCAATACTGGAGTACAGGCTCAGAGTCTAGGTTAGATCTCCCCTCTGTTTCCTTCTAGCTGGATGACCTTGGACAACTTACTTGACTTTTCTGTACCTCAGTTTCCTCCTCTGTCAAATGAGAATGAAAATTCTACTCATGTCACAGGTGGTTGGGAGGATTATGTGGGACACTATAAGGAAAGAATTTAGCTCAATGTCCAGCACACAGTCACAACAGATGCTACGTATGATAATTATTAAGACCGCTGCATTTGAGCAAGCCCTCCTTTCAGGGTGACAGCATGGTAAGAATCAGTTAGCCTCTGTGGTGGGACAAGCACTGGCTACCAGTTGTTTCAAAAGCCATCACCCAATTGGTAAGAGTCCTACTTGGGGCCATGTATTGGAAATCATTGGTGCTACCTGTAAGTCATCCAGTGGCCACCCACATGGTCACTACCCTCTGAGCATGGTGCCAGGTGCTTTGTTGGATAATAAGTTGCATGAAGTCCCTACAGGATTTATGGCCTCCAAGGGGAAACAGGAAACCCATAACCTCCCAACTCAAATCTTGGCATGTACAGGAATCACCTGGGAATCATGTTAACTCAGATTCTGATTCAGCAGATCTGGGATTGGATGGAGAGCCTGCGCTTCTGACAAGCGTCAAGGTGACGCCATCCATGTCTGCCGGTCCACAACTGAAGGAACAGAGTTTTCAACAAGCTGCCATTCCCACACTTAGCCACATAGGAATCAGCCTTTTTCTTTCTCTGCAGGTGGCTGCATCTTATGTCGACATCCCAAGAGGGCCACAATGAAGTGGAAAATTTCACCCTGGAAAATTCTGGAAGAAAATCTTCAAGGAGAATCCATCCTGCAACCTGCAGCTCAGACCACTCTGAATATTGTGAATGCTGCATTACCAGGAGCTTGCTTTATTTAAACTTGTTTTCCTTTTGTGATCAAAATCCTTATGGGGAAGAAGGGAGAGAGGAAGGGGAGAGGGGGATCTTTGTGATACCGCTTCCTAACTTCCTGTTGGAAGTGGCCTCAGGTAGCCAGTTTCTTTTGGCAGCAACAACTGAGAGAATACAAATGGGAATCTTGCACAGAGGACTCCTGAGCAGGGCAGGACATTTGACACCAGGCCACTACAATTGCATAGTGTCTGGGGATTCCATTCTGCCCCTTGAATAGAATCTTTAGTGTAATTCAAGTAATGTTCATGGAAGATCTGAGAGAGGAACGGTTCAGAGCCAAGAACAAGCAGATCCCAGATGGTAAGACACTGTGCTCTTTTTCATTAAAGTAGTTGAAGAGCAGTTTCTTCAGAAGATTTGAGTTCAATACTCAGAACTACAAAAAATAAAATTAAATAACTTTTTTTTAATGTACACTTAATGTTTTTTTTTTTTTTTTTCAGTACTGGGGATGAAACCCAGGGCTTCATGCATGCTAGGCAAATGCTCTACCACTGAGCTACATCCTCAGCCCTGTGGTTTTTATTATAACAGAGTTTTACAAAATTATCAATGCAATTGATTTTACAACATCACCCTAAAATAGTCGTCACCACTAATAGTCATTTCATTCTGCCCATTCCCTCCACCCAGACTTAGGCAACCACTAATTTGTCTTCTGACTAGAGATTTCCCTATTTTGGATATGTCATATAAATGAAATCACATGGTTTTATAAAAGACCATTTCATTCCATGCTCTTTTGTGACTGGTTTCTTTTACTTCGTATAATGTTTTCAGGGTTTATCCCACATTGCAGTGTGTATCAGGACTTTATTTTTTATATTGCTATATAATATTCCAATGCATGGACATACCATATTTCATGTATCCATTTATCAGTTGATGGACATTCGGGTTGTTTCCACTTTGGGGCTACTACTAAATGCCATGAGCATTCACATAAAAGACTTTGTGTAGACCAATGTTTTCATTTCTGTTGGGTCCTCTGTATAGTTTTAACCTTAATCAGGTGTTGCTCCCCTATGGCTGACTTCTTGTTCATATTCTGTGGAACTCATGATTCCCCACTCCACCCATATCTGCTCCTGCTCCAGCCTGCACTGCAAGTTCCACCACCTACTCTGCTGCACAAGCTAGAAACTCACAAGTCTTCATTTCACTTCCCTCGACTGACTCCTCTATCCTCCACTGTGCTGCGGATCACGTCCAGCTCAACTCAAAGAGAAGTGGTCCCCAGCGGAGGCTTTGCTGACATTCCAGAATCAATCCACCATTCATCCTTGACATGATTACACTTGCTTATATTTGTAAGATTATGTGATTAATATCTGTTTGCTCACTCTTTTATCTAGAGTGCTTAACACAGCGCCTGGTTTATAGCAAGGCTGTAAGCCTCTCAAAACAAAATGTATGTTACACTTCCTTTGTAATATCCTGGAGATCCCAGTACACTAGCCTCGCCAAGGAAAATCTGTTGATTTAAGCTGTTTTTATTTTAATTTTCCAAAAAATTTTTACTAAGGTATGATTTACGTGTAGCAAAACTCACCCTTTTTAATATATAGTTCTGTGAGCTTAGGCAAATGTACGAAGTCATGTAATCACCACCACAATTGAGATATAGAATGGTTCATCACCCACCAAATTCCCCTGTGCCCCTTTGTAGTCAACCCCTCCCCCCAACCCTAGTCCCTGGAACCCCCCGATGGGTTTCTGTCTCTGCAGCTTTGCCTTTTCCAGAGGGTCATAAAAATGCAGTCATGACATCTTTTTTTTTTCCTTGTGGCGCAGGAGATGGCATCTACGGTCTCAGGCATGCCAGGAAGTACTCTGCCACTGAGGTACATCTCTAGCCCTTTAAAAAAAATTATTCTCAGACAGGGTCTTCTAAGTTGCCCATTCTGTCCTAGCTGCTCAGGGTGGCCTCAAACTCAGATCTGCTTGCCTCGGCCTCCTGAGTGGCTACTAGGTACACACCACCATGCCTGGCTGTCATATACCTTTTTGATTCTGACCTTTCTTTCATGTAGCATAGTGCACTTGAGATTCATCCATGTTATTTCCATAGTTCACTCCTTTTATTGTTAAGTAATATTCCATTGTAAGGATGAACTACAGTTTATTGATTCGTTCCTCAGCTGAGGATCATTTAGGATGGTTTCCAGTTTGGGGTGATGAAGAATAGTCATTATAGACATCCATGTGCAGGTTTTTGTGTGATTGCTTTTAGTTTTACTGGGATAAAGGCCTAGGATAGGGCTTTCCGAGTCACATGGTTAGTGTATATTTAACTTAAAAAAAAAAAAAATGTCCAGCTGTTTTCCAAAGTGCTCATTCCCACCAGCAAGGCGCGTGTTCCAGCTACTCTGCAGGGTCACCAGCACTTGCCGTCAAGGGCTCTTCATAGACTCTGGAGAAGCCCTTGCTCACACATGTGATTTGCAATTTTTTCCCCCAATCTGAGGCTTATTTCTTTCTCTTTATATCTTTTGAAGAGCAGATTGTTCTTAATTTTGATGAGTGCCAATGTATCAATTTTTTTTCTTATCGTATGGATCATGTTTTTGGTATCATTTCTAAGAACTGGGCCTAACCTGAGGTCATGAAAATTTTCTTCTAGACATTTTATAGACTTAGGTTATAGATTCAGGTCTCTGGTTCATTTTCCTTCTTTGTTATCCTGTGAACTGTCTCAGCTGCTTTAAGCCTCCCATCGGATGTACTGTTTGTCTACGTTGTCCTTCCAGGCTTTAAGCCCATGGAGGACAGGGATTGTGTTTTACTGGGGCTGGTATTTGCATGACCCTGAGAGCAGGCCCCGGGCACTTTCTGCCTCACCTAGTCCCACTCTGTGTGTGATACAGGTTCATATTTTCTACCACACCACATCGCACTTCTCATTTTAGGTACTAAATGCTGTAGATTTTTCTTTTTAAATGAGATATTAGAATACCCTTGGCATTGCTTATCCCATTAAAATTAATAAAAATAAGCACAACTAGGACAAATCAATTTGAGTCATTTACAAAGCACTGAGTGTACAAGACACACTCCTATGTGCCAGACACCTGCCTGCCTCCTGTGGGTCCAGACACCAGAAAGTTATTTTATTCTGTGTGGTCTTCTTCTACCAGCATCGCCACATTACCCAGGAACCAAGAATGAAGAGTTGTACTACTAAACAAAGTGTGCTTTTAAAAATCTGGAACCATATTCAGGTAACCAGAGTCAATGGATAGAGAAATAATGTGTGAGTCCTAAAAAATGAAAAGACAGACTTTGTACCTTGAGCCAGAGTAGGGCCAGACCTGAGGAGACACGGGTGGAGCTCTCGAGGAAGTTTACCCCCAGTTGCACTGTTTTCTCCCCAGCCTGGCTGCGTCTTCAAGTAAAATCGACTCATTCAAGGGTTGCAGATTGAGAGACCCACGTAGAAAGCCATTCGTTCTGGAAGCTGAAGTTGAGCCCTCTTTTCAGAATGTTGTGTGGGAAGGACGTTTGTGTCAGCACCAAAGAGATACCTCCTGGGAGGACAAGGTGGCCTGTGGAGAAGCCCAGCCATCCCCAGGGGACTCGGGGTGCTGTGTGTATTTGGGTGGATGCTGCCTTGCACTTCTGCCAAACTATTCCAGCAAAGAAGAAATCGTGGCTAAAGGACAGATCCATTTCTTGCCTTCAGAAAGATTTTAAAGAATCCCCAAGCTTTGACAGACCATTTCCCATCTCTGACTGGATAGAATCCATTTAAATAGTGTTTTTTCCCCCCTTAAGTTACAAACTTTGAAAAATGGAGAACACGTAGCTTACTGATTTGAACTTAGGCACCTTCTGGGAGCCGGAAAAGACTTATTAGAATAAACTCTGACCTTGGTATTTTGTACTGTCTAAAAATAACCAACCATGGAAAATGGAAATAAAGAAGGCAGAATTACAATTTTAATTTTAAAGAAAACATGGCAATTTCTAGTAATAATTAAAACAAACTTACTTCATACTTTTAAGAAGCAACCAAATTTGGACAGCGTTTTCTTTTAAATTAATTAATTTTAGATTGACAAATGACAGTTGTACATATTCAGAGGGCACAGTGTGTTGGGCTGTAATGGTGGGGAATTCCACAGAGTTAAATTTGACATGCATTGTTTCACATACAGACATTTGTGTATATGTGTGTGTGTGTGTGTGTGTGTGTGTGTGTGTGTGTGGTGAGAACACTTAAAATCTACTCTCTACTGGTGATCAAGCACACAGAACACTGCAATTAACTAAAGTCGCAGAGATTTCTTGAACTGAATCCTCCTTTCTAATGAAGTTTTGTCTCAGGGAACCAGAAGTTCCCACCAACCCCTCTTCACTCCCAGCCCTTGTAACCACCATTGTGTTCTCTCCTTCTATAGTGCTCCCCCCGACCCCAACACACTCACACTGAGAAATCACTGGGTCCCCTATCAATCCTATTGAATCAAACTTTGATGGCAAGGCTGGAGAATCTTCATTTTTAACAGAGTACCCGGGATGTAGATATCTTCATTCAAGTTTTCTCCATTTCTTTTTTGTTATGTTTTTATTAGTGCATTATAATTGTACATAATCGTGGGGTTCGTTGTGACATAGTCACCCATGCATGTAATGTAATTGGCTCCATTTCATTCCCCTGTACTTCCCCGTCCCACGCCTTGTTCATTCAGGTTTTAGGACCACTAATATACAGGTTCTTTTTCTCTCATAGTGACAACACCCAAACCTAACTACTGTTTTCTGCTATTGACGCTACTTTGCTGACCTTCATGGAGCGTCACCGTGTCCCAGCACTGTCTGGAATCTAGGACAAGCCTTCACTTAATCCTCCCAGACACTCACTCTTCCAGGTAACATCCTTATCATCCTCACTGTGCAGAAAGGAAACGGAGGCCCAGGGTACTTGCCCAGGCTACACTGCTGGTTGGTGGCTTTAGAGTTCTAACCTAGGCCAGAGCCAGGCTCGGTCCTAAAGAGCCAGAGAATCCCTCAAGGATGGAGAAGACCTGCTGCCTCCAGGATGGCCAAACCTCCTCTGCCAGAGAGCTCCATCCTCCTTACCTACTGCAAACATTCCATCTAGGGTGGGCCACCGGAGCCTTCCAGGCAAGCCAATCCAGGCAGATGTGTCTTCTAGGAAGGGAAAACCAGGTCCTGAGAAGTAGGCCTTGTCTCTCCATACCTGGGCAGTGGCTTCATGGTGGCCAGGCCCTCAGGTCAGCCCTCTGAAGGACTCTGTCCCAGACTTCCTCCTGCTTCACCTCGCTGAGAAGCTAGACATGCTTCACCAGTAAGGACGCCACGTAAGCTTCCGGGGACTGCTGTGACAAGTGACCACAAGCTAGGTGGCTCCAGGCAGCAGCAGGTTACTCTCCACAGTTCTAGAGGCCAGGAATTCCAACCCAAGCTGTGAGGAGAGCCTCCAGGGAGGATCCCTTCCTGCCTCCTTCAGCTTCTGGGGGGCTCCTGGCATTCTCTGCCTTGGGGAGCCTCTAATCTCTGCCTCATCTTCATGTGGCCTCTTCTCTGAGGGCAGCTCCTTGTTTTCTCCTCATCTCTTCTAGGACACTGGCCTTCAGACTTAGCATTCCCCCCCCCATCTACAATGATCTCATCTTTATCCTTCCTTAATTATATCTCAAAGCTCCTCGTTCCAGACAAGTTCACAGTCTGAGATTTTGGGTAGGCCTAGCTCATGGGAGTCACTATTACACCCACCGCAGATCTGGTATGTGAAGGCTCAAAAACACACAAAAGAAGCCTACGTCATCACAACTCCTGGTTCACTCGTTCTCACGCTCCCTCCAGCCAGGCCCTGAAGACGGTTACTAAATTTCCCCGGGGTGACTGTCTCAAGCTCTGCATACCTGCCCTTGCAGCAAACAACGGAACAAAGCAGAAGGAAGCACACTGGGAAAGAAAGAAGCTGCTCCCGGGACAGGGTTTTCCCAGTGTTCCGAGAGTCTGTGGACGGAGAAGAGGAGGCGTGACATCCCTGGGCTGCTTCTCCTCCAAGCAACTGTGTTTGATGGGTCCTGTCATCCCATGCTCCTCTATTTTAGGAGAAAACATCCATGCAGCCATACCTGAGCAGGTGCTGACGGAATCTCCCAGAGAGTGTGTGGAGCCCTAGAGTCTGGCTGTGCTAAGGAAAGATGCCAGCAATGTCCTCTCAGCATCATCTGACTTCTGGTCCCATGAATTAGGGTGACAGTGAGTGACGAAGCCTGGCAGTGGACGGTTGGTTAGCCACCGCCCAGCTCCACTGCTGACCTCAGATGATGTGGGGGTGATCATGGATTCACCTGAAAGCTTTTAAAGTTTGTGGCAGGATACAGCTTTCCAGCTCCCACCCGGACAGACCAAAACAAACCTCCATGCAGTTAGAGTTGGGACCAAATGTTGGCCCCTCCGTCAAGGGCCTGTTAGAGTTTCCACAAGACGGGCAACTCCTGCTTGTGAACTGAGGGCACCAGCACGTACCCAGGCTGTGAGGATCGGAGCCCATGCATTTGCAAGTCCTGCAAGGTTTAAGTTGTCTGAGCACCTTGTTTTTATGCAGGGGAGGGGAGTATTAATAATTATTATTTTTTACACAGGGGACTCTTTTTCCTATCTAATGGGAAGGTGACTGCTATCAACACTTTCTAACTTTTCATTAAGAAGCATAGGTTTTAAGACAATAACAGGAAAGAAAGAACCTATTCTCTCTGTGCCAGCCTCCGTCCAGTTTAGAACAAAATGTTATTCATGGCTAGGCTCCACCTTGCTGAGGAGGGCCGGTGTTTGTCTTTGCGAACACAGTCCTTCTGACAAATCCATGGAAAACCACATGTTAACAACATGGAGACCCCAGAGAGGTGACTGCTTAGAAGGAATGTGGCATTTGTACTTGATGGCAGGGGGCTGGTGTGCCTCCCAGTCATGGGTTTACCCTTCTCAGATTAATTAAAATAATCTGCACAGAGGATTCATCCCAGCTCTTGGTACTCTGGAGGCCCACCCAAAACAGGAGCTGTGGCTATCACCCTGGGATGGACTCCTGTTCCTTGGATCCCTGATGTCTGAATCCCACCAACTCTGGGTCTGGAAGTTGTTCCCAGGCTCTGCCCTGCCTCCAGCCCCTTGGGGATGGTCTGGGAGGGCCCAGTGTTAAACCAGGCTGGGGCAGAGCAGAAACAGCCTTGGCTTTGGAGGGGAGGATTTCCCATGCCAACTTTTTATCGGATGGGAAGGGCTGAGTTGAGAGGCAGCAGCAGGGGATAGCACAAATAAATACAGAAAACCCTCTCCAGGGGCCGCCATTGTCCTGAGCACAATGGCGGCCCCAGAGAACATTTTCATCCCGTTGACATTGGAAAGTAAAATGAATGTGGTCATACTATACCCTCCTCCATAGCCCTGGCTGGCTAGGGCCTACCCTCAGCTCTGCAGGAGACAAAGGACACATTTTTTCAGAATCCTGGTCTCAGGTCGGGGAGAAGGAAATTTAGAATGTGGCAGGTCCTCGGGGCTAGGGTCTAGATGTCCTTTGGCCACGGCTCTCCCCAGCCCCCTGGGCTTTCTCAAAGCTGCCAGCCTCTCGCCTCCACCCTTCCTAATGTTCTCCAGCCTACAATGGGCCACGTCCAGCAGGGCAGGGCTGGTGGACACACCCAGGCAGGCTGCTGGACTCTGCAGGGAAGAGGAGTCCCTTTCCAGCAATGGGCAGGAGGGGCTGAGTGAGACTGGCAGCTTTTTTGAGTTGAGAACATGTCCCCAAATACCCTATGGACTGGCAGCTCTCTTCATCTTTGCAGCCTTCAGGTGCTTGGAAGTCACACAATCAGAAGGATCTTTCTGGAACCAATGACATCTCTCATTGGAATGAGTCCCAGATCCTCTTCCGGTTGTATGTATAAGCATCCTTGGGGTGGGGCGGGGTCCTCCTCACCCAGGAAGCTGGCACCTTCACACACCTCTGGTTCGAGCCATCTGCCACCCTGGCTGGCTATGATGTGTGACACCCAGAAGGTCAGCGTGGTACTAGAGTGACAGGGTTTGAATCCCAGCTCCCCAATAGCAGGCAGATCTTGGATAGGACACTTAGCCTCTCTAGGTCTGTTCCCTTAATTCTAAAATAGAAGCAATGTAAGGAATCAAGAAAGAAATCACATAATACACTTGGCTCAGGGCCGGGTAAATAGTAGGTTCTTATTACTTGGCAGCCACTTCATTAATAAAAGCTAATGTCTGAAAACTCATTTTGTATCATGCCAGGTCTTGTTCTGTGGGAATTCCATAATAACCCTTTGAGGTAGGTATTATTATTTATTCCTTTTATAGACATGGAAATTGAGGTTTGGGGAAATCAAGCAAGTTGTCATTAGGTATGCAGCTGCTTATTGGTAGAGCTGGAACTTCAGCCCAGACAGTTTGATGCTGAACCCTGCACACAGCTGCTGTGTGATCCTCTCAGTTCTCAGTGCTGTTAGTTGGCATATCTTCAGGGATCTCAATCTTTAGACCATTGCAGGGTGAAGAGGGTGCTGTTATTGAGAATGTAAAGAGGATGTAGGCTTGTTTGAATGCTCAGGTACTATGCAAAGATGGCAGATGGGAAAGCTAAGAATGAAAAACTCAAATTCTAAGTTATTTAAAATATAGTATTAGACCTTATCCAAGCACCAGAACTCCCCTCCAGTGTCCAATAGCTTCTAGTAATAAAGCACTTGCCTGCATCTGAATACTCCATCTTACATCATTTGCCTCGATGCCCCATAACATGGCCAGAACAGGTATCCATTCTCAATCTATCTGTTGAAAACACTGAGACTCAGAGAGTTTATGGAGTTTTTCAAGTCTAAGTAACTAATTGCTCTTCATAAAGGTCACTGAAGTTTCTTGAGCAGTTACTATGTGCTGGGTACTGTGCCAAGTGCTCAACAGGTTATAATTTAGCAACCATCTTATGATGGGTATTATTTATCATCCAGTCTTCAGAGGAGTAAACAGAGGCTTAGAGATACTAGATGACTGGCACCAACACACACAGCCAGTAACCTCTCAACATGTTCATAACTGTTCCTTGATGACAGTAGCGGGGCTCTTGGGCAGGATGAATGGAACCGGCCCTGGGAGGTTTAGAATGGCAGACATAGTCCTTGTCCCCAGAAGGCCACAGGCAGTGGGATTTGAAGTAAAAACTCATGGGATTCTAAAGGAAGAGGCTGGATACTCCCAGCTCTGCTGCCCACCGGCCGAGTGACCAGGCACGTTTGGTTAGCCCCTGAGCTTTGGTTTCGTCACCACATGGGGGAGCTACCATTCTCTGCCTCACGGGATTGTCCTGAGGGGTATGTTGAGGCTTTGCCTGGGTTAAGGGTTGCCTGGCACTCAACATGGAGATTTCCCTAGAGTCAACTGAACAGCAGAAACACACGCAGAGCTAACAGTACCAGACGACACTTGCCAAGCACTGAACGTGAGGTTCAACCATAAGCATGCAAAGAATTTGCTGGGGCTGGCTGGGCCGGGCCATCAGACAGGCCCAGGGAAAGGGTGTGAATGTGTGTCGTCTTTGATTTAGGGCCAATGGAGCCCCTGGGAAACTCCCATGGGTAGCTCCACAGAGCTGATGGGAAACTGGTTTTAAAGAATCAATGCTGGCCATGACCTCCTTTCCTTGGGGCCCGATCTTCTCTCCTGGCCACCTCCTTGAAGAGTTGGACACTGTATAGAGGAAATGTCCCTGGCTAAGCTGAGTGGGTGGGGAGAGGCGTGGTCTGCAGTGGTGAGATTCCGGCAGGGCCTCAGGGGAGGGAAGTGGTGGGTGAGTAAGGGGTTGGTCATGAATGTCCTTAGACTCCCATCAAAGGTGGGTAAGCTTGGCTCTGAGGGAGGGGTAGCCATGAAGTGAGGCAGCAATCAACTGCCAATAAAAAGGTGGCCACCAAAGCCAAATGCCACAGGTACTCATAATAGGGACTAGAGATGACTCCTGGCGGAAGGGGTTACGGACCAGTGTTGGTGCTGGTGGAAGCAGAGCCGAGTAGAACCATGTTCCTGGCCTGTTTCTACAGGAATAAACAACCTGAGTCCTGCATCCAGGCAAGGGTCTGTGTGAGTGCGGGTGTGACAGGCCCCTGCACAGACTCGACAGGTAGAATAAAGGCTATGGCCGAAGCAGGCCATCTTAGTATGTTCCGGCAAGCTGAAAATCAAATAAACTGAAACCTAGATTTTCTTCATGTCAATTTTGATAATGCGGAGGAATCCAAAGATTTGAAGACGCTTTTCTCCTAGTGCATTTCAGCTTCTTACCAACAAGGCTCACACTCCTGACAACTCACAAGCTGTTGTCCTGCAGCTTCTACAAATTCTCAGTTTTGTCCCAATGATGAAGCTGTCACCTCTGTGTCACAAACAGAACCAAGCATTGGTTACATTTTCACAGTGTGATAGCTGGACTAAGAATCTTCCCTTCTCTAGTCAGCTTGGTCAATACCTGGATCATTCAACAAACAGAGCTGGAAAAAATGCGTTGAGCTACCTCCTAACTTATGTGATAGAAATGCATTCCCAGGGTTTTGGGTTCATTCTGGTTTTGTTTTGTTTCTTAGAAGTCAGAATGGTATTTTTTTTTTCTTGTACCAGTGATGGAACGTAGGGGCACTTCCCACTGAGCCCATCTCCAGCCCTTTTATTTATTTATTTATTTGTTTATTTATTTTTGAGACAGGGTCTTGCTAAGTTGCTGAGGCTGCCTTTTAACTTGCCATCCTCCAGCCTCAGCCTCCTGAGCCACTAGGATTACAGGTGTGCGCCACTGAACCCAGCGAAGGAAACCTGGGAGCAAGAAATGAAAGCACAGAGGCACTTAGGAAGGAAGCACACGGCTTTATTCACGAGCTGTGGTACAGCAGGATGCGGGGTGGAGTGGCGAGGGAGCGTGGAAGTGCTGCTCGCAACAGGAGCATGGAGCAGGTGGGCACTGCGCAGCTCATCAACATGGGACAGGCCGGCCCCACTCCTGTGCACACAAGCACGAGGTATTCGGGTGCACACGCACACCCACCTCACTTTCACGGGGAACACAACACGGCATCTCAAGACGTTCCTTCTAAACATCTGCTTTTGTATTTCCGAAAGGAGAGGGAAGACAGGAAGAGCTGATGCCTTTCACCAGTTGATAAAAAGCCACAAACCCAGCTTAAAATGAAGAACCCCGAGAGCCTCTATGCAGGGCCCTCAGTAACACACGGACACAACTCACATTTATCACAAGACTGTATACACGCCAAACCCCCAAAGAACACCAGTCTGTGGACGACTATCTCCCTCCATAACGGACAGAGACATAGCTAGCCAGGAGAGGGTGTGTTTCCACCCCTTCAGAATGGTAATTCGCTGTCCTTCCACCTTCCATCAGAGGGCTCAGGAAGTTATTCATGGGCACTCTGCTCTTCCAAGAGAATTGGGAGAATTCCGTTTGATGATCACAACCACCACTCAGTTATACGAAGCTGCAGAAAACTTTGGATTGAATTTTATTGTGCACACATTCACTGTTTAGAAAGTTTCCATTTAAACTGACAAACCCCCTCTTTCTTTTTGGGTTTACCATCAATTAAACTTGCCCAAATAAAAACATAATAATCTATATGCTGAATACATCCATTACCATCTCTCTCTGCTTACTGGGCAGCAAATGGAAGGATAATGACTTTTTTTTTTTTTTTTTTTTAATGCCAAAGTATAGCTTTCTCATTCTCCCATCACAGGGTTGTTGGGGAATCTACTTAGTGCACATTGTCATTGTTAGATGGTATCATTGCAAATCTCAAGCCCTAAGTGATCTCTTTTTCTGGAAGGTTCTTCCAAAGGGAGCCTGAAAGAGCAAGTTTAAAGGTACACCAACACTTGGTTCATCAGAAGAAGAATAACTTTAAAATCAAATAAAATCAGGGCTGGCAATATGAGGTACAGATTAAATAGCTACCAGAAATACAAATGAAGTGATTTATAAATCTGTGCTTGCTTCAGAGGACACAGAAGGGTTGATGGGACAGAGTTCATCCCTTCCACCATCTTTCAGGATAATCAGAAGCAGGGGTCTGTTAGGGCACAACCTGGAACTGTCCCTGCCCCTGCCACACGCCCCAGAACCACACCAAATCTGCTGTACACAATCGTTAGAGAGACTTACTTAGTCGAGAGTGGTTAATTTAAACTCTTTTAAACTTGCAAAAGCACATATATTTTATATCATCATCTCAGAAGCAATTCTTAGGAAAAGATGTCTGCTTCAAAATGTAAAGATATTAGGTGAGAGTTTTAGAAATGTTACCAGCTGGGCTTTCCCAGGCTGAGATGGAGGAGACCAAGGTTGAAAACAGAACTACAACAGCCTGTGCTTCAGAAGAGGAGCCTCAGCTGGGAGGCCCTGGATTTCAGGTCAGGAGAGAACAGAGAGTACAGGTAGAAAATCACCCCCATCCCCGCACCTTGTTACTCATTAATTCTAGTTTCTCTCTCTGAGATTTCAGAGAACAGGCAGCTTATGTTTAGTTATTGAAGAAGTCACATTAAAAACATTTAATAACAAACCCCAAACCAAAATGGAGATGCATGGCTAGCTGAATATGTTTCCAAATGCTCTTCAAATCTCCTAATAAATCACCAGGAAGACTTTGTGATGGCCTGAGCTCTCTGGAAGAAATTTTAAAGGAAGCACTGACTCATATTGTCATAGAGACCTCTTCTACTTCGTGCAATCAGTATGCGCTTCAAAGTCACAAGTCAAATGCTCAAAAAAGTAGCCCTTAAGATATGCACCAAGCTTGCCAGGTATATAATTCCTTTTCTAGAGATGAACTTTGTGTTAGCAGTTGGAATTTTCCCGTGCGGTCCAGCACAGGGTTAAATGGAGAACATCCATCTATTGTGCTGTGTCCTGGACACTTCAAGATCAGGCATGCTGCACCCAGTATAACAAAAATGGATAAGGCATTGTAGCCCTTACAGCAGATCTGGCAGTTAGAACTAGGCTGTCCCCAAGCCATCCTTCCATCTGGAACCTTCTGCTAGGGAATGGTGTAGGGGAGCTACTCCGAGGGTTTCCAGTAGCCAAGGACAGGCAAGAGGCTACTGTTGTTTTCTAGTAATTTATCTTTGAAGGGTATCTTTGTAGGGTACAGTTTAAGTGAATTAGTATGCTTGGTATGGAAAGAAGCTTTCTGTTTTTCATGTTGGATGCAGAACTGAATTCAAAAATTACAAAAGAGCAGGGTGTCACTACTGGGAGCAGAATTTAGGGTCCAGTTTTTTAATTTTTGTAACTATAGGGCCTTTGACTCTGGGTCTCTAACATAAAGAGGAAGAGTCTAATTTCCCTCTTTCATGACAGAGTCAAGTCCTCTTTCATGTGGACCAAGAGATGCAAAATATAGAAAACCACCTAATTGTGCCCAGGTTTCCAAATACCTTTTCTCATGCTGGCACTTGACTTGAATGTTCATGAGTGATGACTCATTATCAATGACAGACATGGTGGGTCTTTCATTGACTCCACTAGCCTCTCCACCAGCTGAGTCCTGGGACCCACTTGGTCACCACTGTTAATGACTGGTAGGGAGACACTACAAATATACCACAGTCCCACCCCTATACTCTGCCAGGGCAAAGCAAGAAGCAGGCCAAACATTGTGCTGAGGCTAGGCTCCAATTTGAATCGAGAGTTGTAGAGTATGAGGACCCTGGCAGGATGCTTTGAGCTCCAAACCAACCCTTCCCACCTGAGTGGTCTGCAGCCCAGTCCAGCCGTGAGCTACCTCAGCCTGAGTGCTGGCTTCTAAGCACCAACACTCACCCATGAAGGAGGCAACGTTGAGGGCACAGCTTAGCCTCACTCTTGATCTTTGAGTCACATGCACTTGTACCAAATATCCCTTAGAAGCAGCAGCGCAGTGTGACAAACATTCAAGCAGAAATCAAAAAGCACATGCAGACTCACAAAACTGCCCTGGGTGAGTTAAGCGTGCATCCACGCACAGGCACGCACGTGCACACACTCACGCTGAAGTTAACAGTGCCAAACAACAAGGAAAGCTGAGAAGGCCAAATTAAATTGATTGGATGTAATCTACTTTGGAGTTGCAGATATTTAAGAGGAAAACATGCCTTTCCTTAACTTACTACTGAAAAGACCTTAAACAGCAAAATCAGCATGGGTTTGATTGGATTCAGAGGATGCCGACAGTTTATAGGGAACGCTGAGCATGAGAACTTGCATTTGGGGCAGAACATGGATTTTTTTGTTTTTATATTTGCTAAGAGGGATATGACCCATGGACAAAAATCACCTCGCTGCATGCAACTGGGCCAGTCAGAAGACAATTCTTGTCTTTCCTTTCTTTGTGAAGGTGGAGCCCAGGCCACCTCCTGTCCTTGGTGAGAAGAATCATTACACTATTTGAAGCAGAAAAAGAGTTCAGGGAGGGTTTCCTTCATTCCTTTTCCTTTTCCTTTCTTTCCTCTTTCAAAAAATTCTAGTAATGGCTAAGCAATTTGCCAACCAGGTCCCAGCAAACAAAGAGAACAAGGAGCTTGTTAAAAATCACTTTTTTGCTGATATTCAGGCTCCATCAGACCTGCCCGGTTCCCTGATTTCTGTTCTTGCCAGAGCCCAGACAGAGCTTCTAGAGGCCGGCAAGGAAAAGCTGCGCACAACTGCTGCTACCACATGGCCCTGCTCCTCAGACTCCTGCTTAGCACAGTGCTACGTAATAAATATATTCATCCTTTGGAATTAGTACAACTGTTTCTTCCTGTGCGGCATTCTAAGGGCACTTGCTGGCTCTTACCACTACAGTCAGCACTAGGGTGGACAACAGTTAAAGGAAAACAGAAGGAGAAAGAAAGAAGCTCCTGTTGTGGATACGAGGTCATGAGAAAAGGTCACGTGTGGACACTACTGCTGATTTTGGAAACATAGAAATTTCTACCCATGGCTGCTTGGCAAGTGTTACTGTGGGTTGGCCCAGTGTTTGGCTCATGGGTGTTGGGACCAGAATTTCCCTTTTTGTCGTGGCTGAGGGATGGCAGTCTATAAATTCTCCAATCAAGTCTGGGCCTTAGTGTAACACAGCAGGCCTTGCCCCACTGCCAGTCATTTTTCTAACTGCCATTTACGTGTGGGACTTAGAAGAGTCTTGCTTTCTTCTTCATGTCGTTGCGTCTCCAAAGAGGTAACTTGTCAAACTCCTGTATGGACATCCCAAAGATTTCCCGAAACACTTCCGGGGCCAAGTGGCGCTGGGAAGAGAGAACAGAGTAGTGGTCAGTCCTGATGGCCACACGGATGGCCTGGAGAGTTGACCTCCAGCTTAAAGATACAGTTGACCCTCCATATCTGTGGGTTCCACATCCTTAGTTCAGCCAAGTGCAGACCAAAGATATCCATAGACATTGCCTCTGTTCTGAACATGCATTGACATTTTTCCTTGCCATTTACCTAAACAATGCGGCATAATGGCCATTTATATTGTTTTAGGTATTATGCATTTAGGTGATTTAAAGTGTACACAAGGATATGTTAAGATAATATGTGAATTTTACATCATTTCTTAGAAGAGACTTAAGCTTCCATGGATATTGGGATCTGCAGGGAGGTCCTGGAATCAACCCCTTGCAGGTACTGAGGAGTACTGTCATCATTTTGAAGAGTAAGGCTGCCTGATGGGAGAGGGGCTTATCTCCGATGCTCATTTACTAGGCCAGGTGAGTGCCCTTTCCACCAGATGAGGAGCTCGTTCATGTCACTGGTCCTGTTATAATCCAGTGTTAAAACAACTCTGAGTAGTAATGCAGCACAGGAGAGTGATATCTGATGGTGGAGGGGACTCCACTTAGGTTCCTTGGGATGTACAGAAGATACACAGAAAATGGACCATGGCAATAGAAAGCCAGCCAGAAAGAGACTTCCAGGGTGGTCCCTGGGAGCCCTGGGCTTCTTCATGGCTTATCAACGAGGAGGAGTTAGATACCTGTTCTACCGGGGAGGCCTCCTATCTGCCACTGCTTCCAGAACAGTCCCCTTAGGACACGGGGGCAAGTATTCTCCGAGCCAGCCTGACTTCTGCAAAGGCATCGCCTTTTGTCAGGGAGCAGTTACGAGTTTTCCTGAGACTGGCAGTCAGAATTTTTTTTTAAAATAAATCATTCAGATGGAAAAGTACAAAGATCAATCTTCCAGATCTAAGGAGCCTTGGGCATGTGTACCCAGCTCACCCCTCCACAAGGAATGCAGTAACAGCCACGAAAGACATTTGTCCGGTATAAACCTCCTCCTAGAGAGCTCCTTCCCGATTCCCAGTGGGCTCAGCCCAGGGTCAGGGGAAGAGGACTATCTGAAGGGGGATGGACACACCCATTCTGCATTCCCCAGCTCTCATTACAACAGCATCCAATTTCCAAAGAAAATGACTAAAATCATACTGTGTCTCAAAGGTTGCTTCAAATGTCATTCCAGGCATTTTAAAAATACTGATCTAAGTATAGATACATTTAAATATAAGGGCTGTACTACTGTCCTCCCTGATGCCAGGGAGTGCCAGATTTAGATTGGGCACCAGAAACCCAAAACATCCTTCTCAATCCCTCCTTGACATATGTATTTTGAGGGCAGGGGTCAAGTCTGGGTTATTGCTGTACCTCCAGGAGTCTAATAGAGAGCTCAGTACATACAAGAATAATGGATACAGGCCTGCAAACTTGCTTCTTGTGTTTTTATCTCATTAGTGATTCTCTGAGATTTTAGTTACCTCTTAGTTACCTACAATATGAGATTAATCTTTACGATTTTTCATTTTCACTGAAAAAATAAAACATTTCTCTGGGGACACTGCAGGGTGCAGTGGGGGGTTGTATAGGGATCTGCAACTGGGTTTGGATTTTTTTGTTTTTTGTTTTTTTTTTTTACCTCCAGCCGGGTTCTGTCCACATCTCTTAGGATTTTGTTGCGCCCTCTGTTGGTCACCATGAGCATTTCATATGGAAATATCTGAGAAGGAAAGAAAATCACCTCCTAATATACTGCTGTTCGTTTTTATTAACAAGCAGAATCTACTTAAAATCCAACACTACCAAGACAGAGCTTCTGAGAGATAATCATGACAGAGTACAAGGTGTTCATCTCTCAAGACCAGCAGGAGCTCCGGGGAATAGGGACAGGGACATAAATCTCCATCAAGGCCTCACAGAGCACTGTGCCTTGGGAGGGCTTGGCTGGGTACATGTATCCTTACTCTGAGTGGGGGATGAAGGTAAAAGTTTGAGAAAAATCGAAATTGCAGGTATATATGCTGGCTTTTATGTAGTTCTGTGAGATGGCTGAGTTCAGCAATCTTGGTCCATAACTATCTCATGATCCACAGAGCCAGGCAGGCCCAGAAGCAATGTTCTGGCAATGGACCCATTGAAATAAGCCCAGTTAAGGCTGACAGGGGGCACAAGCTCTTGGTTACCTCTGGAGGTACAGAATGTTCTGAAGCTAGAGCGACCAGTCATCCCAAGGGTGGCCAAGGAAAAGAAGTGCTGGTATCTCACTAAGAATACAGAGTTCCAACTGTAGTAAGGGCTTAAACCTGTGGACTGATTGCAGCCAGAGTGAAAAGACAATGTGTTTTCTGACAGCTCCCCTAGATGCACCAGTCTAGAACAAAGTGAGCCTCGCACTCCAAAAAGGGTGAAAAAACAGGAGACCAAATCTTTGTAGGGCCATGTCATCCCTGCACGAGACAAAAGAGAAGAGCTGTACTTGCCTTTGGTTCCAACATGTTGGGCATGGACACGCCCCGGTCCATTCTCATTGCAGGCATGTGGCCATCTGGGAGGGTCTGCAGCAGAAACGTGGTTCAAGGATGAGCACAGAATAGGGGCGCTCAAGGGAGGACTCTGTGGGCTCCCAAACTTCCCGGTTGGGTCTCGTATAACTATCTTATAATGTGTCATATTCCTTATCATGTATTTTTCAAAACGAGATTCTTATTGAACAAGAAGCAGGAATCTCTTCTGAGATCCAGTTTCAGAAAGATCCTGGCTTAATAACTATGGACTAATTTCTCAGTTTGGGCTTAGTTTTCCTTGTATTTTTCCTTATCTTTGCTCAGATGTTCTAGGGCTAGGGGTGTAGCTCAGTGGTAGAGAGTCTGCCTGGTACGCATGAGGCTCTGGGTTCAATCCCCAGGACCACCTTTCTCCACTTAAAAAAAAAAAAAAAAGTTCCAGAAAAAGAGGAATAGTTTGAGAGCAAACTATTCCTTTCTGTTGCTCAAGACCTAAGTTTCTTTCTGTTACAATTATAACTAAAAGAAAAAAATACTGCACATGAGTTGACCCCTGATGTTGGTCTGCTTTCAACCTGGAGAGACTCTCCTAAGCCAGAGCAAGAGAGTCTTTCCACAACTGACTTGGCTTATGCTATGTCCCCATGGCCTGCAGGGACAGCTTGACCAGGGCACTAGATGTGCCTATGCTTCATAGCTGTGGTAGAATGACAAATCAACTACAGTATTATCTATAACCTGGGGCAAACAGCCTGGGTTAGAAAATGGCTCTATGGTGCTGGTGTGGCCAATTTAAGGAAGCAGAGTGGTCCATACCTGGTAGTCTGAAAAGGAAAGGAAAGGAAAATATCAGGAAAAGGCCTGGAAAAATGTGGAGCCATTCCCAGAGAGACTGTCTTCTACTACAATTCCTAAAATAGTCCCCATGAACCATGTCGTTTCCCTGTTCCCAGTCTGTGCCCATGCTGTACTGCAGCTTCCAAGAAGCCAGAAAATGCCAACTCCAGTTTTAGGAATCAAGAGAAATTATCCTTCTTTTCTCTTTCCTTGCCATATGCATTTTGAGGGCAGGGGCTGTGTCTCCCTTATTGCTGCATCTCCAGGAAGCGAACAGAGGGAAATACAAGGATTCCCTTTGCTGGATTTCAGTGGAGATCCTCTAGATTTTAGCACTTGCTCTGCTGGCTCACAGAAGAGACCTGTGATCCTACTGGAGGGTGAAACCCAAAGGCATGCAGTGCCTGGAGACAGGGCACAGTCTCAAGTGAACCTTGACCACCTGGGAAGAGGCTGCCCTGTCAGCCTGGCCATGAGAGCCTCACCTCGCACTCCCCCGCTGACATCTCCGTAGCTGTTATACTGAGCAAAGTCTGTGGAAACAGGCTGGAATGAGGGGGAAAAACATCATTAGAAAAACTACACAGTGATCACTTTGGAGACAGGTAGAAAGAAAGACAGGATTTACCAAATCCTAAGAACCCTTCCCAGGCTCATTTCCTGGACCCTCATTAATTTTCTCTCCTATTTATTCCTTTGCAACTGTAAAATCTTTGCTGTGGTACTTCTATTGCCACTGCTCAGCAGGCCCCTGGTAAGCAAATATCTCTCAAATACATTTCCCTGTGTAGTTACAGAATTACCATTGTTCTTTGGCTTGTGAGGAGGACAATTTCAAGAAACTTTCTGTTCATCGCAGAAATAACAACTCAAAGCCAGGTGCGGTGGCACAGGCCAATAATTCCAGTGGCTCAGGAAGCTGAGACAGGAGGATCTCAAATTCAAAGCCAGCCTCAGCAATTTAATGAGGCCCTGTCTCAAAGTAAAAATAAAAAGAGCTAGGGATGTGGTTAAGCAACCTTGGGTTCAATCCCTAGTACAAAAAAAAAAAAAAAAAAAAAGACTCAATTACTTTTTGCTGCACTGTAACAACATCTGCCACACTAATCTAGTCTCAAGTTTCCATAGGCCATTAATTTATTTAAAGCCAATTTCTCCTCTCAAAAGAAATATTTTCACTTTGCCTTTCACTTTTTGTGATTTACAAGGTGTCCAGGGAAGTTACAGTTTTCATTATAATCCAACATTCAGGTCAAGAGTCCAACGTAGGGCTGGGGCTCAGTGGTAGAGTGCTTGCCTAGCACATGTGAGGCCCTGGGTTCAATCCTCAGCACCACATAAAAATAAATAAATAAATAAAATAAAAGTATTGTATCCAATTATAACTTTAAAAAAGGGTCAGATGTAGTCGGACAACAAGCCTGAACTTCAGCTAGGACTGAAGAGGGAATGCACAAAGAAATAACCAATAGAAGAGAAATCTTACCCGGTGAAGCCCATTTTTTCCATAGCCAGGAAGAGATGAGGTTTTAGATGATGGAGCGTAGGAAGCTGAGTGAGAAAAAGGTCAAAAGGCCATTGTTATAAAAGCAGAAATCTAGTTCTTTAATGACCTTGATAGCGTATTGCTTGCTTTGCAGAAGAGGAGATTTACCAAAAACAATTCGAATGATATTGGGCTCAAATGATCACAAAATGCCACCATATTTAAGGGCCCAGGGAATAGTATCATAACACTGACACTATTACGGAAGGGCAGGGAAAGAAAGCCAGCAGGACCAAGGGAGCTGTGCTTCCTAAAATTCTGGCCCCCATCTAAGTGCTTGACAGAATTTATCTCCTTGTATCCTCAGTACCCTAATAATATGATTATTATTTCCATTTTACAAAAGAAGAAATAGGAGTTAAGAGAAGTATCCTGCCAACGGTCACTCAACTCATATGACAGCTGAACGAGGATTCAAACCCAGGGATGACCGAACACATGGGCCCCCTGTCCCAGTGACATGGCAGCAGTAACTGGCCTGGAAACCAACCATTTGAAGTTCTACTGGCTGAGCACAGCTGGGCTCCTGGGAGGCCTGGACTAGTCCTGGTCTAGGTCTATCCCATTTATTAAGGGCATGGAAGGCAAATAGGCTGCTGAATTTGACTTCTGGTTCAGCAACTTAACACGCTCACATCTTTGAATGTGTCATTACATTTTTTTGAGCTCTCCATTTTTTGATCTATGGAGATATGGTATTATGTATTCATATAGAACAGAATCTCAGAATTAGAAGGAGCTCTGGAGATCACCATAAGTGGTCCTGCCTCTTGCACAACTGGCCAGGCAGGTTCTGGCTCTCAGCTCATGCTAGGAAGGGTCTGCCACTCACCTGAGTGGATAGGAGAGTCATAGCGGCTGGCTAACAAGGATGCTCTCTCCCGGCTCTCCTTCTCCATCTCTTCCTTCAGTATCAACTGCCCTAGGCCTGAATTAAGCTATGCACAGGAAAAAAAGAAAAAGAAAAAGGAAAATGAAAGCAAAGTCTGCGATTACTTTCATGGAACTAGTTTCTTTCCAGAAGGTCTTGCAAGAAGTTCTTGACCCTAGGGGGCCTGGTTGCAGGTAGGTCCAGTGCCTGGTAACTCCTCAAAAAGCAGGACAAGTTCTGGACTCTGCACCCCTCTTAGCCTTTCCAATGTCAGGGGAATGTCCCTGTGCCAGGTTCTGTCAGAAAGCTGCCTCCTTCCTTTGCCCTCCCCAACGTGTCAGTGGGTGACCTCAGCAGGCGTATGTGAGTGTGTGGTGGACTTTTGATATGGAAAGGGGAAATTGGGAATGAATCTTTAAAAAAAAATTGCATTGATTTAAAAGCAAAACAAAAAATAAGTGTGTGTTCGTTGTACATATTTTGGAAAATCTGGAAGGAAAGAATGAACCAATGATACGCTACTCAGAGGTGACACCATTTCTAACTTCTATTTACCCTAATCTATTATTTTTCTATACATGTTTTATACAAAACTAAGATTATACTCTATGTTCTTTCCCCCATATAATTAATGTGCTTTTCTCATCTCTTTGGAAAACATCATTTCAAGGGATGCATTATTGGTGGGAGAGTTTATAATCAGACATCCTTCTGGTTTGCAGTAGGCCCTTGCTAGAGGAAGGAGGGCAATGGGCACCTTTTGGTGACTGTCCCCTTGATTCCTTTTCTCCTGGTCTAGATATGCATAATATCCTCCAAGTTCTGAGGGGAAACTTGGAGAAATATTCAATCCTAAGGGAATTCTTCCAGAAGAGCCTGCAGGCCCCAGATGTACATCGCCTCCACCTACCTGGCCCTCCTGCGCCCTCTCTGCACATGCACCACGTGCCCACTCACACAGTCACACTCTCCAACCATTCCACATCCCTCCGACCTCCAGCCTCAATGTCATCACCTCTAAAGGCAAGTGCAAAGTCCTTATTAAAGTTCATGCTTGTCATGTCTCGCTGGACTGTAAGCCTCAAGGGGCTGGGACCACCTCTTGCCTGTCTTAGTGGCTTGTACAGAGTAGTGATGTAAAAAGTTATAGATTTTATTGAATTAGAATTGAAGACAGCTACAAGGTAGTTTAAGGACAAACCTTCATTAACTGCTCTTCTTGAAGCTGCCGGCGTCTCAGGAGTTCCTCCTCATCTTCCTCTCTGCCACTAGATCTGCGTCTCATGTCAGTTCCTAATTCCACAGCAAAGACAACTTCTCACATCAGCCCCATGACAAGGGAATCTTAACTGACTAGTCCATCCGTGTTCAATTTGTAGGCTGGCAAGCTCTGCAGTGGTTGGTCCTTCACAAGTCGAAGTGAACCAGACAGGGGGGAAAGGCACCCACCACCAATCCAGCTCGCCCAGGTGGTTTCTCTAAGAAGGTGGGCCCCTTTGGCAAGCTGGTTCAATGTACCAGTGACTCCCTGCAATACTCTGCTCAATTAGAACTGGTTTGCCACCTCCCTGAGCCTGTCATCAGATTAACCATGGGTCAGGGCTCCATATAGTGAATGGGAGGGGCATCCCCAGCTAATGTCCCTGAGGTCAATTTTTCAAATAGAGAGGAATTTGAATTTATCCACATACCAACAAATCCATAAGATGGTTTCTGTCTTGTGACAAGTTTAAAAATCTTGTGGTTTTCTCTTTTTCTGAAGATTTAGACTTTTCAGAATACTATCACTGTCACCTACACTTAGTAAATCAATTAAAAAGCATATTTGTTTGTGTCTTTTAAAGGAATTACGTCCAATTACAAATAAAAAAATAAATATTTTTTAAAAAGAATTTTTTACCAACAGTTATGTAAAAACAGTATCAATAAAGCTAAAAATTACTGTGTGTATTTTTTAAAATTGCGAACGGTTTTTACATTTCTTGGAATAAGGGGAGACAGGGAATGGAAAGGAAGAATCTGTCTGAATGGTTGGAAGATGAAGATAATTGTTATTTTCCCTAAATTACTTGGATTAATCTGGCTGTGGGAGGAAACAGGAAAGTTTGCTAATCTAATCAAAATAAACTTCAACTAATAGTCTCAGTTTTCATCATTCTGATTAATGGACCAGACATTTTCCTCATCTTGGAACCCAAAGGAACTTTAAACTATGTAGTGATGATAGTTTCAACAATAAAAATTGAATTCTCCTTTTCCGCAAAAGCTTAGCTGCTTCCAAGTCCCTGCTCAGCAATACAACTGTGGGGGCACAAGGCCCCCACAGACTTCCTAAAGGCACAGATTGACACATTCTTAGTTCTTAAAATCATAAATGTCAATGTCAATTTTCTCTCTTTAGTGTATTCTAATAAAAACTAAGAGATCCAACTTTGTAAGAATTAAACAAATCTCATTAACATAATCATAGAATACTTATGAATGATGAACTAAGTAGATTTTTCCTTCAACTATTTCTATAAATATTAAATGTTTTAAAATCACTTTATTGCCTATAAAAATCATTTCTCAATTAACTTGATAAAAATAACCTGATGCAGAATATTAGGAAATTTTGGAAAATTGAAGGCCTTTCAGGTTGTCAATAAAAATGTGATAAGCCATAGTCATGCCTTTGTAAGGCTGACTCACTGGATTTTCAGTATTTGCTTCTGTGCTTGTTAATATCCCTTTCGGGGCTGAGTGATTTCACTATGACAAAACAGTAAAGACACAGACACAATTGGAAAGCATAAAGAAAAGGATGAAACAGCTCCAAAATGACATTTTAGCACAGGATCATGGAGATGACAGATGTAAAGTTACATCCCCTCACTTGCTATTTCCGAAAATCTTCTACTCTGTAATAGCTTTCCTTAGCAATGGAGAACATGATCTTGCAGGAACGTTAAAGTGCTTTGGTGTTAAGGTTGCTGGTTAAGAGAAATATAACTATAATCCAGATATAGTCTAAAACAAATGTAACTAAAAGAAGTCATGCTTCCATGGACCCTCAGCAAACCCACCCACTAGACTCTATTTATATAGAACAATGCTTTTGCCATGAAGCTCTGACTCAACTGTGCTTGAAACAGTTGATCCTACAGTGATAACTCCGAGAGTCTGTGCAAACCATCCATTTTAGACCAGTTCTGGATCTCAGTGGGTTTGGTTAGAGCCATGCTCTGGTTGATGTGTTTCTGTAACTGAAGCAACTTGCACACAAACTAATGCCACGTTAGGTCTTTTCACTATTCTGCCTCTTGGCTGTACTTTTCTTAAAGTCTTTAAGTTTGGACACATGTTCTTGTACCTTTCCAAGCATCTCATGGTTAGCTCCCCTCGCAATTTGTCCATTTGACTTAGCTGCATCAATTGCATACCTACGGCGGCAAGTGAGGGGGGACCAGGCCAGTGGTCCGTCTCAATCTTTGGTATCTCGCTGGGGTCTGGCGCCTGGGCTGCTGGGAACTTGGAAAACTTGATGATATCTTCTGAGGACTTGCTCTGGGCTGCCAAAGCAGCTGCATCTGGATGGGAACCAGGGTTGCTTAGCTATTAGTCTGTAAGGCAGGGGTGGTACAACCCCACGGACAGTTTTCTCATTATCAGAAAAAAGTTTCAATTCCAGAAAGTTCTATCACCATGACAATTCAACTCATTTCCCTTACTCTATGTTAGAAGCAATGTTTTATTCTATGTCTGTCCTACATCCGAAAATTCTTGTTCTAGAGCTATTCTGTCCAGTGCTAGCTCTATTTAAATCTAAATGAATAAAATTAGGTAAAACCAAAAAACTAACAAACTTAAAATTCAGTTCCTTGGTTGAACTAGTTGTATTTCAGGTACTCAGTAGTCACATGTGATTAATGGCTACTGCACAGAACAGCATAGATACAGAATGTTTCTATCATCATAGAAAGTTCACTCCTAGTATTCTCCAAGAGTAAATAATTATTTTGGAATTAGAAAATTGAATTATTGGAAATTTGAGTTAAAAAATTGAAGTTAAAGAGTTAAAAGCATGACAATAGCATTTTACTGTCGTCACTCATCTTTAGAGGGATGGTAGCTTTGGCCAGAAGCCAAAAATATATTGGTCCAGTTCATTTTAATCCTTATATGCTACATATGGGTCCTTGTATCTTGGGAGAAATGGAAATGGAGAATCTACTTCCAGCTTACAGGAATTTAGCATTGTGATTTATGTATGCCATCCCCACTCACTGTTTTGTTCGAGAGTCTGTATATACAAGTGAGTGAACCAACTTTAAAACAACAAAAGCCAAACTACCAGTGACATTAGCTCAGAGTCCTTAGTGGCTGTGTTTGGAGGAGGATTCACAGGCTGAAAGCACTGAATCTGCCCTGAGTTGGAGCAAAACAAACCAGGTGAAATGGTTGATACTGATTCTGGCTAATTTTGCAAACTGGTCTGGGATGTTACTAAACATTTCAAGACACAATTATAATATTTTTCTCCCTCCTGGGTTCATATATTTTAAAATCTGGAAATAACCTTTTGATCTTCAGCTCCAATATCTGCTTCCTTCCACTAACCTTCTGGGTCTCGATTTGCTTACATGATTTGACCAAGGTCACCCAATAATAAGGGGTAGATCTTGGCAGGACATGGAGCAGTGTTTCTCAGAATCTCTAACCTCAGGAGAAAAAAAGAAAATACTTCTGCGTAGAAAACACTACATACTCAACCCTTGCTGTAGACAGACAAAGTGCATTAGCAAAGGAAAGACCTAAGTTGTGCATCACACAAAAAGAATGTGTGACTTAATTTAGATCCAGCCTTTCCCCAAAACACCAGGGCACAGACTGCAGTTGGGGCATGACATCTATTCCTTTGGCACTCAACAGTTGGCTGTCCTTTCTTTGACAAGTGCCACTGTGGCCGTACTACTATTAATTACAATAGACTGAAAGCAAAGATTTTAAAGTCAGTATTGAAGGAAGTCAATCGATTCCTTCCAAATAAAGGCTCACATCATCCAATCTCCTTAAATCCTAATTATTTTTGCTCCAAGAGACAGGGTCTAAATATTTTAATATTTTTTTTTAAATCTCAACTGATAAGTCAAATTCTGGGAATCTTATTCTTAAATTAAAACAAAAAAGCATGACTTCAAACAGTACTTACTCATTAGAATTGGTGAAGTCAGTAGTTAAACATTCACATGTTAATGAGTGTGTGGGAAGACATTAAACCATAAAAAACAAAAACAAAAACAATGTTAACAAACTTAAAAGGCAAGCACATGATGCAAAACCTTGAAAAATAACGAGAAAAAAAACCATAACTCTAGAACCGTTCCAATATACACAGTCTTTTTTTTTCCCCAAAAAATTTTGGCCTAATATTTTTTCCTAGTGTATTTTCAATTTTGCCTTTCATAGCATCCTAATTCTTAATAACTTATTAATGGCAACTGGATTCTAAAGTCAGCCTTCAAATTTCCAGGCACAACTTCTGTAAAATTTTTTGAAATCATTGGAAGACCAGTTTTGCCTATCATCTATCTTTCTCTATTCACAAAAATTTCTGGCAAATAAATCCATAGAGACCTAACAACAGTGGAAAAAATGTGATTTACAGAAAGTAATGTGACTTCTGGGATAAAAAAAAAAAAAGCTGCATTTCAGAACAGGAAAACGCAATTATAAATCCACTTTAGTAATTCTTAGTTTGCAGGAATGTCAGAGACGAACTGATTTAACTCAGAGGTCCTTAGAGATAAGAAAACTGAAGCACAGGGGGTGGCATGATATCACAGAGCCATGCAGACGGGAGATGGCACAAGGATCACCACCAGTCAGCTTGTGCCCCATCCATTGCTTGGAAAGACATTGGCACACCTCAGAAGAGGCAGGGGACTGGAATAACTAAGTCCATGTAGGCTTAGCCAAATTAATTTTTCTAAGTGTCTTTTTTTAAAATTAGTTTTAATTAGTCAAACTGCCTGCAAGCTCATTAAAATTATTTTAAGGCTTGGTTACATTATTTGATGCAAAAAAAAAAAAAAAAAAAAGTCTTGTTAGGCTGCTTGTGGGCCCTTGTGACCAGTACTTTCCCTTCTCTATGAATGGAATAATACATGGCCCGATGGGCTCAGAAATAGGGGGGACACTTCCTGATCCAGCCAAGTATTTTCCATCCAGGGAAGTCAGTTTACACATCTTATCGGACCTAAAATCCATCGTAATGTACTGGATGCCCCAGTTTGATTCTCAAAAGCAGCAGCAATTAAGCCTTTCAGAAGACAGCAAAGAGGAGACAGCAGACTCTGCTACTTAAACTATGCGGAGGAAAGCGAGTTTTACCATGCTGTTTGTAGATGGGTGGTTTTCGGTAAATGTTGATCCCTTGATCTGTGAAAATGAAAAGCAAAGGTGTGTGATTATGGGAACCAGTTCAGTGATGGGAAAAACAAATCAACCAAGGGGCAAACCAAACTGAAGACTCCTGAACAAAAATAACCCAGAAGGCTAATGTTTGTATTACAAAGATTGCATTCTTTGGAAGAAAAGATTACAGAAATGAGTGAATTACTGTAGAAAAGTGATCTGGAAGCCTTTGTAATACATCTTAGCATATTGAGAGATGTAACTTATTCATGAGCCATTTATTTCAAATACATACTTCACTGAAAGTGGAATTAAAACAGGAAGAAACGCAAGCAGTGGAAGCACTCGGATGGTGGGGAAGACATAACCAGTTTGGGGGGGAAAGCCCCAAATTGCTACTGTCTAGAAATTGAGCTCCCAGTGAATACCAGTGGCTCAATTTACATTTTCAATTAATGAGTGGAACAGTGAAAAGCAATGTAGAACAATCAAGAGTATTTTTTTTTTAAACACAAACACATTTTCTATGTGCAAGGCTAGCTTGGTGAGTCGATGGGATGCTCAAAAGAATCCTAATTTTTATAGGCCAAATTTTTTTAAAAAGGAAGAAAGAAAAGTAAAGGAGACACTGAACACTACTCATGTGTTCATATAGGACCCCATTTGATTATGCCACCATTTCACTTTAGCTGTAAATATTCAGGAAATTTGAAAAAGGTTTCTTTTGGACACTATATCTTGGTGGGGCATTCTTCATGAATTAATTAGCCAAATTAATTTTCCTAGGTGGCTCTTTTTCTACTGGCCTTAGTCAAACTAATGGCAAGCTCATCAAAATTATTTTAGAGTTTTATTAAATTATTCAATGCTTAAAAATAAAGCAAGTCTTGTTAGGATACTATAGGTTGCTGTGTGGCTGGTACTTCCCCTTTTCTATGAATGGAATGATATATGATTTGATGGGCAGGAAGCTTTCTAATCAAAGTAGGTATTCTCCATCCAGGAAAGTCAAAATCCCAAATGTAGAACAATGTTCTTCAAGATTTCATGAAACTTTTAAAAAAGGGCAGTCCTAGCTGAGTGGGCCAATCTCATTGAAGTTTCCTCTGTTTTATTAGGTAAATTTAGAAAGCAAAAGCAAAAAAAAAAAACTAATATAGATTATAAGTATATATTTACAGGGTAACTTACTGAACCATTTTCAGTAACTAAAAGGAACAAAACTATATACTGCTGATGGGAAAATACCATTGTGGCCTCTGATGGACAATCCCACCCTTAGGAATTCAGCCAACCCTAAAGAGTAAGATAGGGACAGATTCTGGTCTTTCCAGTTTCTGATGGCAAATTACTACTTGTGCTGGGACAGCCAATGCTTGTGGCTACTGGAGCAGAGCTGGCAGCACCACGCCTAAATTGCAAGATATCTCTATGGGTTGGGTTATGGGGGTGGCGAAAGACCACCTCCCTAATCCAATGCTACACCTCTCTGAAAAGTCCATGGGGGAGGAAAAATCTCCACACTGGAGACAAACAGGAAATATAAAAAGGTATTCTCAAGTGACACTGTGATTCAATCTGGAAGATGAGAAGATATCTAGACTGCTGTCGTGGTAATTTAACAACGAACCACAGAATGACATCTTTGAAGGCACAATATAAAGAGAGTTAAAATTTTTGCAAAACAAAAACAATTCAACCCTTCTTAAAAAAAAAAAAAAAAGAAAAAGAAAAAGAAAAAGAAAAACCTTGAGGTCTCAGTGGTGAAGTGCCTGCCTGGCATGACTGAGGCCCTGGGTTCAATCCCCGATATTTTTATTTTTAAAAAATAATGAACTTGAGAAAAATGGAACCTTCAGTGTGATCCTGGCACTAGGCATATAGAACTTTTGAAAGGCATCTAGGTCAGATCCTGCAATTTAGGATTTGTCAGCTGTGTGCATCCCAATTAACAAGCATGAACAATGGAGACAGACGAGGTTACGAGGCTACATTCTACACTGTGACAGGACACCAAGACAGACCGTGTCAGCTCCTACCTGGAACATGGAAATGTTTAGGGGCCTGAGCGTAAGTTGGAGTTAGAGGGCGGCTGTCGGGCCGGTAAGGGAGAGGGGAGTTCCGGCCGCTGGACGGCTCATTGCCTCCAATGAGAAGAATGGAGAAAACAAAATGAGAGAAGGGAGAACAATAAAGAAAACCAAGCAAGCGTAATCAAAATTCAACACAGCAAACTGCAAGGAGGAGGAAACAAAGGAAACAGACTCAGTTTATCAAGTTGCTGGCAAAGGTGGTGTCAGGTTTAGTTTCTCAAAGGGGAGGCTGAGTTCACGCGGACCCAGGTGGAAAGCGGTTAGCGGTCAATGCGTCATTCCAATGCCATGCAGGTGAAGGCTGTGAGCCGGCAGCAAACTGATCAGATGGCAAGGGCACTGGGCGGAATGGAAAGTCACTTGCTACTGATTCCGGATCAGTTGCCAGATGGGTAAATCCCAAGTACCAGAGTGGTGGGATATGCAATCCCCCCCGCACCAGAGGTACAGCTGCTTCCAAGCATGATGGCAGAGGCTGGCCATTGGAATGCATTTCTCTGAACTGAGGACCAAGTCTGGAAGCCTGAAAGTTACCCAGGCTTTCCCCTTAGGAACAGCAAAACAGCTTCATTGCAGCATATGTTTCTGTTTTCCTCACTTTGAAATACACAAATGGAGTCAGATCTCTTCCTGCCAGCTGCTTGGGGACCACTGATATCTCTCTACCAGGCTAACACATTTACCAAATACTCACTCTACCTGGGCACTGGACTACTACTGAGGACAAACAGGTGAATGAGACATAGTCCTTTCCTCCAAGGCTTCAACCTACTGAGGCTGACTAAAAATCATTTGTGTGTGTATGGGTATGTGTGCATGCATGTATGTATATGCACATATGTATACATATATGTACATACACTCATGTAACTTTTTACTCAGAGATGCAAGAAAGGCGCTAGGAAATGAAATGCAGATGTCATTGATTCTTCAGGAAAGGTCCCTTGAGTTGGGCATCAAAAAGGAAGTTCTCCGATGAGTGGGAAGGCCCATATTCCGAAGGGCTGGGACATCATAAGCAGGGACTGTGATATGTGTAAGCTACAAGACTGGTCAGTGTTCTTCAAGGCAGTATCTTGGGCATGGCTGGAGTGGAGGGATGCAGCTTGGCTGCAAAAGTCCCAAGTGCCATTTGGACCATCACCCCTTCTGACCATAGTGGAGAACTGCTGGGATGAATAGAACGTGTAAAATCAGAAAGAGATTAGCTACCACCCTGATTTTTCCTCTGACCCCATCTATAGACAAATATCTTGTCCCAAGAATACACCAGAAGACGTAGGGCTATGAAAAGTTAATTATTTATGCTAATTACTTTTATTATTGATTTTAAAGGGTTCTTTATATATTCTAGATACAAGTCCCTTATCAGACATTTGCACATTTTTCCCATTCTCTAAGTTGTCTTTTTTGATAGTGCCCTTTGAAGCATAAAGTTTTAAATTTTGATGAAGTCCAATTTACTTATCTATTGATGTTATTTTTAAGTAAATTATCAGAAAATAGATATCTAGCCAGTGTTTTCACGTTCAATTGTCCTGAATCTCACTAGAAAAGTGTGAAAGAGTTGCTAGAGTTTTAAAATATGGCAAGTAGTTTTTAATTCCTCAATATGGACATTTTTAGGTAACTAGAGACCAGACCTGTACCCAATGGGTAGTAAGATATTCTAAATACGAAATCTGGATTTGTTACTGGCTCAAATTTCTATTTGAGGCTATTAGAATCCCAGGTTTTTGAGATTTTAGACTTTTGTCTTTTTTCCCCCCGACTCACTTTAGCATCCAGTTCCCAATATTATAATGCTGACTTATTTATTTAAGTTAAATATTAGCTCCTTAAAATTATGAAGCTTCATAATTCAAACTTCATCTACTAAAAAACTTCATTAAAAAGCTAGTGTACCGGGGCTGGGGTTGTGGCTCAAGTGGTAGAGCACTCGCCTACCATATGTGAGGCACTGGGTTCGATCCTTAGCACCACATAAAAAAATAAATTAATAAAATATATTGTGTCCACCTAAAAACCAAAAAATAAATTAAAAAAAAAAGCTAATGTACTGGGGTTAGGATTGTAGATCAGCATTTGCTAGAGAACTTGCCTAACATGTGCAAGGCCCTGAATTTGATCCTAAGCACAACATAAAAGTAAATAAGTAAAATAAATATATATTGTGTCTATCTACAACTAAAAAAATATTTTTTAAAAAGCTAATGTTACATAAAAAATTAGAATAAAAAAATTTTTAAAGTGTACCATCAGAGATATGAAAAATGTGCTCTATATGTGTAATATGAATTGTAATACATTCTGCTGTCATACATAACAAATTAGGGGAAAAAAAAAAGGCTAATGTACTGGTGCACATCTGTAATCCTGGCTACTCAGTTGGCTGAGGTAGGAGAATCACAAGTTCAAGGCCAGCCTGGGCAACTTAGCCAGACTCTGACTCAATGTAAAAAATAAAAAGGGCTGAGGATATACCTCAGGGGTAGAGTGAACCTGGACTCATTCCCAGAACTGCAAAAACAAAAAAACAAAATATATATTTTTTAAAAAAGCTGATTTACAAATGTGATTTTATTTAATCTCACTCTCCCAAAGAGCAGGAACTAGCTCATATTTGAAAAAAATACATGTGAAAATCGAGGCAGAGTGTGGCTTGCACTGAGAAGCGAATGCTGTGTTAAACCCATGGCTGAGTTAGAACTGGGTCTCCGGTGTCCTCCCCAGGGCTCAGCTGATTGTGCAAGTGCTTAACAAGTGTCTGAGAATGGACTACTGAAGTGGGCAACTCATTCACCCCACAGCTGTTCACTGGCCTAATTCAGGAGGTACCACTGCAGGGTCAGCCAGCTTATCTCTTTGATCTCTTAAGGAAAGAAAGGCAGATGCTATTTTTCAAAAGTGGGATCCCAACAGCACCTCTCTATGACTTTCCCATTGTAGTTTATTTCTAATAACTCCAATTTAATCATTCTACTGCAGAAAAATTCTTTAACTCTATAAATATTAGAAAATAATCAATAATTGAAAAACAAAGTAATTCTTGGGGCTCTTCTCAAAAGAAGACACAGGGTTTCTACTTTCTGGCTTTATTTTTAAACTTGTCTTTTGAAGGCTGTTTCTGGGTCCTGAGCCATACTGCTTTTTTCTTTAATCCTTTACTTTTAACCCTAGTGTCCTTGTAGGGGAATTTTGTTCTCATAGGTTTGGGTTGTAATACCCAATCAGATGAAATTTCCTTAAATCTGTTTTGATAATTATTAGCCAGTATCATGCACATACAAAAATATCTGCATATGCAGGACACAAAAGGTTGAAGGTTATTAGAAATAGGTATTTGTACAAGTATTACCATCTACCAATAAGATCCTCAGCTGGCAGGTGCCAGTAGAAGATACCCATCACTTCTTGGGTAAGGTTAAAGACTCCAAGGATCTTGGAGAAGCTGCCTGCATTGCCAGGAAGTGGATTGGGGATGCATGTCGGCAACAGTTGGGTGTAGCTGTTTATTTGTGTGATCTTTAGTAATCATTGATCTCTCAGTTGTTTAAAAAACACTAGTATAGTCAAGTGTTTGTAAGTAATATTAACTTCTGACAAGACCTTCTTAAACACCAGGTAGAGAATGGCTCACCACTATGTTCATCTCAGAGACTCTGCACAATATAAAGTTCAAGCACCACACTGGCTCAGCAGGGAATGAGGTCTCTGAATAGACAGTGTGGCCAAATACCAAAATCTGAGCCCTTGAGAGGCATGGAAAACTGGGGGAAGATTTTTTAAAAGCAAAGGAACAATTCTCTTGATGAGGCCTCTTCCTTTGCTAAAGAACTTCTCTTTAAATATTTAATTTCAACCCTACCCTGGCTCATGAAGACCTTACGAGGTTTTGAACTTAGCTCAATACTTGGGCACAGTGATGTATGAAGCATCAGATGAAATATCATGTTTGAAAGGTATTATTATCATCATAGCCACTCTCATCTGCTAGTTAGAATAATACTGTTTATAAATACTACACTAGTATATGTGCCTCTCATATGATAGCACATACACCACATTCAGAGATGATTTGTTCCTTAACTAAGTCCTTGAATTAGGCCATTCTAAGTTTTAATGATATTAGCTATTGCAATGAGAACCTATAACATACATACACACATACACACATAGACACATACATACACACACACACACACACACACACACACACACCTATTTATATATTGGTATTAACTTTAAGCTTTTTCTTTGTCAGCCTTACAAGCCAATTTTCTAGCCCTTGGTAGATCGTTTGCTGGCAGGATTCTCACTATACTTATGAATCCAAATGCTTTACTCAACTTTGTTCTTCTTTTGGGGGCCAGGAGAGCCTGAATGACTAATTCTAAGATAAGTGAATAGATATGGAGGCACATGATTATGCTGGAACTTGCTAGCTACACTGCCTAGCTTTCAGGCCTCCTCATTGCTTATATTCCAAAGTATAAATGCACATGTGGAGGGAACCTTCCTACTGGCAGCATCTAGAATTCTGTGACAGTTGCAAGATTGCCAATTCCTGCTTAAAACTTTAATAGAAACTTCCTTTCCCCAGTATGTGTCAAATATGTATTTGCAGCATAACAACTCATATCTATGGCAAAGTAGAAAAGATTCCTTTCAAAGAGACTTAATCTATGCAGCCCTCCTGCTCACAAATCCAATTTATACTTCCTGGCCATAGGATGTCATATTTAGCAGTATTTCAAAGGGGGAAAGAAGAGAAACTCAGCAAATGTTGCACAAACAAAGTCTGAAACAAAGTGAAAAAAAAAAATTTTTTTTCCAGATCTCTAGTCAGGAAGTTGTCCAAATGGCCCAATGATGACATACTAACACAGAATGAGGCTGCAAGAAAGGTTGCAGAACAGAAATAAAACCAGATGGATGTCACAGAAAATGGCTGGGGAAGCAGGACACAGTCTGTGACATGCATCTCAGCTTCTCACCCATGCACATGTCCTCGGCTCAGTGAGCTCTGGGGGCTTGGGCCACATGCATCAGAAACAAGGACCAGGAAGTGGACTTGGGCAGCTGCAGGCTGGGCTTCCTGCTGCCAGAGTAGCAAGGGCCCCTTCTGTTTCTGGCAACATGTTCCTGAGATGGACACCCTACCTTTAATCTCACATTCATTTAAAAAATAACTTCCCCTGATCACAAGTTCCAAAATAAAAAGTTAATGTACCCCTGGGAGACATCACCCCATTTGAAAGATCTCTTAGACGCGTTCCTCAAATGGCTGTAAGTTTCCTTCCGTCTGAAATTTCCAAGTGCTAAAGAAGCCGTCCATGTAAATCGACACAATAACTAAGAAATAATTCCTTGGAATAATAAGGATTTAGCCAAATATGTTAGGCTTTTAAAGTGATATCTTTATACAAAAATTCTCCATGTTTTATTTGCTGGGTTAGCAAAAAGCTCATCTGATTTAAAAAAATAAGAATATACTGCTGTGTACATATTTTTATCAGAAGTATATAAATTGTTTCATGTGAATAAAATATAGGCCTCTATTCAATAAAAAGAAAATGAGAGAAAGAAGCAGAGATCATTAGATGTTTTTAAAAGTGTAAGTTCAGGGTCACGCTAATTCCTCTTGGTCTAGTGCTTTTTATAATTTAGACAACATTTGTGTTGAAAACTTCAAAATCAGACTGAAAACAGAAAAGAATGCATCTCTACATTTTTTAACACTGAATCATTTGGGTACACAGAGGTATTATAATTTTGTAACTTAAATGATTGAGAACGATTCTTTGTTTTGGCCTCAAAAAAGATGCAATTTTCTAGTGGGTCAGGAGGCTGAGGCAGGAGGATCATGAGTTTAAAGCCAGCCTCAGCAACTTAGTGAGGTACTAAGCAACTCAGTGAGACCTGTCTCTAAATAAAAAAATATTTAAAAAGCTAGAGATGCGGCTCACTGGTTAAACACCCCTGGGTTCAATCCCCAGTATTGCCCCTCCAAAGAAATGTAATTTTTATTTTCTGGTTTTAAAGAGATGAAAAATAAAGGTTTACTTAAAATTTTTTATTTGCACCTATTTATGAACCTGATGGGAACAAGCTCTTCTAGGGATGCGAGGGGCTGGGGTCTGGGCTGGCTGATGCCTGTTCCTAGTGTGAGCCCTGGGCGAGTTGCTTAGCCAGGGCCTCTGCTCCATGGTCTTCCCACTGGGATGCCTTCACAGGGAGGCTGTGAAGAGTGAATGGAATGAGGCAGTCAGCAGTGTTTCCAGCACCATGCCAACTGCGATGGACCATATACAGGGCACTCCAGCTCATATCTTCCCGACGAGGGCTTGATCCTTCCTGATGAATAGACCAGGCACATAACACTCAAAAGGGCAAGTACATAACCCGAGGTCACAGAGCCAGCAAGTGAAAGAAGTAAGATTTAAATCCTTGATCCCAGTGCCTCGAGCTTTCCCTCTCTCTACATGACCATTTGGGGACACAGGGTACTGCTAGTCACAGACATTTTGCCATGTGTTATTTTATACACTTTGTATAATTTTTCAGGGCCAATGACATTTTTCATTCCATAGAAAGTATCTCTCTGAAAGATGAAACATGCCATAACCAAACTAGGAAATCTACACTTTAATGAATCAAAAATGTATTTTTTCTTGAATACCAGAAATAACCTAAGTCTTAATTTGGCCAAGAGCTGCTTTATTAAACTCTCTTTAAAATACATGCTGATTTCCTTCTGGTTTTATAAACATTCGCTGAAGTATCATCTTGACATATGGATAATAATTTCTCCCCAAAATACTAATTAGCAATACTAGTTTTGAATAATCTGTCAAAGATTTTAGAAAGTGCTGTGCCTTTCAAAAAAACGTGCTAATGGCAAATGGTGTGTCTTCAGTAAGCATGTCAGCAATATTATTTTCAAAGCATGGAAAATGCTGGAACAGCAAATTTATAAGATAACTAAGCCTGCTACATCTATACTTTAGGACTCAGTCACTCAGGAATCTAAGTGAGTTCAATGAAAGTCCAGGAAACTAGAACATTTCTGGTCAGTAGATGCATTAGCAACCGGAGCCTTATTTTAGGACTGTTCTAAGACCCAGAGTAACAATGGAGCTTGCTTCTTCCTTCTCCTCCTCTGCCCTGTGCTATTTTTCTTGTTAACTTGTTTCAAATCAAGATTACAGAACAAGTTAGCCACTCTGGGGGAGCTCAGGCTTAATTTAAATTATGGGCCTCTTCAGGGCTCTCCTCTCCCACAAGTGTGGAGGGCCCCAGCCCAGGACTCCACAGAACCACAGCCACAATGAAGAATGGGGAAGAAGGGGCGGGGGGGACAGGAAACAGAAGGCAGAGCCTCTTCTCCATCACGTGGAAAGAAGGACAAATTAAAAGCAAAGGTGCGGAGTTACGTTGTCACAGATCACCTTGTGTTGCCCAAACATGTTAATATAGTTCAGTGGCTTATCCCTAGAAAACACGACTTTTAGACATTTGTTACTACACACTATTGGGTTTCGCTGAGATGTATCACATGTTGAACCCAGGAAAATACCCCGAGTGTATATTATATTTTGCTTTTGATGTGTACAAAAACAAAATAATAATATGCATGTTTTTTTCTAAGTGGCAGATGACGAACCATACAGTCTTAAATATACTTCCTGTTTCTTCATCTAGAGCCCTTAGAAATGACACAGCTCTCCAAATGCAAGCTGCTGTGCCAGTTCTAAGGCCACCGTTGGGTACCGTCATGACACACGCAGGCATGCTAGAGGGTCAGAAGCTAGGTGGCTGCTCTAACTCTTGGAGATGTAGCTTATTAGCCTGGCGGGGTGCTAATAAATCTCCACTACGCAGCGCGGGTGGCCCTGCCGAGGCCTGCCTCCTTACCTTTGACATGGGGAAGGAAGTGGTGTCGGAAGGGGGGGTTGGGGCGGGAGTCGCTGTGGGTGGAGCTGAAGCTGCTGGTGCGCGGGTGGGACACCCTCTGCACACCAGGAGACAAAAGCTCTGTGCGGCAGGGAATCGGGACAGGGCCGTGGAAACAGAAAAGAAGAACAGAAATTAACACAGGAGCAGGGAAAGTGGTACTGTTCCAACGGGGACAAAAGTGTTAACCAGGAGTCTGAAAAGGAGGAAGGAAGACGAGTTACGAATGCACCTGCAGAAGGTCAGGCGAGGGTGGACAGAGTCACTCTCAGAATAAATGGCTTTGGTGAGGAGGAATGGTCCCAGGACACGCTCTGGCAGTTTGACGCCAGCTACTGTGGAGCGAGGACTGGGCACAGCATGTGGACTCAGTGACACCGGTTGATAAAAAAAAACACCTGACAAAATGGAGCCCTCAGAAATGCACGTGAAAAATGATAGTCATTTCAAGAAACGTGAAAAGAAGTGCTTGTGTGTAGGGGTTGTGTTATTTTTTTCAAGCTGCAAACCCATCCCACTTTGCAGTTTTACACCTTATTTCACCTACACAGAAGGAAAGTCCATTTGTGTTCCCCAGGGGGCAGAGTGGGGTTGGCTCTTGAGAGCTGGCATCACTGGGGACGGGAAGCAGCATCTCAGAGAAAGAATGGACCAGGGCAACTAGACCTGGACCTGGGCGATTTAAGACATCATCCAGCACCCAGAATTTGTGGGGTGGATACACTGGGGTGTTGTACTCAGATCACAAATACCCTATGAGTTTCATTTTAAATGGTTAGGACTCCAAAAATACCAGCTTAACACTTGGAATTTGCATATTTGTAGCATATTGTGAAGGAGGGAAGAAGAACATTCCAAAGGGTGGTCCTGGCATCAGAACCATGATTGGAAGAGATGAAGACTTTCCAGTGCTCAGTCAGGACAGGAGCTTGTTGGGGGGGCAAGTGTTGCTGACTGACCACTTCCTCGTTGCTCAGGGGTGTGTGGAAGAAGATTACCCTGCAGCCCCCACACCATTCCAAAAGTGCCACAGCTGGGCTCTCAAGGGTCTTGGTATATGTACATCTGCAGGTTACAGCATGAAGGATTTCACACTGCCCAGAGAGCAAAGACTTAAATGGAGTCCCTTGTCCAAGACATGAATAAAATGAATGTAGTTGCACATTAAAAGAGGAGACGTTTCCTGAAAACTTTCATTTAACTTAATTCATTTAACATAATTCAGTAAGTAAATACAGATAAACCTAAAGAAATGGATACATTACTGAAATATCCAGTAGTTTCAATCTTATTACATTCTGCAAATGTCCTTTGGTTTTATTCCTTGTGTTATTTAAAAAGTTAGAATTTGAATGGGTTTGTGAAGTCTTCATAAATGTACAACATCACCCCCAGGTTTGTTTGGAAGCCAACATCTTCCCTGTGACTTGGGGCTTCCTGGATCTCTCCTGGGATCGCCATTCTGCTACACACATCAGATCACTAAGAGCTATAGGAACTAAATTCTCTGCAGAAAAAGGGCAACTGAAGTCTGCTACTACATGACATTTTCTACTGTGGTATATCCCTGAGATTTCTGTATATTCCAAGTTTGATTCAAAATCTTAGGGTTGGGAGGCATCTCAAAAGTTACTAGTACAAGCCTGAGTCCTCTTTATAGAAGGTACATAGCCACACATGCTTAGAAAAGCTAGGTGCCTAGATGAGGGTATTCTAAACCCTTGTCAATAGATGGCTAGTACTGGATTTAGATGATGCCTAAAAAGCATATCAAAGTACTTCCTTACTGAGATCTTCATTATAAGTCTCAAAGTGAGAAAAATCTTATCACACCTGAAAAAAAAATCTCCTTTGCTTCCAATATTTTACTGTCAAAATATAATTTAATAAATTACAGTGAATATAGCCCTAAAATGATTGAAGTTCCAAGAAAAGACATAACACAAAATATAGTTGGATATTAGTTTTCTTTTTGTTATGGGAGAGGATCAAAAATACTTAGCAGTCAGATTTTTCAATATGCTATGCATGGCAGGGATTTCACACAGAGATAACAGCTTATCATGTAGAGTGGATACTGGGAACTGTGGCCCTTACCAGGTCTGTGGAAATGCTGGGGAGAGCGCGAAGTGGTTGGAGTGTAACTGTGGCGGCTGTATACAGGGGAGTTGATGGAGCCCTGGCTGGTGGATCGATGGATCACCCGATCCCGAATGTCCTGGTAGCCCTAGAAACAAAGCATGGGAAAGAGTGAGGACAAAAAACTTTGATGCTACCTATGCACATTTCCAACAAAACCTGGTCCATAGCCAACATCTCTAGGGAGTTATCTTGGCTACTTGTTGGTGTTTACTTCTTAGGGTCACATTCCATAAATATGCAAGCACCTGAGCATTTTGTGTCTAATGCATTTTGTTCAAACCTGCAGTTCTTGTAATTATTAAAAATTAAGATGTAAAATCATAAACTCTATGACCATGTTTATATTGTGCTTTTCAGTTTTACAAAGCGTGTCCACCTATGTCAGATCTTCCTAATGGTAAGGAAGAGCATGGCTTTGCCTTCCTTCCCCACTAATGTAAAAACAAGGTTCCAAGCAGTCAGACACACAAGTGCATAGCTGGCACAGGTAGGGGTTCCCATCCAATGGGCATCCATATGCTAACCTTGTCCTGTATTCTGACCACTGACCCATGCTGTAACACTATATCTGGTGACATTTTAAGTTGACACACCCGGAGAACTTGGTGATTGCCTTAAGGCCAGTAATTCTACTCCTCACCTTGGGAAGTATATTCCAGGGAAAGAATTTAAAATGATCTTTAAAAGTAATAATTCAAAGATTTTTATAATACCACCATCCATAAAGGCAAGGATTGGTATTATATACTCAACAATTGGAGAATAATTCAGAAACGATGACATATCACTTTGATAGAATAAAATGTCGCCCATGTCCAAACCCACAAAAGGACATATTGGGTGATAGGTACAATAAATTAGACTTGTACAAATGCAATATAAAACTGTCCAAAAAAGTTGGAAGAATACAAAAAGTATTTTATGTTTCAGGAGTTCATTGTCCTGTGAAGCTTCTACTAGCACATTCTTTAAAAAAAAAAAAAAAAAAAGCTTAAAAGAACACATGAATGACTGAATTAAAATCTCAGTGGTAGCTTTGTGAGATTGGAGAGCAAATGTCAAGGAAACTTTGGTTTGATTTACTTGACCATATAAAATATACAATATATATATAAAATAACACAATGACAACACAAAAAGCCCCCAAAAGATGTGCTTCAGTCTTACAACTAGTCCATAATTGAAGCTGGTTCTTCATAAATTCAGTTATAATTGTTAGATCAGTACTAGAAATCAGTTGCCCACAGTATTTACCCACAAACCATAGAAATATTATGGACTTTTCACGATCTTGAATTATAGAGATTTTCTATGATGGATTTTAGAAAGAGTATCCAGAAAGCTGCTTGATGCTAAGACCAGAACACTGAGTTCACACCAGAAGAAGCGACTTCCCGGGAAGAAGTGGTTCTGCTTATGGATGACACTGTGACCACTGTTGGCCTCATCAGGTGACCCAGTGCATTAGGGTTCAGATAACTTAAGTGTAGATGACACAGAGAGCCCCACCCTGGATGGTGGCCTCAATCCCTCCAGACATTCGCTTAGCAGTTGGAGGTACAAATTCAGATTAACACGAGGCCCCTTTTACTCCACAGATTACATTTAGAAAGAAATATATTGCTCTTTTAAGGTCCTACCTTACAGGTATGTAATCCCTATGCCACTGTAATCTCGGTTTTTATTTCTTTATGTGTTGTGTCCTTTTTCAAAAAATTCCAGTCTAGGCAAGAGCCAAACCACTTGCAAATTTCACTCATTAAAATGGTCAAAATGGTACTTACTTCTGCTGATGGAGTAGGAGACAAAGTCCTTGGAGACTAGGACAATAAAAGAGAAGTCAAAGTCACAATGTTGTAAATTTTTTTTACCAGTTTTAATTAGATTTGTTTATCAGATTAGTTGGGAACATTATCCCAAATACACGTGCCAACATCTGTTACCCATCCCTGTCTTCAGATTTAATATTTACTGGGGCCCATGGTAAACTCTGACAAAGTTCTTGGGAGAGATTCTGGTGCACATTTTTTTTGCCCAAGAATCATGGTTTTAACAAATATATTGTTAATAGTATTGTTAACTTAATAAACATATTGATGTCTTAA
This sequence comes from Callospermophilus lateralis, assembly GCF_048772815.1. Classification (NCBI taxonomy): domain Eukaryota; kingdom Metazoa; phylum Chordata; class Mammalia; order Rodentia; family Sciuridae; genus Callospermophilus; species Callospermophilus lateralis. Next base: position 79,084,971 of record NC_135319.1, read on the forward strand.
GTGATCAAACTAGACAAAATGGAATTATTTCCCCCTATATATTCAAACTACGCCCAGATTTCCACTGTACTGAGTTATAACATCTACAGAAACATGGAATTTTGTAAACATGTTTTTAACTAAACTATAACTTTGGCAATCACTGAAAAATATTTTGGTAGGAGTGTGATGACCAGGCATGTGGTATCCTGTCCTGGCTGCCTGGCCAATTTCACCACCACGCAGCTTCTGGCTTCCAATCGTCCAGGTACACAGGCTTCTTTAAGGCCACCAACAGGCCAAGTCCTGTCTCACCTCAGGGCCTTTGGACTTGCTCTTTCCTCCACTACCAGGACTTTTCATGTAGCCACCTGCAGGGCTCACCCCCATTTTCTATTCTATGAAGTCTCAGTTCAAAGTCACCTTCACACAGCACCTGCTGTGACCCTCCTGTGTAAAACAGCAACTTCTCCCCCAGCATTCTTTCTTGTTACTTTCCTTCATTTTTCTTCATGATACTACCTCCCTGTAGAATTCTCCTGTGTATCTGTTTGCTTCCCGTCTCCCAAGCTCAATGAGGGCAAGGACTCTGTTTATAACAATCTATTCCCAGTGATGAAAGTACCTCTTGCCACATATTTGGTGCTCAATGAATATTTTCTGAATAAATAAAATGTTTGTAATTAAAATGTAAAAAGTTTTCAACTAGAAATGAAATGCAAAATGAGCATTCTAAAGAACAACGTCAGCGGTGGATTTCTTAGTTTTAGAATTTGATCTTTTCCCCACATTAACAATAACATGGCAGACTCTCTTGCACTGCAAGCTTCCTCAGGCCCCATGGTAATGTCTGCAGCTATGGCCTGTCTCTAGGGCATCTTTGCTGGTCAAGGATGGCCCCCTGAGGAGAAGCTAGCTCTGCTCCTGCTCTGATGATGCCATTCTGGATCTACTCCCCCAGGTGGAGGGCTACACAGAACTCAAAGTTACTCCTGTGTTTCTAAAATGTCTATATAAGGATTCTACAAAGGAAGTACTAATAATGAATGAAATAAATAATAGAATAACTTGTAAAGTTGACTCCCTGCATATTCCAGGAGACATCCTCCATCCATAGAGAAACCCTTAGGTCAGCATTCCAGGTTATGATGGTAATGGCATTGAATCTGAGAGCAGCTAGAATTTCTGTTGAGCACTTATGTATGAATTACTGTTCTAATCTAAATACCTTACCTAATCCTTATAAATCCTTATATAAAGACTTTGGAGGTAGGTAGCAATTATTGTTTTCTACCTTGAGCTTACAGGGAAGGAGACTGAAGTATGAAATTTTCTCAGTCATATGGTTCATAAATATAGGGTTAGTAAATACCAGAGTCAGTGTTTTTTGTTTGTTTGTTTGTTTGTTTTTGTGGGCACTGGGGATTAAATCTTAAATCCAGGGGTACTCTACCACTGAGCTACACACCTCTCAGACTTTTTTTTGAGACAAGATTTTGCCAAGTTGCTCAGGCTGGCTCAAACTTGCAATCCTCCTGCCTCAGCCTCCTGAATTGCTGGGATTGTAGATGTGTATCACCGTGTCCAGCAACAGTCTGATTTTAAATATTGAAAATTTCACTTCAAAGCCTTAATCCTTAAGAGCCTGATGTTTTACTGCCCAAAATGGATTCACTTGGAAACACAGACCACCATAAAAAAAAACTCAGCTCTTCCTTGGTTGTATGACTTGAACATTAATAAATTCTCATTCACTTGCTCTTAGACCAGCCCCTATGTAATTTGTTCGGGAACCTCTCCTTACCCTTGATTACCTAGGTCACCTTGCAACACTCGTTGTTGCCCAATGGCAACTCAACAGCCCAGGCCAATCAAACTGCATTTGAGAGCTGCCACAGATGCAATGCAACAAAGAAACCACTAGGTGGCACTACATGAAAATGGATGTCACCTCTGGTTTAATGGACCAGGGCAATGAAGAGTTAAGATCTGGAATAAAACCCCAATTAGAAAATAAACAAATAGGAGGAATGTTATATAAATATAAATCAATGTAAATATAATTATAAAACAATAAATATTATCTGTGTATAGCTGACGACAAATTAAACAGATTCACTATACTAATATGCTTTTCCTTTATCTCAGTTAAGCCTGAAAACACTGCGTGATTGTCCACTCTCGTTTAACTTTGGCTGAATGGCTGACTTGAGGCAACTACTTGGAATAACATCTCCCTCAATGGACTCAACTAGTCTACAGATGATTCCAATTTAAAAACTAAAGTGGGAAGGGGTGCTGGGGCAGTAGCTCTGAGGTGCAGCATGTGTTTAGCATGCTCAAGGCCCTGGGGTTAGTCCCCAGCATCAATAAATACATAAATAAATAGGGAAAAACAGAATGAGTTGAAGAGGCCAGGAGAAAAAGACCAGAGGGAGGAGCCCAAGGGATGCGAAACTGTGGTCCGGCAGTGGGGTGTGTCTGTTGGCCAAGCACCACTAAGCCCAGGAGGACAGGTAATAATGGCAGCAGCTGCCATTTGCCGAACATTTACAGTCTGTCCCTCTGTTAACTGCTCTACATCGATTAGTTTATGCAATCCTTTCTAGCCCCCTGTGAGGTAGCCTCTTTTCCAGATGAGGGAAGTAGAATTGGAATGGTTGTCGCATGGCAAAGTCAGACCACCAGTGTGTGGTGATCCCTGGGTGGAGCCCAGGTAACTTGATTCCAGATCTCGCCTCATCCCCCTGTGCTTTGCTATTACCCCAATCTCTACTTTTTTCTTTTCTTGTACATTCTGATTATGTGAAGATGCTGAAAACTGGAGCTACCAAAATTTCGGAGGTATGCTCTCTCTCATCACGGTCCCCATGAATATACTTCAGGCTCATTTGAAGGTCTAGACCCTCAGAAGACCCTCCCTCCCCTAGTCTTCCCTGACAACTCTACAGCTTACTGTCCCAGCCTGACTCTGCTGTTTTATGTGCAGTTCACTGGTTCTCCCACCTCTGTAACCTCCCTTGGGACAGAGATCACGTGACAGGTTTTGAATACCTTAAAGCACCTGGTGTGGAAACCCACAAACAGAAGACAGTCGAAAAGACTGATTTATTTTGACTCCAAACATCAGTTGTTGCACGTGTGGCTACAAAGAAAGTGAACTGTGGTACATCCTGCAACCACCAGGAATTTATTACCTCTCCAAGGCTCTGTCTCTCCTGCTTGTCATCATAGCCCGAGGTGTAGAAAGGCTCATAGGTAATGAGATCAGGACGTTCAATGTCATAAATTGCCTTGACCTTGGGTATGGCGGCTAAATCCTTGTAATCCAGGATTTCGTTGTCTACTTTTGCCTATTAAAGTTAAACGGAGAGAATTGTTACTCTGCAGTCTCGTTTCTTGAGAAACTATTGCCAGTAAATTTTATGTCTTGTTTAAAATGTGAAGACCTTAAAACAAACCAAAACCCCTTGCTTAGCACAGCCATGCTTTCCAGTGAATTACCAATTTATACCATCAGTTAATCAGGTTTTTTCCCCCTTAAATCATCTAAAGCTTAAGAAAAATTATGCGCAGAATTTGTTAAATATAAAAATGTGTAAACCTGAAGAATAATTTTCTAATTTACTACAGGAAAGGAAAGAAATCTCAAACAGATGGTCAAGAAATCGGTTCCCAGATGGCTAAAACCAAGAACTGCCTATTTAATCAACTAAATATTTAAATATCTTTGATGTCAGAATTTAAGAATACTCAGCAACAGTGTTATAAAAATATATAATTAATCCCTATATATCTGTATGTAAGTTAGGTGTGACAATTTTAGAAGTCCAGGACTGGAGGAGACGCTCATTATAATTTGCAAGATCTGGGGTTTGATCCTCCGTACTGAAAAAAAATTTTATAAGTCCTGCATTTTGCAATCATCTTGTGATCTGATGACCACATACAAATTGAATCACCTGAAGGAAAATAAGACCTGGAGGGCTGATGTACCAAGATGAACACTGGATCTCTTAACGAGATGAATCATTTTGCATTAGCTTCTGTTTTGGATTGTCCATTCTGCTATTTCAATCCCCAAACTTAGCTGCCCCACAAATGACTCTTCTGGAAGCAGACACTTACATAGATAGTGTGACCTGGTGAGCCAGGGATGCTGGATCCTGGTCTGGAATAAATACTTTCTGAAGAGGTCCTGGTTGGCTGTAAAATAAATGGTGACTTGTGAGATTTCAGGCCATGGCGTCAGAATCAAGAAGGCCTGGGGTCCTAAGCTTTACTAAAACTAGTTAAAGGAGGAGAGATGTGGTATCTTTTCTTTGCAGATAAGGGAAAATACAGCCTTGAAGGAAAGGGACATGTAGACTAGTTTTGAGGCCTGGCACTGAAAGTGCATTGGGGGCCTTTCTCAGTGTCTTCCTCTTCTTTCTCCCCACATAAACCTCTGGCTTTCTTATGCAGCACATTGCTCCCCCTCTGCATGGCCACAATCCCACCCCTGTCACCACCTCGGCTCCTCTGGACTATTGCAATGCCCCCCACTGTGGGCTTCCAGCCCTTGCCCTTGACTTCTTCAAATGCACTTGGCACCCAGTGGATCTTTCAAAAGAGATTTATTTTATTTCTTTTAAAGAACATAATTTGAACTTCCAATATCCTGCTTTTGGCTTCAGCATCAACTCAATAAAACCACAACTCCCAGGGCCTTGCGATCACTCCTGCCTTCTCCTACCTTGTCACTCATCACCTGTCATCATTCACAGAAGCAGGAGCACCTCCCTGCCTGGGGGTTCTTATCCCCAATGCTCCCTCAGCCTGCAATGCTCTTACCCACAATCTGACTGAGTTGACTCTTTTTCCTCCTTCAAGCCTAAAGTCTTAAATATCACCTGCTCAGGGAGGCCTCCCTGTTCTCCAGGCCAGAGTTCTCCCAGTGCCATTCTTACTTTTTCCTTTGTGAATAAAAATTCCAATTGATACATTTATTGGTTTTGCTGCATCAGGTCTACCTCCCCCTTGACTTTGGTCATGCTCTCCACCTTCACACAGTTGTCACCACTGCATACATCCAATGCTTTGCACAGGTACACAGAAGGCATAAACATTTGTGGAGAGAATGAGCTCGAATTTATTTGCAGGCACCAATTCATGTCTCTTCCATGATTTGAGCCTAACACAGAGAACATCCTGAGCTTGAAGAAGGTGGAAGAAACAGGACCTCATCATAGGTACTTGAGAACCCTGAGAGTGTTGGTTATGCAGGCGGGACCCACGGGAAATGAATAAACTAGGGTGGACAGCCTCCCAGCTCTGCTTGGCATATTTTGGAAGGTTTTACACAGAAAATCAAGGTCCTGGTCTTGAGAGACTTCCTCATGTCTGTGCAGTTATTTCCTGGAGTGGGTGACGTTAAGGTCTACAATAGAATAGGACATTTCCCTTTGGCACTATTCCTACCAATAAGTGACACCTTGAATATAGGTATAACTGAACCCAAAGAACTCCTAACAGCACAGGTGCTGTGTCTCCAATTCACACCTGAAAAAAGGAGTGCAGACATAGCTGGCCACTCAAGGCAGGCATGGTTGGACTCATTCTCAAAGCCACACTCACAGGAGGGCTGTGCCCAGAGATATCTGACTGGGCAGTGGTGGGAGAAGTGTCACTATGCCCAGATGGAGGCATGCATCACTCAGCGCTTCCACGACCTGCCACATACAAGTGCTCTCCTCCAACTGTGATTGAAGCTACTATTTCCCAATCACAGGTGAATTTCAATATGAGAAAATTCTACATCAGAGCATGTTGGAAAAGAAAGGATCTGCGTTACACTAAAAGAATGTCCAGTTTCTAGATCCATTTCTCAATCAAACTACAGAAGTGGCATTATCCAAATATAACCCTCCTTTAAAAATTATTTTTAAAAACTCTTTTTAATGAAAGTTGAAGTGACATCCATCTCTGTGGGATAATTAAATACAGGTAGTCCTTCAGGTTCAAGTAGCCACGACTTAATATTTTCTAAAGTTGGTATCAAATTAAAACCTCTTATTTAAGCAGCAACACAGGAATATCAATAGCTGCCAGTGTTTATTGCCCAATTCCTATGTGGCAGGCCTGTGCTCAGCCTGTACCAGCTTAACTGCATTGAATCTGCTCAGTGAGATAGGTTTTCACCCCATTTTACAGATGAGAAAGAGGTATGAGTGATCCAAGCTGCAGAGGTAGGAAGGGTTTGAGTTAGGATTTGAACCCAGGTAACTCCTGCACTTGATTTTTGTCTACATCATAAGGTGAGTGCACTCATGTATTTCCCAACACAGCTATGGAACAAAGAGGGTGAGGGTACTAAGCAACACGTTGACATCAGGAGCAGAAAAGAAGGAATACTAACTGAAAATATGCTCATTGCCCTGTGGGCTCACTGCCTGAGTGCCCTGGGTGGAGGTGGGTGGGAGAGGCGGGCTGCCGGGGTGACAGGTCTTCACTTACTGGAGTTGCTGTGACAAGGGCCTGTGTTCCTTAACAAGCACCTGGGCATTAACTGATAAGCCAAGTCACATGCTGAGCTTGGTGGTGTCTTGTACGTAACCCATCCCTGTTTTTGCCAAGAGTGGGCCAGGGACATCACTGCCATTTCCTGCGATAACACACCTGGGGACGGCTCTGAACTGCCTGGTGGGCTCTTGTCCTGTCCACGCTGACAGGAATAGAGTTGAAGACCAACCTGAGCACAGATGGGAAGGACCCTTATGCTGTCTTCCAGGGACAAAGAACTCCACTGAGACAGGGCTCAGGACAAGCTCGCCTGTTCAAGCCGCGTTTCTCCCTCCTTCCTCCTCGGATTAGCAGAGCTTGTGAGTTATGTAGGCTTTCTCCAAGGCATTCATCCTGTTTGGACTACGAATATTGTTGGGCTAAAGGTTTTAAGGGATAATGAACAATTGGCATTTTCTAGTTTTATTCTCTAAACGTTTTCAGATCTGAATCACCTCCAATCTGCGTGGGCCTGCCCCTGAGTTCTCCGATTCTGGAATCATCCAGACTTCTACAGTCAGTTTCCAAAGTCAATTCAGCTGGCCACCAAGCCTACCAAGGCTCCTAGAGTGACTGCTCTGCCCCTCGTATCTTTAGACAACTTAGTGTTGTCTGGAAAACACTCAAGATGTTTCAGAGCTTCAGAAATGACCCTTGCATGGAACTTCCCACTCACCACTGTTTACTTTTGCTCCATCCTGACCCATCAAACTCTTTTATAGAATTTACTTCCTTAGACCTCCCGTTCATGGTCAAGTTACATTCTTACTTCCTATTCCTTACAATGGCCCTTCTTTGTCTTCCTGTCTGTATTGAAGTAAGGGGATAAAACACAACTCTGCTGTGTAGTGTAATATGGTGGAGTTAAAATCTGGTTCTGGAACCAAATAATTAGCTCAAATCCAGGTTCCGCTAGTTGTGCAACATGATGGGAATTTTTCTTTCTTTTTTTTTTTCCTTTTACCTTTCTTGAGTCCCAACTTCTTCATTTATAAAACAAACAGGGGAGGGAGTACCAGCGACAGCTGCTTCATAGTCTTAAACGAGATAATACCTTGAAGGTCCAGCCAGGCGTGAAGCAAGTGATCAGCATTAGACTTGATTTCTTGGCCAATTAGTCTTAAATACCAAAGGGCACTGCCTGCATTTACTTCCTCAGGATGGAATATCCTTTTCAGATGTGAGCCACACTGACAAGGCCGCCCATAGTTCTCCATACCACCACATTAGGCCTCCTTCCCCTCAGAACACAGATGTGTTCATAATTCCTAGTGTCTGGTCACAGGAACTGACAGTACCTTCCCATTCTTAGGAACCCTGAGAAGCGCTTCTGCACCCTCTCACAGATTGACTTCCTGCCTGGTCTCACTTCAGTAACTCATGTCCCTCCCGTGATGGCTGGCAGTGACCTTGCACAGGCCTGTCTTATCTGCCAGGACGGCTCTGCATCTGCTGCCTCCTGAACTGTGCTCCAGGGTTCAACAGCACAGTGGCTCCCCTGCTTCCTGCCGGGGTCCCTAATGGCTCTGGGAGTGCATCTGCTCTCAGCTGGAGGTTAAAGGTCTTGCCTTTAAGAAGATAATAAATTACTTTTAAAAATTGAACAATTATCTTTGCAGTGTTTAATCTTAAATATTTAGAATTTGAATTCAATAGGAAATACCTAAAATTCTGAATATGTTGAATTTTAAATTAATATCTTATTTATTATTGAGTCCCTTTTATTCTTCCAGCCATGTTTTCCCCCCAATGGACACATGATTTGCTGTTATGACTAATAAATCTTCAAGAGGCAGAGAGCTCTCCTCTAACAGAGCAGACAAATCCATACACTGAGACTCATCTCAACCTTGAGGCACAGACTTCCTGATGCCCTGTCTTCCTCCCAAACTCCACCAGTTGTTTCTTATCATTTATTTAAGTCCAGCATCACCTCATTGAGCTGCAACCAAATTTTATAGATAATTCACATTTCCTTGTCTGATCCCTACATGCAATTACGTAACCTAAATTACCATTTCAACCCATTCAGATATTCAGAGTAGCCACAGTGACCTGCTAATTATGAACTGAATTCACTAACTCAATGGGTCAGCAGCCTTTGTTTCTGGAACTCTCTACAGGAGTTTATGATGAACAAAATTCCTCTTGTGTCTATATTACAAACATATAATAAATATGAAGAGGACTTCAAATAGTATCCCCAAAGGTATGTTCATTTCTAAGGAGAAAAGGAAATAGCAAGGTTTCCCAACTCTAAGCTACTAAAAGCAAGTGGAATGTAGCTTATTTCATTTAGCATGATGGTCTCTAGTTCCATCCACTTACCAGCAAATGCCAATACTTCATTTTTCTTTATGACTGGGTAAAACTCCATTGTGTATATATCCCAGATTTTCTTTATCCATTCATTTGTTGAAGATCACCTGGGCTATCGATTTGGCTATTGTGAATTGTGCTGCTATAAACATTGTGCTGAAATAAACATTGATGTGCCTGTATCACCATAGTATGATGATTTTAGTTATTTTGGATAAATACCAAGGAGTGGGACAGCTGTGTCATGGTGGTTCCATTCCTAGTCTTTTGAGGAATCTCCAGTCTGCCTTCCAGAGTGGTTTTACTAATCTGCAGTTCCACCAGCAAGGTCTGAGTATATCTTTCCCCCTACATCCTCACCAGCATTTATTAATATTTGCATTCTTGATGACTGCCATTCTAACTGGAGTGAGGTAAAATCTCAATGTAGTTTTGATTTGCATTTCCCTGATTGCTAGGGAAGTTGAACATTTTTTCATATATTTTTTTAAAATATTTATTTTTTAGTTGTAGGGGGACACAATATTTTTATTTTATTTTTATGTAGTGCTGAGGATCGAACCCAGTGCCCCACACATTCTAGGCAAGCGCTCTACCTCTGGGCCACAACCCCAGCCCCATTTTTTCATACATTTGTTGGCCATTTGTATTTCTTCCTTTGAGAAACATCTGTTTACTTCATGCTAAGTGAAATAAGCCAGACTCAGAAATTCAAGGGCCAAATGTTTTCTCTCATATGCAGAAGCTAAAACAAAATAAAGGAATGGGGGGAAATACCATGAAAGTAGAAGATCAGAGGAATAAAGAAGGGGGGGCGATAAAGAAGGGGGGGGCAATTGAGGAGAATGGGAAAGGGGAGGGACAGCAGAATGAGGTTAACCAAATCATGCTGTGTGCATGTGTGTGTACCACAGTGAATTTCACCTTTATGTATTCCTATCAAATACAAATTTATAAAAACAATAAATAGATGGGGGGAGGCCAGGGAAGAGGGGTAGGGAAGGAGGAGGTACTGGGGACTGAAATGGAATAAATTTATTCCATATAAGTATATGTTAAAATGAACCTCACGCTTATGTATAGCTATAACGTGCTTATAAAAAATTAATTTAAAAATATATAAGTCCCTGAAGCCCAATCTCCATTTAAACAGGTTATTATATCTGACTGGTTTATTCATTAGCTACTGAGTTAAATAAAATTAGTGAAATGTTCGTTTAAAAGGAAAAAGCAAATGGAATTTGCTAACTTTCCTATAAGCACTTTTTTTCTTGTAGAAAAAACCCAACTTGAAAGTACAGTTGGAGAAGCTTGGTTATTTCTTTGATGCCATCTTTGGCAACAACATCAACGCCCACAAAATGTGGGCTGGTAGGACAGAGAGGGCACGGGGGACGGAGAGAGGATTGTTATAAGGCTGTGATCTCTCAAAGTATTTTGCCAATGAATGAGGCAAACCATTGAATCCCTATATTGGCAACAGGAAGAAGAAAGGAGCCTTCCCTAACAGGCTTCTAAGAGCACAGAGCTGTCCCACTCAAGCCCACGAAGACGGGGTCTGTGTGCTCACCACTGATCTCCCCAGCACACCTTCCCATATTCACTGTTCACAAGATTTTTAATTTTCTTAAAAAATAACAAAGAAAGACCTCACTGGAAGACTAGCAGGTCATTTAAAAGGGAAGGGGAATAAAAGGTGTGTTGGGGGGACATTTAATCAATAGTGAGATGCTTGGAAAAGCACACCTTTTTGCTTTCTTCAGGAAATCCTTTAAAAGCCCTCTACCTCAGTTGACCCACACTCCCATCCCCACCCCAAGCTTTGCCTTTGTTCATCTGCCTGACCATTTGGGAGGCACCGTCACTGTCACCAGAAGATGAATGGAGGAGAGCTCCTGATGTTTTCCCCCAGCTGACACCTCTCTTCAAATACTGACCATTCAAAGCACTTACCAGAGCTCTGCCTGTTGAGGATGTGGAGAAATGACATTTTTCATGTACCTTCCAAGTTGGGCCATGATGCCCACAGGCCCCCAGGACAGTATTGAAAAGCTCTCTGATACCCCTGTACCCTCCCGTCCAGGAGGAGCAGAGAGGCAACAACCACTAATTGCATCTGTCCGCTGCCAGGCTCTAAGAAGTCTAAGAAGGCCACAGAGACTACAGGCAATGGCGGCCAGATCAGAATGATCTCGGATTGCCTATGGAACAACTATAGGTATAAGATGACTGGCACCTGATCCTAATACTGTTGATGCTGACGGTACCTTCCTTGGGCTTTGGTTGGTGTTCAGACAGGGTGGTGCCAACTGCTGCAGAAGGAGGGACAGTTTTAACATCTGCACACATTGAATGTAAGTCAGGGTGAAAGTAACTCCTTTGGAGTGTTTGGAGAGGAGGCGGAGGGGGCTAGGACACAGCTGCACAAATGTCACCAGCCTTTACCATGGCTGAGAGGCCTGGATGTCTTCCTAGCACATATCTTAACACCTCTGCGTCTGACTGACTGTGTTGCAATGACCCCAAGAGGGGATGAGATCCCCAGGCCTATGGACAAAGAAAGCAGGATGTGCTGTGGTGACATTGTAGTGACAGTGAGAGTCCACAACATTATTTCCTTGTCCTAGATGTACATAAGGTTTCTCATCATAAAATTATATCATGGCTTTAAAAAATATATATATACATAGTATTTGTTTTGGTTCTAGATTTTCAAGAATGTACATTGTAATAAGTGAATGTTAGTTTCACAAGAAATAAAAAAAAAAAACAACTCATGCCCATTTTGTAAGTTAGTCAATTCATGCTTTTAGCCTTCAAAGTACAGCAAAGAAACTCCTTTTTAAAACAAAAGCAAGTGACCCATTCTGGGTTATTATAGCTTGGTCCTGGGAGTACCATGCACTTTGCCTACAATGAATTAGAAATGCTCAGAACTGAGTTTTACCTATAGACAAAAGTCATTGCTAGTCACATAAAATTCCTCCAAAGAAGTAAAACCAGAATATGTTCTTTCATCTTTTTTCTTTTACCTCTAATTCGAAGGAAAGGAAGGAGTGATTTCTGAATGTAAATAATCAAACAACTCTTCTCCTTATAAATATAACTTTCCTCTGTGACAAAACCAGGACTTATTTCTGGGGCACAGAGTACTGGCTGTCCCTACAAGGACAAGCTCATCTAATAGCTAAGGGGGCTTCGTCACTTGGTGAAAATGAGCTGCTGTGTAGGTCAAAGCACTCGAAAGCTGGAAACAACCGTGACTTGAGAGAGGTGTCCCTTGGAGTGTTCAGGCTTCTTAAAGGTCCTGGGGAGCCACCCTGCTGGCAGAGGGGAAGGGAGGCCCTGCCAGGTCCCAGGCTGTTTACAGTGTTCTGTGATAGGGCTAAGTTGACTTCAATGATATTTACGGCTGGTTAATGGGAATCAGATGGTCCCTTTGAACAACAGGATAGGAAGGGAGAAGTTATTAGAAACAGATATTCACGTTCTCTCTCTTAAATGTAAGGGTCTAGAGCAAACCAAAACAAAAAAATCACACTTCGTGGTATTTTTCTTCAAGTCATGAAAATGTAGCACTTGGCCATAGTCTTAGGCCAAGAAAATATGACACTAATTGAATTAAGAATATACTATTGGGGGCAGGGGAACTATTGAAAATGCAACTTCCTTCCAAGTAGAGGCATTAAGTCTGAGCAGGGCTCCTCACAGTGGGGTCCATTTTAAGCCTCTCCTTTGGGTTCAGAAGCCTCTCATTTTGCTGTGTGTGGGAACTCTGCCATTGGGGCTGAGCCTTAAAGTAGAAAGAAGGTCCTGCACAAGTCCAAGTCGGAACCTGGTACCACGGGCGCTGCAAGGCCCCCAAAGCCTGGAGTCAGAGAACCGGAGTCTACAGTCTCTGCAGCCATTGGCCAGTGCGGCCTTGGGCACGCTGCTCCATCAGCGTCATTCTGCAGGGGGAGGAACTCAGGGGGAGGAGGCCTGGCTCCATGAGGTTTCTTTCCACTATAAAATTCTATACTTCATATGAACATGAATCGTAATAAAATCAGACAGAAGCTCAAACTCTTCCTTAGTGCAGTTCTGGCAGGCACAGGACATAGCCCTGACAGAAGTACTGGGCTGAGTCCCAAACTGTCACCAGGGCTGTGGAATGGGTTTTGCCCGGGCCAGCATGGGAAAGCGGAAAGTCACTTGCAATTTCACAGGCCTGACTTCTCAGGGACCCTCGAGAAAGTGAGTCTGGGCAGCAACATGGTCTCCTGCCTTGCTGCTCCTGTGGAAGACAGAGTCCCTCACTGCTCCAGGAGGGCACACAAGGCAGGCCACACTCTTCTTCCTCATGCTCAGCAGCGGTCCTCCAAGAGGTCCCGTGCGAGCACTTAGGGGTCTCCTCTTCCTGGCATCCTAGGTCTCTCTCCCACTGTCCCCTTGCAGCAGAGTAAAAAAAAAATGACTATGGGCTCCCAGAAACCTGAGATCTAATCCTAGCTTTTCTACTTCTCAGTGGGGAAACTTGGAGAAGTTCTTTAACTGTGAGAGGCCTCAGTCTCAGTCTCTGCATCTGTAAAATGGGAGTAAGATTAACAACCTCCACAGGAACTACCAGGAGAGCAAACGAGAATCTAGATGGATACCCCAGTCTCCACAGACGGGGGCCCACTCTCCCTTCGCAAATCCATTCTTGATCCAGTCCACTCCCTCCCAGCACGCCTTTTCCCTGCTCGAAGCTTTTGGGTTCTCATTGGGCCTGTTCCTTTCTCCTCATCTCTACCTGTTCCAATCCAGAATAAGACTGCATCTCTCAGGAAGTGTCCCTGGAGACCTTAGCCTCATCTGACATCCCAGAGAATGTGGCGTTTGAGATCCAGGTCTTGTGATGTGTTTCTGCCCCATTTGATCATGACTTGTCTCTTTTCCCCTACGAGGCTAGATGTACAGCATCCAGGCTGGCACTGCACCCGGGAGTGTGGCCAATATTTGTTCCTTGAACAAACATGGGTGTGCAGGATCAAACGGCAGCTTTCTGGGCACCGGCTTTAATGGAGACGACACTTTAGCCACTGCTCTGAAGGAAAGCACCAGAGAGAACAGCCCAGGTCAGAGCGTGAGGCGCCCTCGGGTGAGGGCAGCATTGACTTCTGCAGGCGGGGACAAGCTATGTGAGGAAGGCAGCCACAGAAAGCAACAGAGAAGCCTAGGCCCACGGCAGCAGCCCCCAGCTCTGCCCAGACACAGCGCCAACCTGCAGAGACGGAGTCCGTCCTGTGCGGCGAATCAGACTTTTGGGATAAAAGAAATCGGAGGAAGAGCGGTGGATGTTTGGTGGCTGCCATGAAACATGAGAAAAGGGAAGAATAAACAATAAGATCCCCTTATTCTGAAACCCTAGAAAATAAAAAAGCTGAGAGGAAACCAATTTAATACAAATAGCAAGTGACATCACTTCCATTGATGTACATGTGCCATTTGGGGGTCAGTTTGGGGCCCAAGTTTAAAGCATATTAATTGGTCTTGAAATTACAATGTACTTATCTACATCCACCCCCCTTTCCATTTAGTTTGGCTCCATGTGCTTACGGTATATGAAGCCAACCAAGAGGCGGTCATCAGATTCTGTTCTCACAAACGCCCCATGAGGTCTTCAATGACAAGAATGTGGATTACGTGGGAGGGCTGCTGAAAGATCCTTAAAACATTTTCATTTTGCTATGGAGACTGCTCTGATGTGACATGTGGTGAAAGGCCTAGGAACCTTGGCTGGGGATTTGTGATGTGTGGACACACCCTCAAGAGAGTGCAGGATTCCATCTTCTCTTCAGACTCTGCTCGCCTCTAAGCCCTACCAACACCCCTGGGCCCCAACTCTGGGCACCCCTAGACCCCTTCCCCAGGGTGCCCTCCTCCTCACTACTGGGCTTCCCAAGGACAGTCAGCCAGAGTGCTGACCTGGCCTCCCAAATAGTGGATGCCAGGTTCAGGAGGAGAGTGCTGGAATTCTCTGGAAAGCTCACTGAGGGAACAAAACAAGAGCTCCTTTTGGCCAGAATGAAATATTTCACTAGTTGTTTTCATAAGCGTCTCCAGAGAGTTTCATCGAGATGTGAATCTTTATTTATTTATTTATTATCATTTTAGGAACATCAGTCCCAAACTCAAGTTATCTTTGTAGAAAAAAAGAGGCACATTCCATTCAGTCTGGTCTCATTAACACGCCTCAATTTGTCCCTGGCCCCCCAGCCAAAGATTTCATCAGGGATTAAGTAAAAATGACTATTCAAAAAACTAAAAGCAACCCTGTAGGGAATGGAAGATGTGCTGGCTCCCTGGGTGGTTTCTGGACAGCAGCCTCAGCTATGCTGTGAATTGTACATTCTTGGGGCAAAAGTGACAGTAAGTACTGTCCTTGGTGTTCTCCTCTATTATGAAGATAATTCATTTCCCAAGCATGCATAGTTCCTCTAAAGTCCCTCGCCAGTCTGGTGACAACATTCAAGAGAGATCCTGTGTGCTCAAGTTGAAGTTGTGTGTCAGGAAACAGAACAGAACATCTGGGCATTCATGGGCAAATCCCTCCCCTGCTCACATTTTTTTTTTTTTTTTTTGTAGTTGGACACAATACCTTTATTTTATTTATTTATTTTTATGTGGTGCTGAGGACTGAACCCAGGGCCTTGGGTGTGCTAAGCACTGAGCCACAACCCCAGCCCCTGCTTATTCTTACCTTTATTCAATTATACTAAGAAAATTTTTCTTTTAACTTCTACTTAAAATCTGCTCATAATAACTGTGAATTCTAAGAGAACTACTTTTGTTCAGGGTTACAGGCAAGGGACAAGTTTCTAAAATATCCAAATGGCAAAGTGTCTCTATCTGATATATAGATGACATCTGAGGAAGAAAAAGAGAGAGAGAGAAATAAAAGCAAAGGGGGGAAAGCTCCTATGCATACGTCTGTTGCAATGAAGAGAATAAATAAAAGGCACCAGAAAATAAGAGCTGAGATTACTCAGGTGGCAAGCAAAGGGATCTGAAATCTGAGAACCATTTCTCAGAAGCCTAGTCATCCCTTCACAAGTCACACATCGGTGACCAGGTCCCACGGGTGAACCTTGGCTCTGCTGGAATTACACACGTCACGTAACATAGGCCTGCTCAGGGCAGATAAGAAAGCATTCCTCATACTGGAGTCTGGCCTCCAAAATAAATCCAGATCTTTCTTTTCCTTAAGATAGCAAATGCTGTGAGGTTACACTCCCGTGTTTCCATTGTACCCTCAAGTTAACTAAACTGAGGGACTGAGATTCAGTCTGATTATTGCTCTGGGGGAAAAACAAACAACAAAACAAAACAAAACAAAAACCTTCATAGACCAGTTGAGAAACTAGGGACGTGTGATCAGGATCCAGATTACAATCACAACGTGACAATGGTATTTGCTTCTGAAACATAAAATACTGTCATCTGGAGGAGTTCTGAATATTGACTAACCTGCATGTCTGAGCTCATCATTGTTTTCCCCTAAGATTTTATCTGACAAGTCATCAATTTGGAGCTGGAGGTTGCTCCAGTGAGTTTGGATTTGAGAGCAATGGATGGAAGCAGGGCATCATGGGCTCAGTACAAAGCCATCTTGCAGGATGGTCACCAGATGTTGGCTTTAGAACCGGGTGAATTATTTTTTCCCCATCTGCATTGACTTTTGCTTGAATGTCTTAAGCTGACCAGAAAGGCAGGGCTTACTTTATCCAACACAAGCATGTGGAGTAAAAATCACAACAATAAATTTAAGGCAGAAAAGAACCCCCTGAGCTGGCCAAATGGCCTTTGAACTTGGTTTGCTGTGAGAAAAAACATCAGTAAAAAGTAATTTCACCCCAACCCTTGCCCCAAGAATTTGTGACTATGAAACCTGTGGCCTCCAAATGCACCTGGCATTATGGTTCTAATGGTTTCCTTACCCGCAGTTTTTCCTCTGTCTTGGTAGATTGCTTACAGTCGGGATGCCAAACGGTGGACCCTGGAAAGACATGAAGCACCGCTCAGAGTAAAGGAAATGGAGAGAAGCCACAGTCCTAGTGAACTGAGCTTCTGAGAGTGGCTCATATTCCTCTTTCCCTGTCATAGGAGAGTGTTAGGGCCCCATGCCCAGGTGGCTTATGACACTGAAGTCAAACAACTCCAAACCCTAGGTGAGGTTCCGTCATCTGGCCCAAGCTTGCTCATAAAGGTCACAGTTCTAGATCATAAGAATGGTTTAATGCAAGAGATATTTTAGCTCTTGACAGGTCTATTTAGTTTTTCTCTTTAAATCATATTATTATCCTTTAAAAGTAATGTCTGAGTGCTTGCTACATGCTGCATTTAATTTCAGAAATATAAGCCATGTTGATAGAACATCAAAACAATCAAGCTATCTGGCCAGAGAAATAAAGTCAAACTAGGTAGTCCATATCCAGAATATTCTGGCTATAGATAGTGTGTATATAGAAGATCCAGAAGTAAAATTCAATAAATTCTCATTGACCCAATTCTATAGTCACCTATCCTGAAGCAGGAAATTAAAATAACTGACAGCCAGGTTAAAATTACATTATCAATCCTGCAACTCTTAATTAACTTTTTTTTTAAGTTTTGCTTTTAAACTAGTCACGCAACTATTTAGGTGTTATTTCTTGTACCTGGATCAATAGTTTCTCAGACTATGAAGCACTTTCATGGGTAGAAAGCACAGCACAGAATTAAGCAAAACACTTACCTCTTAAAGAAAGCTCTTATCTCCAGAATCCAGGGCCTGGCATATGACTGTATAGACCATATATGTACTATATGTCATCTATGTAAGTATGGGCCATTTATACCACTATGCAAGTTCCAGGTCCACCTAAGAGTTTGTTCAGATATCGGGAGGGGCAGAAGAGTCTGAGCACTTAAAAAACCCAAGTCAATCTTTTTCTAAGTGGAAAGTAGTGAGAAATTGACACACATAACAGTCTCAGCAGGAACATCAATCTTTCTGTATTTTATAGCTTCATTCTTGATTTCTTTAAGCATAACCTCTGTATACTTGAAAGTCACCAATATTAAACTGACCTAAATTGCTTTATACCACTGAGCTAAAATAATATTCAATTAATGACAAGGAAATATATTTCATACCAGAAGAAAAACTGTAAACTCTGTTTAAAAATCACCTCTACTTTGCTTCTCCCAGAGCCAAAAATAAAAAAAGAAAGAAAACCAAACAAGCAAACCCCAGACAGACATACCGGTCCCTTCAGCACTAACTCTGGCTCAAAGGCTAACTACAAAGTACAGGAAATCTCTTAATGTACAGAGCCGAGGTCAGGCCCTGGCCGGGAGAACCTTCGCTGTGAAGGTGCTGCTGAGGGGGGGCACTGGCCGGAACATGGTCTGCACACAATGGCAGCATTGTTCTCCAGAGGTCAGACACACCAGCAATGTGACTCTCAGATGCTGAGAAAGATGAAACTGCTCATTCTTCAAGGATGTGCCGAGAGGGCAGGCAAAGGGTACCACAGCACAATTCCAGAGATGTAGAACAATCCCTGGAATTCTAAAGGTAGCCCATCTTGTAAATGTGCTATATTTGTGCACAACTTGAAACCACCCTCCTACGTTCAGCTTCCACAGCCGCTGTGGACGTGCAGAACTGCACCCAAGCAGACATAGGTTGACGTGTACGCCTGTGTCTGTCCTGGGAGTAAGTAACACACCAAAATCTAAAAGCAGGCCCAGAGACCACGTGGGGAATGGATCTGCTTTGTGCAGAAAAATGCAAAGCGACACCTGCCTATTGCCACTATAGCTGTTCAGCCTGTCCTTGGGAACACGTGTCCTATGAAGCCCCCGTGAGACACAGATGCAGTGCTTGTCACCTGCGTTCCCATGAGGCCCTTCAGCATTCAGTGGTATTTTCCACTGCAATTTTTCAGAGTGATCACTCTAAAGCTGAAATGACACTGGGTTGTCCATTTCTTGCCTTGCCAGCAATTTTCGAGGGAATAGCCAAGACGGTCTTTTAACCCTCGAAAATCATTTCTACAGACTTTTAGTTGCACAGAAAGAAAATGGAGAGAGCAAAGCAAACCATTCATTAAACAGCCGCATGGTGTTATGTGTAAAGGGGAGTGAAGAAGAGGCAGGGGAACCGAGACCCAGCAATTATCAGAACTGAATAAGCAACTGCTCTTACAGTTCTCGATAATTTTCCTGATGAACCTTGTCTAATTAATGACTCTTTTTAAAGATAAAAATAGTAAAATGTTTGCGCAGATGTTGCTGTTTGGCTGGTAGAGAATCTGCACCTAAATCCTCTCTGAGAGGCTTTGGGATTTGGGAGAAAATAAAAATGGATCATGGTTTCACACTGGGAACATTCCTCAAAATCATTTTCAATTAAGAAAAATCTAAAGACTCCCTGGAAAGGAGTATTTCCTTGTCACCAGAAATGTCTCCGTTTCTTGTGTAGGGACTTTGCCTGTGTGCTTGTTCATTCTCTATTTTGATAGGAGAACTGTACTGTTTTAACAGGATGAAATGTGTCTGTGAGAGAATGCATCAAACGTGAGCTTTTCTTCTGGAAAGCCAGAGAAGAGCATGCTGGGAGACTTCAGACCATCCTCACAGGACAGTGAAAGGAGAAAAGGAAAAGGAGCCACCAAATAAGGGCCACTTCCAGAAATTTCTAGAAAGCTGTCTCTCCTTGGATCTTCTGTTTCCCAAACATATTCCTGAGGAGAGGTGGGGGAGGAATTGCTGATTGCCACTCTTCCCTCTTATGGAACATGGAGTCTTATTCATTCTTTCCAAGCACCAACACACTCAGCTCATTTGTTAACAGCCCCAGGGGCTCCCAGCCAGAGAGCAACTGCTTGGCTGATTAAAGCTAACCGATGAGGTAACTTCTGGCGGCATTTGTGTTGGATTTGGTTAGCTTCTCAGCTAATAAAATGCCTCCCTCTCTAAAAACAATTCAACAAACACAGAAGGCTTTCTCTCCCTGAGTGGGAAAGAGTCCACCTTACCTTGAAGATACATCTCTTCTCCTTCTGTGAACATCTGGTTGCATCTGCTGCATCGTGCACAGCTGGGGTGATAATGTTTGTCACCTGCCTGCAAGAGAAAAGGCAGGGACATTTAGACGGCTCCTTGACATGGCTCCAGGCTCTTTTTTGGATTTAGAAGAAAAGAGAAGATGCTGAGACATGGAAAATAATTGACTGACCAAACTCCCCACAGCAACAGTCCTACATGTGAAAAGGCTGACCTCGACCTGGCTGGAACTAGTAGCTGGCCAGCTACTTGTACCTGACACAGTGGGGCTGCCTTGCCCCCAGGAGTTTTGGCTTCCAATTCTCTCCTGTCCTGGACTTGCCTGGATCATTGCCAGTTACACACCATATGCCTGAGATGAGTTGATGCCATCTCCCAAAAACCCCACCTCAAAAGCAGGAACACAGAAATTCATGTTGGAAGCTAATGTCAGTTTATATGAAAGCAATAAAAAATAAGTGATCTTTATACTTAATGTGTTCTTGCTTTCCTGGCTTAAACATGAGAAATGATAAAATCTACCCAGCACGCATCAAGGCAAGAAACACCATCGTAAAAGACATCATTCACTGCTTTTTGCACAGAAGGAGCCCAAATTCTCTCCTATGCTGCCTTCAGTAATCTTTTGCCAAGGTCTTATGTTAAGAGTTTTCTGAGGAAGCACATTACTGAGGTAGCTCTGCATTATTCTCTGGCATTTCACATACTTAAATACGACAGATGTCATCACTGTAAGTGTTGACTACCCCAAAGCAAAGTGTCACTGGACACAGGGACAATTCTCTAGACAAGTGCCAAGTCACATTAAAGTCATGCTTTAAATGCAAGCTAGACAAAACCACAATACTTTCATTCAAGCTTAGCAAAAAAATCTTCACCATCTAAAAATTATCAAATGTATTTTATCATTAAAACATTTTTATCAATCAACTATGAATTTTTTTCCCCCCATCTAAACCACATGCAAAGACAGCACTGAGAAAGTTTTGGCTACTTACTGCTTCTGAACCTGCGTGAAACCCCAACAGGAAATTAGAGGTCAGGCTGAGATTTCATTCTCACACCCTCCCGCAGGAACTACAAAAGCCCCTTGGCAACCAGAGCATGAGATGTTGTCAGCTCTTCAAGATGATCCAAACCAGAAAGAAAGTTCTTTAAATTAAAGCTAGAAATGACATCTTTTCACTGGTGCCTGCCAGAAAATCCCAGAAAAGGTGTTCTTGTCCACTTGCTTTTCATTTTTTTAATTATTTATTTTGTGTTTTTAAAAATTCATTCATTAATTAATTTGTTCTAATTTTTTATGATAGCAGAATGCATTTAGATTCATAGTACACAAATGGAGCCCACCTTTTCAGGTCTCTGGTAGTACGCAAAGTAGAGTCACACCATTTGTGTCTTCATACGTGTACCTAGGGTAATCCATCTCATTCCGTTATGAGGGTGTAGTGGGTGGTAATTGCGGCAGGGGGTGTGAGAAGTAAGAGAAGCAATGAAGTAGCTCCTGCCCTGAAGACATCTGGTTTGGGGCAGGGGCTGGGGCTGGGGCTCAGCAGGAGAGCGCTTGCCTAGCAAGTGCAAAGCCCTGGGTTCAATCCTCAGCACCACATTAAAAAAAATAATAAATAAAATAAAGGTACTTGGCGCAACTAAAAAAATAAATACTTAAAAAAAGGACATCTGGTATTAAATGTAAGTGAAAGGAACAAGGAAGAAGACTTTAGTTCTAAACAGGCTGGCTCAGCTAGGACCTCAGTACTGAGGTCCAAGTTGGTTTGGACAATCCCTGGATTCTCAGGGACAACGTAGGTAAAAGAATAAAGGGTCCTTGCTAGGAATCTGGTATAGTTTGCAGTAAAAAGTACACCCTTCAGTAAACTAAGAATAGAAAGAAATTTCTTTGGGCAGATAAAGTGTCTTTATCATATTTAATAGTGAGACATTAGAAGTACACTCATTACAGATAGAAACAAGACAAAGTTCACCGATACCATTTCTACATTGTTTGGGTCTTAGCTAATGTGAAAAGTTAAGAAAAATAAATAAATAAATATAGTTATCACTAATAGAAGAGTTCAGTTAAGTGACTGGATTAAAAAATCATAAAAGAATTATTTCCTATCCATTAGTAATAAAAATTAAATGTAATGGGAAAACAGGTCTTCATTTGTAATAGCAACAAGTAAGCCCTCCAATGTAAGATCTGTATAAAGATGCAGGGTGTGGTGGCACATGCCTGTAATCCCAGCAGCTCAGTAGGCTGAGGCAGGAGGATTGAGAGTTCAAAGCCAGTTTCAGCTACTTAGTGAGGTGCTAAGCAACTCAGTGAGACCCTATCTCTGAATAAAATACAAAATAGGGCTGGGGATGTGGCTCAGTAGTCCAGTTTCCCTGAGTTGGATCCTTGGTATCCCCACCAAAAAAATCTGTATAAGGAATAAATTATAGAGCTTAACTAATGGATATAAAAGGCCTAAATAGAAACATGTAATATTTCTGGGTGGGAAAATTAAATATTATGAAGATGTTGATTTATTTAAAATGAACCTGTTAATGCAATGCATTTCTAATAAAAATTCTCAGAGGAGTTTCCTTTGGAAACTTTGTGGGGGAAGGGGGGAACCCTAGGTTTCCTTGTCATATGGCTTTTTCCCATAAGGTCATATGGCTTTTTCCCATAAGTTCATATGGAAGAAAAAGAATGCACAAAAATAAAAAGACATTTTTTTAAAAAAGAGAGCACTAAAGAGAGGGAATTTTCCTTTCCTGATATAAGATTATTTTCTAAAGCTAAAATAATTAAAGTATTTAAATATCAGTGTTAGGGGGAAAAAAATCAATGGAACAGAAGACCAGTTTTATACTCATACATACAAGAGCATTTAGTTTGTTAATTTTGATATTTCAAATACACTAAAAGAATAGATTATTCAATAAATGATGATGATAGCTTAGTGGTAGGGCACTTGCCTAGCATGTGGGTTTGCTCTCCTACACACCAAAATAATATCAATAAATAATAATAATAAAATGATGAAGACAATTGGTTCTCCTCTTACAGAAAGATAAATCTAGATTCCTAAATCATAACTACACTAAAACAAATTTCAAAGAGCCTATAAAACTAAAAGCAGAAACAAGATTAAAGCAGTATAAGAATATATAGAAGGCTCTGTCAATAAACGTGGGATAGGAAGGCTTTCCTAAGCAAGGAAAAACCCAGAAACAATAAAGACAAATACTGACTAATTAATGCACAAAAAAACCAAAAATCTCTATACATAAAGTAAGTAGGCAAATAACAGAAAAAAAAATTTTTGACACACATTTCAGGCAAAGAATTATTCAGAATATATAAAAAATCCCTATAATGAAATAAATTAATGGCATATGAACACAAGGGAATTTTCAGAAAAAAAATGTAGATTATCCAAAAAAATAAATAATTTGTTTAACCTTATCAGTAATCAGGGAAAAACAGCTTTGGCGGGGGTGGATCCATCAAATTGGCAAAGACTAAAAAAAAAGACAGTGTGAGGAAGAAGGCATTGTCACACAGTTGGTGACCAAAATCCTTCCTGGAAGGCAACTTGGCCACGTCTATTAAGATTTAATAGGCACATGCCCTCTTACCACAATTCCATCTCCAAGAAGAGATCCTGCAGTTTCCTACATATGTGCCCAAAGGTGTAGGTACTAAGGATAATCAGTAATGTTTCATTTACAACAACAACAAAGAAACAGAACACAACCCAAATAAGGAAGAAGTTAAATGAAATAGTGAATCTTATGTAACCCCTAAAAGAACAAACACTCCTTACATACTCACACGGACAGAGTGCAAACAAATATTTGGAGTTCACGATTTGGAGTTCACACTAATGATGCTAATGGGGAAAAAAAGCAGCAAAAACACTGCCTATTACAGAGCCCTACATAAAGCAGTGGCAAAAGCATGGTGAACTGAATAAGTATGACTGGATTCAAATCCAGATTCAGGATTTGAAGGCAACATGCTCACAATTTTCAGCATCGACGTCTATAAAATGGGTGGAAGAGTTGCAATCACCTCCTAGAGTCAAGGAGAGGACTATTAGGACCCTAACATCTTTCTTGGTGCCATGATAAGTGCTTGAAAATACTTACATAAACCCCTGATCAGTCCTTCAAGGCCAGCAGTGTTGCCATTTTTCATATGAGAGGGACATACTATGTGTATATGGTTTTTTTTTTTTTTATGAGTATCCAGGCATGGAGAAGAGAGAAGAATGTCAACCAATTAGTGTGCTACGGTTACCTCTGGGGAGAGAGGTAGGAATGGGCAAAGAGCAGCCTTTTGTATCATCTCAGCTGCTGACAACAGGAATGTGTTTTCATGTTACTCTGTAATAGGACCTAGTGGCAAGAGCCCATGACCCCTAGAGTCACAACACCTGGGCTTGAGTTTTCACCTCAGTCTGTACTGAAATACGATCTTGGGCAAATCACAGACTCGGAACTTCTATTGCAGAGAAGAGATGATACTAATAAAAATGAACTTTTTATTGGGCTTCTTTGGTGTCCGTTACTGTGTTACATACTTCATAAACATTTAGTGAATCTGCCTCCATCACCTGAGGCGGACAGAACTGTGATGACCCCTACCTGACATATGAGGAATCTTGACATATGAGGTCTGGAGAGGTTTAGCAACTTGCTCATGGTCATGCAGTTAGAAGTGGAGGGTATGTTCTTCAATAGTATCAATAACCGTGCAATACTCCACCGCTGTAACTGCCTTACATTGTCACTGGATGAAGAACTGAGTGACATTTTGAAAATGGTGTGATGTACTGCACATAATAATAATGATGATGATGGTGGTGGTGAATATGACAATCTACTAGCTCTCTGTGCAGAGATGGTCTCAGGGCCATTCCTAAGAAGAACACTTGTGAGTGTGGCTGTCCAAATGCCACCTTTCCCAAACACAGGCATAGGAGAGTTAGTACATTAGGTCACCTGTCACACAAGATGGATGGAATCATTAGCACAAACCCTGCTAAGAAATCAAACCATCACACTGCCAAGGACAGCTGTCTTGACCCATGCACTTGCTTTATCCCAAGCTTCTGAACACATCAACAAATTCATGTCACATCCAGAAATTCAGGGCCACAGGCAGTTTGAGAGAGTCTTTCTGCTTCTGGAACAGTGCAGGCCTGCAGGGCTGTGGGGTCAGGGGCTCAAGGACAAGGGAGCCCCCTCCTTCTCATGGGTGAGCCCCCCTCTGCTTCATTTCTCTTTACACCAGCAACCGTGACAATTCTTGGGCCTGGAAAAGCTGAAAAGAGCTGAAGACACTGGCTAAAACCAACCACCCAGAACTGGATGTAGCTGAATCAGTTATTTAAACTAGTGTCATTTTTAGAAGAAGGAAAAGTATTTCAGATCATGAGCAAAATGAAAGATTAACTAGCACCCACAAGGAGAGATGAGAAACATGACTCCCTGCCGGAAGGTTAGTCATCTCTTGATGACTAACCTGTAAAGCACAGTAGGGCCTTGTTGTGACAGGTGACTGTTGGCACACAACCTGCAGCTCTAGCCACATTCTGAGAGGCCAGAGCTTGCCAGAGTGATGACCCTCACTATTCTCTGTCCATATTTGCACCTTGCCACTCAAAATACTCCTAATCTCATTTTCTGCATTCCCACATATTAAATGCACATGGCAAAAGACCACATTCTGGCTGACATTCAGCTCATAAATGATTTGCCTATTTAGCTGAGTTTTACAAAGCACCTGCCTATACATTTAAAGTGCTAAAATGTGCTTGTTTTTAATAGCACTGGTTGAATCAGATGTTTCTGGTTATTAACACTGTTTGGTTAATTTCTAATTTAAAGTGTGAACTTCAGCCCACAATCTAGAATTCTGGGAAAGACTATCTACTCTAAGGCAAAATTCAGTGTTAAGATACCAAATGTTTGATGAAACCTATTATCTGCAAGGGGAGAAGGCGGCTCTGAATTCCTTATGGAAACCAGGTATAAGGAAAGGACTCCATGATTTAAATTAGGAGCTTTAAGTATTATCCTCTAACTTGCTATGGGGTCTCAAGTATGTCAGTACTCACCCTCTCCAAACTCCAGGACCCTTATCTCAAAAATGTGAAAAAAGTGCTGGACCAGATAATTTCAACTCCATTCAGCTATAAAATTCTATGTTTCTGTATAAAATCACACACTGCTATACACTCACAGGGTCGTGTTCACAGAAAGCTATTAAGATAAAGAAAGGACATTATTGATGGAAAGGAGTGGAGCTTAACAAATAACTCCCTAGTGTCTGAGAGTCAGGACAAATTCTGAGGGCTCGATTGGCCCCTGTGTCTACTGGGCACAGAGAAAGAGAACTGTGGTCATGGAGACCTTCCCTGGACCATCTGCGATCTGATAACCTGCTGAGCTCCTGACTGCAAACTGTCCTTAGCTTCTCTTTACCCTCTTCCTCTTGGAGTACTCTACCCCAACTCAAATCCTGAGGTCAACCTTTACTCATTTAGAGCTCTGCCTGCCTTCTTCTGAAAAGACTTGCAGAGGCTTACTGGAGAAGGCCAAGGTTCAAGAACAATTAATCAAAACCTTAAAACTTCACAGACTACCAATATACTTATTGTAATTTGAGTCTCTTGGTATTGAAGCCAGAAAAGGAGAATAATGAAGGGAAGAAAAAAAAAGTCTCACTGCCTGAAAAACTGTCACCAGAGAGGCACGCTTTCTTGACTCTAAATCAATAGCAGTCACCGTAGGCGGAAGTTCCATAAGTCTTTGTTCTGTGCCAGGCACTATGCCAGGTACCTTCAGTGACTTGTCTCACAATAACTTTATAACATAGGTGACATTTTACAGTCTTACTCCACAAGAAAGGAAACTAAACCAAAGCCCCCAGTGCTTCCAGAAGGAAGAGCCAGGCTTCAACTCTAGGTCCCCATGTCTAATCACTGCTTCTTACAAGACCAAAGGGATTCTCAGTTGGGGATCTTCGATTATGAAACCGAAAAATATCTTCAACAGTAATTTCCCTGATGGTAGAATGTGTTCAGGTTGTTTCTCACAGAGACCCTTCAGAACTACCAAGGGTGTGGCACTGAAAGACCACTGCATGAAGTCACTTCCATAGGAGAAGTTACACAATCAAGGCTACCTTTGTAGTTTTTTTAAAGATCTAACTTGATTCAGAGATGGAGCTTAGAATCCTCAAAGGAATAAACAAATGGCTTTCCGTTTTCCGGTTCCTAAGACTGCCCTAAACATAGCTTTGGTTCATGGATCAGCAAAAACTCAGTATTCTAACTTTATTGCAAACAACTCAAGAACCTTTGCATTCAATGGTTCTAAGGTGGGGCCCATAAATTAGCTTCTTTTAATAAAATTTTATAAGGGGGCTGGGGTTATGGCTCAGTGGCAGAGTGCTTGCCTAGCAAGTGTGAGGCACTGGGTTTGAGTCTCAGCACCACATATAAATTCATAAAATAAAGGTCCATTGACAACTAAAAAAAATTATAAACTCCCAAATCTATATAGATCATTATGAACTAGGAAAATGCCAGTCTGAATGGAATCAAAACTCCAAAGCTGAAGGCAGATGAGCAAGCCAGAGGGAGGAGCAAGGCTGTGCTGCTTACGTGACAGGTGCATGGGTGGGGAGGGAGCCGGAATCACCCAAGTTCCTGTTCAGCTCCAGCTTGGACTGACTCAGCCTCTCTTTAGCCACTTTCCCCTGCTGAATTGGGAGAGGTATTAGCTACAACTAGACTGGCCTGATCTCCAAGCTGAACACTCACCTGCTTCGGAAGCCTTTTTCCTGATGTAGCATCAGGAACAGGCAGGATAATGAGGGCATGCCTTGGCCTGAAGTTTGCATCCTGGGCAAAGGTGAATAATCAGTCCACCCAGACAGCTTTTGCAAGCCTGTGCAAAGCTAACCTGCATAGATGAGAGCTTCTTTCAGCATCACTGCCTTCCAGCTGCAACCCCCCTGAGCTTATGGGCTGTGTAGCTTGTTTTTCTGAGTTAGGATGCATAGAATAGTTCAGAGTGAAAATTAGTCTCTAATCCTCTGGTTCCCTTTGACCACCTGCTCAAAACCTAAGACAGCAGCAACTCTCTTTTTTTAATGAGGATAAAGAATAAAAGAAGGCACAGCATCCGAGGGCAAATGCATGTCAGCTTCCTGCAGATGGTTGCTGCTTTCTCATCTCCTTCCAAGGAGGCGCAAAAACTTTAAGGCAGTTAAATTCTTAACAGTGCCATTTAAATAAATGTTATCCATAAATGTACCTCTCTCTAAAAGATACTACCAGTCTCTTTAATGTGTTCTACAGACTCAGTGCAATCTTATCAAAACCTCAGCAGAATGGCATGTAGAAATTCGTAAGCTGATCCCAACATTTATATGGCAATGTAAAGGGCCAAGAGTAAAAAAGAACAAGACCAAGTTGAAGATGTTAAACTATCTAATTTTGAAAGTTACTATAAAGCTATAAGTAATCAAGATAGCATGGTTTAGGTATTGGAATAGACTTATAGATCAGTGGAATAGAGAGTCCAGAAATATACTTCACATGTTCTTGGCCAACTGATTTTCAATAAAGTACAAGGCAAGTTGATGGGGAAGGAACAGTCTGTCTTATAAGGGATGCTGGAAGAACTAGATGTACATAGCAATTGCATCCCCACCTCACACCACACACAAAAATTAACTCAAAATGGCTCATAGACCAAAGTGAAAAAACCAAGCCCATAAAATGTCTAGATGAGAATATAGGGGGAAATCTTTGTAAATATTTTTTAGGCAAATATTTCTTAGCTATTATACCAAGAGCATAATCCATTTTTAAAAACTCAATAAACTGAATATTATCAGGATTAAATTCTCTTTATCTTAAATAGATATCATCAAGAAAACAGACTGGGGCACAGTAGCATATACCTATTATCCTAGCAATTGGGGAGGCCAAAGTGGGAGGATTTTAAATTTGAGGGCAGCCTCAGCAACTTAGTAAGGCCCTAAGTAACTTAGGGAGACTCTATCTCAAAATAAAAAATAAACAGGGTTGGTAATGTAGCTCACTGGTAAAGCACCCCTGGGTTCAATCCCCAGTACCCCAACACACATACACACACACACACACACACACACACACACACACACACAGAAAAAGGAAAGACTTGACAGAGATTAGAAAAAATTTTTCAAAAATCATATATCTGAAAATGGATTTGTCTTCAGATTATATAAAGAAGTCTGCCACTCAGTTTTAAGAGGCCAACCAACCCAATTATAAAATGAGCAAAAGACTTGGTCTGGAAGCGTAGTTCAGTGGTAGAGCACTAGCCAAGCTATACGTTTGGCCCCTGCATCAAAAAAAGAAAAGAAAAAAAAAAAAAAGAAGAAGACAACTCTCACCAAAGAGATAGGTTAAGGCCTAATAAACACATGGAAATATTTTAAACATCTTTAGTCATTATGAAAATAAAATTAAAACCACAATGAAGTACCACCACACACAACTACGATGGCTAACATAAGAAGGCCACCATGTGTCGAGGAGGGTGTGGAAAAAGGGGAACCCTCCCGTGCTCCTCCTGGGAACGCAACGTGGCATGGCTACTCGGGAAACCTCTCGGGCAGGGATTTAAAAAGCCAATTGTAAGCAAACCATGAAACACAGAACCTCTCCAAACTGAGAGAAACAGCACGTCCGCACAAAGGCCTACGTGGGAAATGTGGCAGCAGCGCTATTCCTAACAGCCCCCATCCAGAAACAACCCTAATGCACTCCACCGGTGAAGACATTCAAATGACGGACACTCCCAACCCACTCGTATGTGCAATGAAACAGGCAAATCAGCATATTTATGAAAGAAGGCAGACACAAAAGGCTACACCTTCCACGATTCCACAGGTACAAAATTTCTAGAGAAGATAAACTAACGAGAGATAAAGGAGACAAGTGTTTGCCGAGAATGGGTGGGAGGAGGACTGACTGCAGATGGGCATACGAACTGCGCTGTGGGGTGACCACACAGCTGTAGACACATCCTGATCAACTGCAGGCTTATGATGAGCATGCCTTGTGGTATATTAACCACTCCTCAATAAACAGACAGGGTGACTTAAAAACTAAAACAGACCAACAGGGCAGTGCAGGGGAGGGGTAGAGACCTAATCAGAAGCAGAATCCACTGTTCCGGACCAAACCCAGAGCTTGGCTAGTGCTCTACCACCAAGCTACACTTCCAGACCAAGTCTTTTGACCAATGAGGGTGCACATGTTTTCATTCCTGCCTAGAGGCCCAGGTTCTCCCTGGAAGCTGTTTAAAAATATGGACTTTTTTCTCCAAAGCAAAATATACCTGCAGGTATAGATGGTCCAATGTACATATGTGGAATTCGATTATTAACAATTGGATGAAGACTTTATTTATTATTTGTTTTTGTCATGCTGGGGATTGAACCCAGGGCTTTGAGCATGTCAAGCAAGAATTCTACCACTGAACTATGCCCCCAGCCCTGTTTGAAGATTTAATACATTTTCAAAGGGATTTTTTTTATTGGTTGTTCAAAACATTACAAAGCTCATGATATATCATCTTTCATACATTTGACTCAATTGGGTTATGAACTCCCATTTTTACCCCAAATACAAATTGCAGAATCACATCGGTTACACACTCACATTTTTACATAATGGCATATTAGTGGCTGTTGTATTCTGCTACCTTTCCTATCCCCTACTATCCCCCCTCCCCTCCCATCTTCCCTCTCTACCTCATCTGCTGTTGTTCAGTTCCCTCCCTTGTTTTCCCCCCCTTTCCCCTCACAACCTCTTATATGTAATTTTGTGTAACATCAAAGGGATTTTTAAAATAGCTTTCTCATCTAATCATCATTTCTCTGTCTTCAGAGCAAATACTATTTGGACAAGAGGAGAAAGTCAACTGCAGAGAAATGAAGTAACTTGCTCAAAATCATATGAGAAGTGGAGAAAAAAAACAGGGACCTGGTGTAGCTGCTGTGAATCCTTGGGGTGGTTCTTCTATGGTGTACTTTAATACACAATATTTAATTGTTTTTTCTTTGATCCTTTGAAATAGGTGACATAATTCGTCTTCATTTATGATGAACAAATGAGGTTCAGAGGCCAAATAACTGCTGCACCAAGATCAAGGTTACATAGCCATCAGAACTAGGGAACATCCTAAATCTTTGCAAACAAAGTCATCTTTGTTGTACCAATACCACTATATCACTCCTTATTTTGCTTCACTTGTATTAGGCCCCTAAGTAAATAATCCTGTATGATGTTAAAAGATGCTACAGTGGAATGAATGAATAAATAAATAAATAAATAAATAAATAAATAAATATGAAATATTTCTAATATTTCTTAGCTGAATGTAAACAAACCATGCAACACAGTACTTTTACAAACCAAGAGAATAACATGTCTGCACAAAATATACATTAAATATATATATATATAAATTTTTTTGTACCAGGGATTGAACCCAGGGACACTTAACCACTGAGTCACATCCTTAGCTCCCTTCCCCCCTTTATTTTTTATTTTGCAGCTGGGTCTTGCCAAGTTGCTTAGGGCCTCATTAAATTACTGAGGCTGGCCTTGGACTTGCAATCCTCTTACCTCAGCCTCCCAAGCTGCTGGGATTACAGAAGTGAGCCACTGTACCTGGTTACAATGGGATTTTTGCCAAATTCCAAGGCAGATTTAATAACTACATTTAAGGCAAAAGGTGAATCTGAAATAAACAGAGATAGATCTCTACACTTGAAATTAACCTCTTCTACCTTGGGCTTGTATACACCTGTTTAATTTTTCCTTTTATTATTATGACTGGACCACTTGCCCCAGCCCACTGTGTATCCCAGAGTAGAGAGATGGGCTTTGGAACCCAGAAATCCCAGGTCTAAATTCTGGCCTTGCAAAAAGTGGGGCCTTAGACACTTTCCTGAACTTATTTTCTCCTCTGTAAAAATCAACATAAGAAAACCTACCACATGAGATTGTTATGAAAATCAAATCATCAAAGGTGAGTTGGTAGCAAAGTTCCAACTGGAACCAGTAAGGCAGGTGAGCCTTCTCCCTCTGTCCCAGGAGATTATAAATCCCTTAAAGAATGTGTCACACCTACACATGGACCACACCTGTCCCTTCCTAAATCTAGGATCTCTCTCTTTTCACGGAGCAAGTTCTCCAGAAGTGTCCAGTGAATCATTGTGCCAACAGAAACGCCTAGCAGAGAACTCTCTAAACCGATTAGTAACTGTTTCCTGAACAATCCTGTTGGCCAAGAGAGAAGTAAAAGATGAACTTCCAGTCCCCCGCTGAAATTTCAGAATTTACTTGTTTCAGATACTACTCTAAGCACCTCACTAACCTCATCCCTCTGACTCTCCCAGCAACACTGTGAGGTAGGGACTCAGCTATTTAACAGATGAGGAAATCAAAGCTTAGGGAAATGAGGAAATCAGTCCCTAAGGTGTCTTAGTTGGCACCAGATGGGGCCTGGACCTGAATCCAGGTCTGTCCAACTGCTTGAGTCACTGATCCATCGTGTCTCCCCAGTCCCCAGCAGCTTGGCCAACGAGTTGGTCCCTGATGAGGTCTACCCTGGCAAGGCAGATCTCCTGTGCTAAAGAAAGACGAGATCATTTTTTAAGTCTTTAATAAAAATTATACTTTATCCTTCCTGCTTCTAACTATTAGATCTTACCAAATGTTATACACAAAACAAAACTTCACTAGAAGTGACACCAAGTCTTCTTTTAAAGTCAACTATCTCCATTTTTTTTTTTTTTAAATAGACTTGGTTAAAGCAATTTCAGGCTCACAGCAAAACCGAGTGGAAACTAGCGTCCCCATATGCCTCATCCCTGGCACACGCACGATTGCCCCACTATCAACACCCCACCTGAGTGTAGCAGGCACATTTGTTATAACTGGTGACTGACACTGACACATGAGTTTACCAAGTCTACCATTTAAACAGGTTCTCTATTGGTGTTATATATTCTATGGATCTGGGCAAATTTATACTGACACATATCCAACATTTCAGTGTCATACAGATTAGTTTGGCTGTCTTAAAATCCCTCTGTGCTCTGCCTAGTCACCATCTTTCAGAGTTATTTCTTGACACGGGTGACCTTCATGGTGTGAGATGCTGTAATCCTAAATCCTAGTAAACATCCCAGGCAGATGCAGCCTGCCCAGCACTTTCAAACTCAATTCACATCTCCCAGAAACCAAGCATCCTTTCTTGAGGGAGGAACTGATAAAACAGCATGAGTATAATCATCTTATCACTATCTTCTGGTAAGTTATTAAGAAACACGACAGAGTTCGGAGGGTGTGCTGTTGAATTCCTTGGGTATTAACTGAACTTGGCATTCCGGGATGAGGCTCTTGTGTGCAGTTCTGGTTTGTAGCCCCCTCAGTAGCTTGACTTTTTCTTTTCTTCATCAGCAAAAATGCCATACATTTAACTTTTTACACCAGATTATTCTCCCTTGTAAGGCAGGAAGAAAGTCTTGAAAACATTTTTGATTTTCCTTCTTTGGTGAGGGAAAGAGGTGTGCCTCTGCTTTTTTCTTTGAAGTAAAAGTCCTTACTGAAGTTTAGCAAGTTCTGTGGATAATACACAAATCCTGAGAGCCCAGCTGGGTAGAGTTTCATAAAGGCAACATTCCCTGTAACCAGTACTCAAATCAAGAGTCTATTAGCTGTACCCAGAAACACCCTTGGGTCTTTGTCCAGTGACTACGTCTTCTTAATCTCTATGTTGACTTCTAACCCATTTGCTAGTTTAGCTTGTTTTTAGTTTACATACATGAAAGCAAATATGTCAGGCTTCTTTCTCTTGACACTTGGTGAGAATTATCCATGAGGCTGCATGTAGTCCCATTTCACTAAATCTCATGATTGCATGTTTCTTTATGTAAATATATTACATTTTATTTAGTCATTCTACTCTCATTTTATATTTGCTTTGTTTGTTTGGCTTTTGATTTTTGTGAGAGGGTCTTGCTATGTTGCCCAGGCTGGCCTCAAACTAGCTATCCTCCTGCCTCAGTCTTCCATGTAGCTGGGATTACCAGCCTGCACCGCCATACACTTCTGCTTCCGTCCTACTCCTGATGAACTTAGCATTTCCAGCTGTTCTGAGTGGCTTGCTATAAAATTCTTGTCATGTCTTTTGATGAATTACAGCCACATTTGAGTTGTGGCTAAATTTCACCCAACACACAACAGACACACGTGTACAAGTAGAAGGTATGCATCAAGGTCACAGCGTACGCTCACATTCAGCTTCAGAAGCTATGGCCAAACAGTTGTCCAAAGAGGGTTTTGCCTTGAATTACCATTTTAATCCAAGAGGAATTTAAAGGAATTAAATAAGAAGAGTCATATTAAGAGTGCTTTGCCAAATGAATTCCCAAAGCGTTTTTCTAACCTCTGTGAAATGAGTGATCTTTTAATAAAATGGTCTCTACTTAAATGCTCTGCAGTTTAATCCCATCAGGTATCCATTATCCCAGGACCTGCAGAGTGCCACAAGCAGCTGTCAATCCTCCTTTCATCTTCCTCCTGCTGTTGTTAGTGTCCTTTGAATTGAGGGAGACACGTGGATGGAATGCAAATAACCCCCAGATTTAATTCCCAAATTGACTTGAAATCAGCCAGCAGTGGCAGGCAATGCCTGGGTCACTTTGCAACAGTGTTCACCAGGAAGCCTCAGAAGTGGCTTTTTAAAGTCAGGACCAAAGCCCACTGGAAGCAGTATAAACAAACTTGGTTTCGATGTTTGAGGATTTCTGTGGTTTCTAAAGGATCTCATTTTTCTTGTCGTGATTGAGCTGAAAGTTTTCCTCCCTTAACAATTATCTTTATTAATAATACCCTCTGCACTTGTTCTGTAGTTGAATGCTTAGAAATGCACGTTCACATTTCATTCACCCAACACTCTGTGAAGTACCCTACTATTGTTATGCCTATTTATAGCCTATGAAGTCAAGTCTCCAGAGTTATAGAGCTAGTGTTTACATCCAGGGGTTTTTATTAAGTTTGTTCTTCACTCTCCCCACACCTGCTACAGATCAAGGCTCAGAAGAACTTGAAATTGCTTTGGCAGCTTGGACAGCTTAAAAATAATAAGCATTTCTTTTCTTCCTTTACAAATTATCATGATGGAGCTTGGGAAGTAAACACCCAGGTAAGTCAGTAGACCTTTGTAAGCTTCTCCCTTGAAAAACAGCAACTTGCTTAAAAATGATCATTGAAGCTCATTGACAAGAAAAGGGTCCTGCTCCCTGGGGTCTTCTGAGGAGTGCTCATTTGGATCATTTTAGACTCCTTGTAAGGCTACACTAGTGCCTGTGTGTGCACTGTCAGGAATGGTAAGAGGGTGGGGGTTTGAGAAATCAGTTAGGTTGGACCTTGTACTAAACTTACAGAATGACTCGATATCTTGCCTTGTCACCCCCAATCCAATGCACTTTCTGAAAAGTACTTATTCTACTGAAAATTCGATGTTCCATCATGAAAAAAGGCCCTCAAAGTCTCAGTTCTGCCTAACTTACAGGGTTGCTGTACAGATAAATGAAATGTACATTATTTATAACTCCACTTTGAATAATGTGACTCTGGGCCATTTTCTTTCTAAATAATTAACTCTGAAAGGCATTTTAAAGGGGTCTCTTCAGGAAGTCAGACAAGAGAGGGAGAGAGTTGGCATCCAAGAGAACATTACTATGAACCCTGAGTGGGATGTCAAGTCAGCTGCTGCTGCTTTCTACGTGATAAAAAGACATTACGCAGTTCCAGGACGGGAATGATGAGAGGTCTGTCCGCAGCGGCTGCTTGCAACATACTTTCCCACTCAGATGCTACCCTTACGCTCAAGGTCAAAGGCTTTATATCCTTTTCTTTCTTAACACCAGAAGGTAAATATTTGCCTTTAAGTTCAACACTCTTGAAATCTAACTCCAATTGGATAATTCTTGTCTCATGCACCAGGGCAAAAACTCAAGGCTTCTTGTTACTCATGATCTCACTCCTGGTCTCCTGTCCAACACAATAACATGCTAGAGTCAGGAATGTACAATCACAGCAACCCAAAGGCTCTCCAGACCAGCTGCTCTCAGGCACTCATCTCCAGTGACAAAATGGTACAATTAGATGCATTTAGAGGGAAGAGGGGGTGGGAAGGTGTATGGCAGCACCAGATAATGGGACAGGTCCCCTCCATTTAATATCAGTCATGAATTGAAAATTATACCAAATATGCAGAAGACAGATGCTTTAAATTAAAAATATTTAAATGTGTTATATAGTGTGCAGCAAACAGGTTACTCCAAATCCATCTAATAATTGGCGATAGACTCCAGTTTGGTCAGCTGATTTTCTTTGCCAAGTTGATATCTCTAAAGTACACTCCATACTCCATGAAGTACGCTCCATGTGATACCTATGCTTCCCCACGGATTACAAATGTTCTGCCATCCTACCCCAGTCCTTTTCCTTCATCGGTATTTCTACCCTAAAATACGTCTTCTAAGGCTTCCTGGGAGCTGGGTAGAACATCGAGCTCTATGTACAGTTGATGCTGTGGCTCTGGAGTCTTAGGTGATCCTTACAAATTACCTCCACTAAGACCATCCCTCTGAGCGATTAGGATTGTTTTACAGATGGCTTAGCCCTGGGCTGTCTCCAGTACACTATCAGACTAAAAATATTGTTTCTTCCCCTGGGTTAGAGGATCCTTCAGGGTGGGAACCAATATTGGAGCAGTCAAAAAAACACAGCTTGCTTTTAAAAACATCCTTGCCTGACTTCCTCTCCCATTGTGACTGGACTTCATCCCCTTTAACAAACAACCACGCCTTCCAGCCTGGAATCCAGGGAGTGCAGATTCCACAGTTGTACTGGGAGCAGCAGGAGGGGAGCCTCCAACTCTCCCTATGGGCTCTGATTGTCAGAAGGAAGAAAAACAGAATTAAGAATGAATTTGAAGAAGGAAGGGAGATGTCTGATGCAATTCAGGGCCCCGGAGCTTGGCAATGTCCCCAAATAAGAGTACACTTATGGCAGGCTCACACTTATGGATGGCCACCAAAGCATTTCTGTATCCTGCAAAGAGGCACAGGAGTCACATTCCAGACCCCTACATGCTGGGTGATTCCTCTAGAGGACAGGCGCTGGGAACTGCAACCAGGATAAGTCACCCTGCGGGTGGCGGGGAGGGGTCCTACCTTGAGCCTGCTATGCCAGGCACCACTCACAGACAGGGGACCTGCCAGAGGTGAACCAGTGACCCTGCAGGATGCTGGGACCCAGATTACAGCCCAAGCCACACATGTCAACAAGTGAGTGCTTCAGAGAAATCTGGGTTCCATTTTTGGTGGTGATATGGCTCTGTGACCTTCTAAGTGTTAGACTGCACCCAGGGCCGATGGATGGCCTGCGCTATGCCTTGGCAGAAGATCCACTGGGTTCTGGGGACTCCCCAGCAAAGTCTGCAGAGCTTGGTCAAAGCCAGCCAGTTCCTCAGAGGAGACAGATGGGGAAGCCGGGCTAAAGCAGTGGCTCTGCAAGTAGACACAGGCGGGGCCACTGGGTCAGTCTTTCCCCGATGCCCAGCAGCCTGGACTCTGTGCTGAGCTACAAGGGCACTCAAACACTGGGCTTGGTGCACCTGGTGATACTACAGCTCTCCTTCCACCAGAGTGGGATGAACATACCACAGACAGCCTCCTGCTTTGTCACAGTCCCCATGACAAAGAGCCCACAGGGCTAAAGAGCCCTAGGCTGGCCTCAGGAGACCCTGGTTCTGATGTGTGAGACCCTGGGCTGAGTGCTTATTCTCTCCATTTCTCAGGCTCCTTATTTGTAGGAACGGTGGACTAGGGGCCCTGTAGGGACCCTTCCAGCTCCAACATTCTATATCCTGTGGAATTCTAAAAAGAGAATAAAAGATATGGGCTAGCATCTCACCCTTATTAACATAGAGTAAAATGAGAATGGCTACGATATCTTGGGGGACAGTTACTGTAAGTTAAACCACCTTTTATAGGAAAATAACACACCTGGTGACCACAGTGATTAAACACTGTCCGTGAGCCAGAAAATATATTATTTAATTGAAAATTCTACAGATGACAGTAGCATCTGTGAGCTGGGCTTTTCAGTTGTGAGTTATACTTATATGTCTCTCCTCACTGGTGACTCCCACCAGCTGGATGGGACAGGAACATGGAATGCCAAGGCTATCCCCATTTTACAGATGAGCAAGGCAGAGCTCACAGAGTTGTCTTCAATGATTATGAAGCTATAATAAGAATGAATTCTTATGGAGAATATGCAGAGTAACTCAGGGAAAGAGGAGGAAGAGATAACTACAAACCCCAAACTCTGAGACACCCAGGGCTTCATAAGGACTTGTTCATAAAGTGTGGCGAGGATACAGTGTGGAGATAGCAATGCGGAGCACTGGCCATCACGGAGGTACCGGTCCTATGTGGCCATCTGTGTCCCTGAGCAGTGGGGGCTCAAAGTGTATTTGTTGAGGTGATGGAGGAGCCCCGTTCTCCTGGTCCCACTAACCAGTCTCCAGACTGCACCATTTCTTCCGGTCCTAGTCCTTCTCCGTCCTTTCTCCTCTAGCCCTAGGGACACCGTCCAGGTTCGGCTCAGGACCTCACACTTGCACCCTGAGAACAAGCCCTGCCTCCTCCCCATCTCCCAGAGGATTCCTCATGCACATCAGGTTAATTTTTATTAACCACTACATGGACCATGATATTCTCTGGATAAAAGACTTTATATCTTCCTGTTGCCTGGCAAAAAAAAAAAAAAAATAGTCGAACTTTCTGACTATGGCATTCAATATCCTCTGTAAGCTGGCCTCAGGCTGCCTGGGCAGCTTTGCTGTCTCTTTGGTATCGATAAACATGGTCTATGCCCTGGACATGTGGGTTCTGTCCACACCCAAGTATGTTCACATGCCTCTATTTTCCCATGTCTTAAATTTGTTGAGAAAAGCTACTTGCAAACCTCTCCATGCATCAGAATTGGGGGTAGGTGTTTCCAGTTTCCAGGGTCACCTCCAGAATTAGTGGGGGTCCAGGAGGGGCTTGGACAGCAGACTTTTTAAGAAGCTCCCCAAGGGATTCCAAGCCTAAGTTGGAAACTTTAAGACTGGAATGAGCCTTCTTCAGCTTCCCCTCACCTGGGCACTCTTTTTCCTGTGTACTTACTTCTCCACCAGGATAATACTTTTATACATTCATGAAAAGCACACACCACTCCATTGTGCAACAAATTACACTGCAATGTAATTTACAATATAATAATTTGTAACAATATAATTTATTATATTACAACATAATCTGGCTACTTAACATATTTTCCTCAGTAGGCTTTAACTGCTTGGGAGCAAGGATACTGTCTTACACACTTCTGTATTTCCAGAGTCCTATAGCTTTCAAGCATGGATTAGATATTTTTATAGAAAACAGTCAATTTTACACACTAAATACCAATGATGCCAGCTTGATTCAAATGCTACCTTCCCTGGGGATCTCTTCTTTCAATCTTAGCTGGGTGTGGTCCCTCCCTCCTCGGAACTCCTGTAGTATTTATTTATTCCACCAATACAGTGCATGAATTTATAGATATTTGCTGGATGTCTTCTACTAAATTTTAAGTTCCATTAAGATAGATAGGGGCTGGGCCTTTTATAACTGTATAACTATAATCATGCAATTGGCTAGCATAACAAAAGCACAAAATGTGAAGTTCTTGCTTAGAGAATCAATTATACATCAAACCAGTATGCCAAAAATCTAGACGCATACTACTGAGGAAAAATTCCAGTGCTTCAGAGTGATGCAGAACAAAATTTTAAGAGCAAAACTATATTGTTGAATCCACATTTGGGTTCGATTCTATTCTAAGCTACACTTTTCTGTTTAAAATTCTTTACATAGCCCACTCACCTCTTCCTAGAATGGTCTCATTTCCTGTAATTTTGCTCCCAGTGTGTTCCTTGGCAAAGGGTAATTCTAATTCTTTCCGTATGCAACAAACGGGTCACCTGTAGAGAATAGTCCCAACTCTCGGCAGAAAGACCAACTGTCTATAGTCTCCAGTTTTCCCTGTCCACTGCTTGGAGCACCATAGAGTTTACAAACCTCCCTTTCCTATTGGACACAGCAGGCCTCTGTCTGCCATTCTCTCCAACTTGATGGCAGCGGCATCACTTTCTTATCATCAGATCATCTCAGGTGGACAGATGCTCTCTCAGCATCTTCCTGGAGCACAAAGGCCTGGACCAACTCCATCCAAGACAAGTCAATTTCCTTCTGTCCAATTAGGACAGGAAAGCTGCTCCTGCTCCCTTGCTGCAGGCCAGCCGTGCTGAGCGCAAGATGACTCAGGTGAACCTTCCTGCAGGGAAAGCTACTTACTCCAAAAGTAATGAGTCTATTAAAGGCAGGAGCCTGAACAAAACGACATTTTCTCCTGTGCACAAAGAGGGCCAAAATTGGTGATCTAGGTAAAGAAAATGTGTTACAATCCAGTGCAATGTGGGCTGAATAGCTTCCATATACTAGTGACATGCTGCGTGCTCTTGGGCCCAGAGGCTGCCTGCATAGAAGGCAGAGGAGCTGTACTCATCTCTGCATCCCCAACAGGTGCAGATACTAAGTGTGCAGCGAGCATTTGTCGGATGGAAGAGCTTGCCCCCAGATCAAGAAGAGGGGACAGTAGTAACTGTAGGGGTCAGGGAAGACTTCACAAGGGATGGAATCTGTAAGCTGAGATTGGAAAAACTATCCCTTCTATTTCTGAATAGACCAAAATTCAAGAATCCCCCCATCACACTCAGTATAGCCAAGAAGACCTCTACCTGTACAAGTTCATGTCTCCTCCTTTTCCCAGAAAACCTGAAGCCCAGAGGAACTTACCAGCCATTTCTTCCCCTGAAGTTATATAAAAACATCTTCACCTTAAGTTATTATAAAAAAATTTTTAAAAATAATTTTCCAGGTTTACCTTTTTACTTCTTATAATTTAACTGATAAATGTGAAGTATTTAGATGGGGAAAAAAATGAAAGAAAGGAGAGAGAAGAGAGAATACTACTGGCCCTTGATTGTAGAAATGTAGTTACCTTGGGAGAAAAATGTGATTCAAATGTCCCCAGCATTTGAATGGCTCAGAACAGGAGGAAATTAGCTTTATTTCAATACCAGCCAGTATTCTACCACCTCTTAAATCAAGTTAAAATAATTATCACAAAAAAAAAAGAAGGAAGAATACAAAACGAATCACCACCAGCAGGCAACATCCGGCAGTAACAATTTCACACTCAATTTATCCTGAGCTGGTTTATTGCACATCAGGGCAATTCCATCAGGTCTACATGCTTCAGTTCACCTCTTCCTTAACTAGAGCAGATGACCAACAATAAAAGTGCAACTGGGTATGCAGGCCTGTGCACCTGGGGTGATGTGAATTCCAAGTCCCTAATTCTGGTAGCTGTTAAGAGCAAAGGGCATCCTTTATTAACCAGGACTGAAAGAGCTACTAAATGAGTTCTTAGTACTTCCTCTCTAGCCCAGAGCTAGCAGACATTAGCAATCGATTTTTCCATGAAAACTGATGAGACCAATGCTATCAAAAAATATGTCCTTTGTTATAGAGCAAAGATTTGTACCATGGTAAATTGTAGTCAGCTACTGCAATGTGCCAAGTTTGGGTAATGGTATAAATTTCTAAGACTTAAAAAAAGGTCATCAAAAAAAAAAAAAAAAAGAATCACCAAATGCTGGATGCGGTGGCACACACCTGTAATTCTAGCAGTTTGGGAAGCTGAGGCAGGAGGATCAAGAGTTCAAAGCCAGTCTCAGCAACTTAGCAAGGCACTAAGCAACTCAGTGAGACCCAGTCTCTAAATAAAATATAAAAAAGAGCTGGGGATATGGATCAGTGGTTAAGTGCCCCAGGTTCAATCTGTGGTACCAAAAAAAAAGTCATCAAAGGCCTAAAAAGTTGTTACATGGTGCCATTGCTTGAGTGACTGTTCCCAAGTAATAGCTGCATCTGGCATCCAGGCTCCATGAGCATCTCTTTTCAGGTGACCTACAGGTTAGTGATCTCAGGCAGCTTTCCCTTTGCTTCTCACAGTTGACTGAGAGAATTAAACTCACATACACACAAACTCGCACACGCACATACCTTGAGGCCAACATAATTAAGAAGTGAAACGAGTATTTTAAATCATGAGCCATTTTGATAATTTCTGCATCCATTCCTCCGAATTTTTGTAGTTGAAATCAAATATTGCCTTTCCTTACAGCGAGTGGTCTAAACACAACCAGCACCCACCCAGCGGGCCACACAGAAACATTTAAGACCCTTCAGCACTGGTGTGTCCTATTTGGAAGTTTAAACACTTCAACCTGAAAATGAAAATAATAGGCAAAAAGTGCCTGTCCCCACGATCTACCCACCACGGCACCTTTAAGGAGTAAAGACTAAATTGCAGTCACCACATGCTCCTGCCCAAAGGCCAATGCACTGGCCTTACAGAGAAGTGGAAAATTGAATCAAACTCTTGAGGACATTCCCCTGAACCTAAAAGTGGTCAGTGCAGGTTCCTGCAGCAGTGGGTGGAAGAGGTGCAACCCAATGCACAAAATCACAGGAAAGCCAAGCAAAGAAAAGGGCTATTCAAAAGTAACATGTAACTGCTTCACATATTCAGAGTAGGTGAGTACGTTTGGAGTTCACTCAAATTAGACCAGTTACCCTAAGCTAGCGGTTCCCCAGGGGCCATGTCAAGCCTCATGTCAAACTCTGGGGAAACCCCATCTTCTCTCAACTCCAGAAATGGAAGACACCATTCTGTTCTGTGACCCTATCCCTGGCGTGAATGGTCCAGTGCCCAGCAGGTGATATTTTGTAGGAATCTTCCCCAGGATTTCCTGATGGGAGCTGGGGTGAAAGAGCCCTTTTCACTGAAGGGCAAGAGCCCTGAGCCACTGCAGCCCTGCCCTTCTGCTGCAGAATGAATTAATGACACATGATAAGAGCAGAACTGACAGCACCCTAATGGCATCTGAAGTCCCGTCCTCTCCAGCAGCTTGGCAATGTGAGTTCCTTTTTGCTTCGGCTGAGCTGTGACCTCCAAAAGATACACTGAAGCCTAATTCGCAGTACCTCAGAGTGTGACCTTATTTGGAAAAAGAGCTGCTGCCGAGGTAATTAGTTTGAGCTCATAGTAGAGTAGGTTGGGCCATTGATCCAATATGACGAGTGTCCTAATAAGACTTGGAGAGAGAGGCAGGCAGACAAGAGAGAACCCACCCAAAAGGAAGGCTGAGGTTGGAGTGATGTGGCCAAAAGCCAAAGAACACCTGGTGCCCCAGGAAGCTGGAATAAGCAAGGAAAGTTCCTCCTCCACGGACCTTGAAGAGAGCATGGCCCTGCCCACAGCCTGAGTTCAGGCTTCTGGCCTCCAGAACTGTCGGGAAATACATTTCTGCTGTTTTGGGCCACCCTGTTTGTGGTGTTGTGTTATGCCAGTCCTAGCAAACACACTTGATTTGAGGCAAGTGTCACTTGTGACCAAAAGACATTACTGAAGAATTGGAAGAGAACACACATTATTCCTTCATTTTAAAATTTAAAATGTTTTTCATCCAAATTCTCTGTTCAAAAACAAATAACAGCTGTGTCCTCAAACAATTAAAAACAGAGCACATTCCCAGCCACAATCATTTATTTTTGCATTAAAGTAACTTTCTCCTGAGAAATTATACAAATAGATGGCTTTGGTTATTCTAGCTTCAGACAAAGTTGGAAGCTCTTGGGAGAAAAAAAAAAAATCAACGATTAGTGCTGATGAACTCTAGGGAAAGGCAGCCATATAGCTGGCAACTAGCAAACCAAAAACTCCCAAGGATTATAAAACAAAGTTTTTCTTCCTTCTGTTTCCTTTTCAACTCAAGTGTCAGATATGCAAACACTCTTCTCATTAGCATCTTACTTTGCAGAACTCAGGAAGAAAATTCCTAGAAGCCTGTGGTTCTGGCTGATGCCTTTCTATGACTATCTCAGACTTGCAAATTACAAAAAGCAGATGTCATTCCTGGTACTTTGTTCTTCCTCAAAGAACAGGACAGCTTATTATAACAAGAATGAGGCTTCTGACCCTCTCCTCAACTAGGGGAGCAAAATCCTGAGAAGGAAAAGAGCACCCTGATGTTTAGACTGAGGGCATGTAATTTGGATTGTGTCCCCCAGAGGCATGCCACCCTTAGCAGATGTAAGTAAGGCTGAAGATCCAGAGAGGAGGTCATCCTGGATTAGGGTAAAGGCTCAGTGCAGAGAAAACAAGGGGAAGCTGGCCCCTGTGTAGACAAGGCGGAGACGGAAGGAATGGGCCTCCTAGCCAAGGAGCTCCAAGAACTGGCGACTACAAGCTGGGAGAGAGGCCTGGAGCACTCTGCGACAGAGCTTCCAGGAGCCACCACCCTGATGACACCTTGATTTCAAACTCCCGGCCTGCAGAACTGTCAGAGAATACATTTCTGCTATTAAAAGCCACTGGGTTATGGCAATTTGTCACCATAGCCCTGGGAAACAGACTGCATGGATCTCAAAGGGCAGGTGTGGGTATGTGGAGGAGACGCTGCTTGCTCACTATGTCCCACGTTCCACAGCAACCAACACGGGACTTTGAAGATGTCACAAAAATCGCCTCCTAATCAACCATGACATTAGACCCATGATTTAAAATCAACC
This sequence comes from Callospermophilus lateralis, assembly GCF_048772815.1. Classification (NCBI taxonomy): domain Eukaryota; kingdom Metazoa; phylum Chordata; class Mammalia; order Rodentia; family Sciuridae; genus Callospermophilus; species Callospermophilus lateralis. Next base: position 79,129,768 of record NC_135319.1, read on the forward strand.
ATGATGTTAGACCCAAGATTTGTCTGAAACCTTCGTTGTCACGCAAAATCACTTACTGATCGCCCCTTGTATGTGCTGCTGTGCTGGCAGAAAGTCCAGCCGGAACAATCTTCCCTTTAGACACAGGATAACTGGAAAGGTTAAGTGGCCACCCAGGCATATGAGAGGACATGAGGTGAACAAGGTGTCACCGCTGCCTGCCACGACCTCCTTAGTCAGGTTTTCACTCTTTGGTATTTGGGATGGGCTCTTGATGGAAGGTAAAGAATGAGACCACTATGTGGCAATTACCAAGAGTGTCCTCAGCCTCCAAGCATCAACACTGAGTCACTGCCAAGGAAACACAAGAAAACGTAGGACAACCTGCACGATATTGTCCTATATGTGAAAAGAGTGTCTGTCCTCCAATGTGTATTTGCACACAGGGGACAGGAGAAAGGCAAGGTGAAGAACTAGACATTACATATGATAAATGTGTGTGGCCAAACTCCATATTTATACAGGCTTCTCTACAGGCCAGGGAGACCAGAGACCCAACGCTCAACGAGAGCCATCTCTGAGGAACGGGGTCAGGAGTGAATGGGGAACGTCCACTCTTGCCTTATATCAGGCTCAGCACATTGTAGCCTATCGGCCGAATCTGGCCAACTTTGGTTTTTGTCAGTAAAGCTTTCCTGGATCATGGCCATGTCCACTCACTGACATGGTGTCTGTAGCGGCTTTGGCTCCACAAGAGCGGACTTGAGATTCTGTGACAAAGAGTGGTCCACAAAGCTGTAAGTACTCTGGCCATTTCAGAAGAAGGCTGCTGCCCGCCGCCTTGTGATCCTACACCATATACTTATTTGCTTATTCCTTTATTTATTTATAATCATGTTACTTTTTAAAAATAACTTCTAGAAGTTTCTGCATGGATGGGGGTCGGGGGTCCTAGGCCAATCATTAGGAATTTCCTCAAAACAGTGGGAGGGAACTCAGGAGCTTTTAGGATGAGAGATCTACTCACCCCGGAAAGAGACAGTGTTCTGAAACAAAGATAGGAAATAAAGGTTTGAGCAAAACTGAACACACGCTGAATGCTCAGCACAGAGTCCCCACTGGACCCCCAGCATCATGCTTACACAGGATGGCTTTAACATCCCAAGAGACCTTTGGAGAGAGCTGCATTTACCTGTAGAGTAAGCAGACAAGTAGCTGGAGAGGCCGCTTGGGAAAGGGCACGGAGATGCTCCCAGGCCTACCTCTGGAGGTCTACCTCTGGTCTGGGCTGTGCCTTCTTAGACAAATCAGCTGTGCCTCTGGGTTTGGGTGTCCTTGACTCTCAGAGGGTTAGACTACATTAAATCTATGAAACTTTCCTACTTTGATGTTTCTAGGACCCTGAGCAGGAATCGTCTTCACCACAAAGAAGTAGGTAAAGAAGAGATCTTTCTGGATGGTGGAAGGTCAGGCCTGGGAACTCGCCCTCAGAGTTGCAGCCCTTTCCCAGATTGTAGCCCCTGCTGGTGTGAATGAGTTCAGGTTAAGCAAGACTCCAATGACAAGTGTCTCTGGCTGGGGTGGCCTGGGTGAAAGTTAAAGGCCTAATGCTCTCACCACCTAGTCAAATCGCAAATTGCCCGGCATACTCACTAGTGAGTATGTCCAAGGCCAGAAAAGTCCCACTTTTGACTTTTAACACGGCTTCTCAAACGGCCTCACTGGATGTTGAGCTGTACTTACTAACAAAACATCTTACTCAAGGCTGGTTAAAGGTTCCGTTCACCACAGATTCCTTAATACGTGCCACGACTGAGCGCTTCTCACTGGTCCTGCTCCAACGCTGGAGGCCTTTTGAATTTTTCTGACAATCACGACTAACACAGGGGCCCCACCTTCCTTCTTATCACACCTCCCTCCCAGAAAAAGTGAACCAACTAGGTTAGCCCCAAACCTGGGTGAAACTTGGTCAGGTGCCAAGGAAGGCTTAGACAGACCTGCCTGACAAGCTCCTGCCTCTGCTCTGCTGCAGTTCTCACCAGGGCTCGTGCATGGGGGAATCCAAACTTGAGAGACTCATACCCGACAGGCAGCCTGGGCTGTGGGCTCCCTCACACTGCGAGGGCCCCCCTCAGACCATGAAGCCCCGGGGCGTGACCACATAAGCAACTCCCACCTCAACTCTAGGAAAGGAGGGAAGTTTTAATCACCTTCACACTGGCTCCAGAGTCAGAGCTCAGGCCAGCATAGAGTGTTACGTTTAGGTGTCAGCAGTGGTTCCTGACTTTGGCTGCTGACCTCAGCAATGGAGCAGGCAACCAAATCACAAAGACTGGGGTCAAAGACAAGCAGGCCACCAGCAGCACTTGGTTATGCTGACACGTTGAACATTTTTAGGTTTTTTCTTAGTCTTTTCTACTTAAAATTTCTACTATGGCTGCAGTGGGGTTTTACTTGGTATAAGTCGTATGGATTTTGAAGCAGAATAGCTGGATTCAAACCTTGGCCCTGCCAAACCCCCCCCCCACCACCACCACCACCAATGCCTTCAGGCAGGCTGCTTGGGTCTCAGTTGACTTATTTGCAAAACAAAGAAGATGAAAGTAATACTTGGCACACAGAGTTGGTTAAAGGACTTTGATGAGGTAGGTCTATAGAGTACCACTGCCATAAGAGGAAAATAATGATTAGAATCATAAACTCCCTTTATTAGAGATTTCTGTCCTCAGGAATGTACCATGAGGATGGGTGGCTTAGGCAGAACAAGAGACCAGAGCAGGATAAAATGGCTGGTGTCACCCTAAGGCCAGGTTGGTATGGGGAGAGAATTATCCAAAGACTTGGTGGGATTTAAAGGAAACACACCCTTCCCATCCCTCCATCCATCTATCCACCACCTGTATGGGGTCTCCATCTCTCCTATTAGAGCTCCCCACCCAGCGTCACACCTGAAGCTACGTCAGCACCTGTCATAAGCTTACATTTTTCAATTTCAGATAGTGGGAAAGAAAATAAAACAGGGCCAGAGAACAGAAGCTGGGGGTTGGGCAGGTGAAAGTGGCTTCAGATCGGGGATCAGGGATCTTCCAGGAAATGACAATAGGGCCAAAGAGTGAGAAGGATGCCAACATCTGGGGGCAGCATGTTCCAGGCAGAGAAAATGGCAAATGAAAGATCTCAGGTGGGAAAAGCAGGTGCTCAAGGGAGAGAAAGAGGCCAGTGGGGGAGGAATGAATGAGGCCAGGGATGGCAGAGGCCTGGAACCCAGTCACAGAGGGCTGTGCGAGCCAAGATAAGGACCAAAGGCAAAACAAAAACCCAATCAAGTAACATTTTCCCTTTAAAACTCTTTGCAAAACACAAAGGAAACCTGGGAATCTACACCCCTTCCCCCTTAGGCCTTAAACTTTGTTATGTAAGAATCAATACCTTTTATCTGTTGCCAGACCAGATACATTTGGCATCCTCAACAAGCTGCCAAAACAAAGCAGAAAGCTGGCTAAGATTCTGTTAGAGGATGTTCTGAGCTTTCCAAAACACATTTCTCTATCTTTTCAAGTATGTTTATTTAGACAAGGTATATGGATACAAGCACAGATGCAAGGAGCCAGCTGCCCAGGACCAAAACAATCTCAGAAAATGATTATTCAGCAGTAAGGAAAGATAAAAGCAGTCTTAAGCATAAGCAAGTATTTCTGCTTCATCTAATGTTTATGGTGTTTGTGGGGGGGGGGAGACCCCAATGTGAACCAGGAGGACACAGATCTGTATTTGCTGAAAACACTCTGGGTTTGGTGAAGGACAGAAGCAATGGGGTCTACATCTCTCCTATTAGAGCTCCCCACCCAGCGTCACACCTGAAGCCTCTCTACCTCCAGGTGCAGGGAAGCCTTGAGTCCCAGGGAAAACCTGAATAAAGCCACCAGCTTCCTTTGGTTTTAGTTACTTATTTTCAGTCGACTTTAATAATCGACGACTCCAGAGGCCACACAGCTGAGCACAATAATATCAGTCTCTCCCTAGCCTTCATGATAATGGTTTCCTAGGTTCCCTTCACCTAGGTTACATTTCAGGGACCTGAATACTGTTTTTGTTGGAACCACCAACTCTTCCTTTGGGCCTGAGCAGGTGTCTGAAGGGTGACCTTCTTACTCCACCCCAGCTCACCCTAACATTGGCCATTTTCTGAACACGTGTCCCATGAAGAGTCATGAAGTTTGACTATGCGGGCACAGACCACTTATTACCTTGGTCCCAATCACCCTACCCCATTCCCTAAGTCACCCTGCATCTTTATGCTGTAAATATGCCCACACCCCATCCTCAGGGAGACAGACTTGAGGCTTGGGCCTCCCCCTCCTCACTAGGCTGTCCTGCAAATAAACTCTCTGTTGCAGACCATGGTGTGTTGCTGATTGGCATTCGGTGTGGCAAAGCCTCGTTGGATAAAAGAGTCATGTGCTCTACAGCCTGGCTCTGCTTAGAAACACGAGCTAGGATCCATTTGTGAACTGAAGCATGAGATGATCTTTGACTGCTTCACCTCTTATTACAGCATCTTTACATCCCGCATTGTCCAGGGAAGTGCAAAGTTCAAATCATATGCCCCTCTGCATGCCCCTCTCCCCAGAAGTGGGGCTCAGAAACATAGAGTCTTTGGAGAGGTGCCATTCTGATCTCTAGCACTGACATTCCTCACCTGAGACTTAATACCAGAACACACTGAGACTAAATGAGGGGTGTGGTCACTTCTGACCTTAAGCTCTTTCCTTTGGCTAATTTTCTTAAAAGCAAAGAGGTTGTGATGCTTTGCTTTTGGGTATGCTCTTTATCTTATTAAAACCAGAAGGCAGCATTAGCCTGTGGGGTTTTAAAGTAATGGAAATTTCATTTCTGAGCCTCAGGAAGAAAAATGTACACAGCTTTCCTCCCTCCCAAATTCTATAAGCCACAGACCCACTTCTCCTGTGACCTTTGGCAGCCCCTAAAACACTAAAACCTGCCTGGAGGGGGACTGATTTGTTCTTCTGGAAAAAAATACACAGAACACACTATATGGAGGTGGCCTGGGCCGGGGACGGGGCTCAGGAAACAATACCACAGGGTACCAATGCTTTTGGCATTCAGAGTATTTTAATCTCAAGGGTATTAGATGGCCTCAGAAGTAAAGTCTCCCTGACCTTCTGCCCTCCTATCTGTCGCCCCTCCTCCACACCCCCTCCCCTCCCCAGTGAGCTAGAGAAACTAGAAGTCCTCTCCTCTAAAGCAAGCCATGAAACCTAGGCATATTACCCTAAACTCCTCTGCCCTTTCTGCATAGGAACTGGCCATAAAGAAATCTGATAATAGTTCACAATACCCTGGTTCCAGAGGAGTCTTGCCCTATACTCAGGAGTAAGGAATGCTACAAAGAGAGGCCAAGAAGAATGTGAACAGACAAGCCTTGTTGGTTTCCCCTTCCTCTACCATTAGAACAGCTGTCCATTCCTCATCAAAACAAAGTATGAAGACAGATTTTTCTCCTGGGTCTTCAGGTCTTCATTTTGAAGACATCTGTGGCATGTTAAACTTTGATGAAATAAAGTTGTCAATCTGCCTTGTTATAGGATTGTTGGCTGGATAAGGAAAGATACCACTCACATCTGCCTGCCCCAACACATGGACCCTTCTGGTAGACCAAACTCCCAGGTGGTCTTTTCATGGGAATCATTGACACTCATCTGTTTATTCATCAGCTACAGTATGTATAAGCACCGTGCTACATCCTTGGGGAAAATAGACCTAAAATACAAATGTTCTCTAGACTCATAGATCTTAAGTCTAGGGAACAAGGGGTGAACTTTAATAATGAGGAAATATTTCTAAGAGAACACCCAGTACATGACACATTGGTATTCCGAGTGGAGGTAAACAGAAGATTTGCTTTGCAATCAAAAGCAGAAACCACAACTCTTTGATAATACCATGGGCCAGTACAGCATTATTATTAAGAATAGACGCCAACAAGCCACGCCATTTCCTGATACGTTCAGGCAGCTCCCTGTTCCAGCTGGGCTTAAGTCTCTTCTCTACAACCCTGTGCCTCATCTTGGTCAGGTGGCAGCTCCTGAAATCATGGCACCCAGAGCACCATGTTTGTTCATGGAGAAATCCCATGAAAAAGTATCAGACACAATTTCTCTTTATCCGAGACAACTATTTTATGAGATCATAAATATATTCTTTCAAAATTCACATGAGACTAAAAAAAGAAATAAAGCAAAAAAAAAAGCAACATAGGACTAGTTGAAATGTATTGTTTCAGATATTTTAGGCCAGTATTTGTTTACTATGACTTCCTTCATTTTCTAACTTTGAGAGCAAACAGTGCATATGCTAAAGGTAGAAGAAAAAACTTAAATGGAAAAAAATTCCACCCACTGATTTGTTATCTATGAATCAGAAAAAGGCTATGAATAGTTAATTTTATTGGCAAGTTCCAATTCCCAAACAACCTGAAGAGTTTGAGACCCAGTGGGACAGACGGTGGGGAAAAAGAAATAAAAACATTCATCTGTAAATTCCAGAACAAAATAGAATAACGAGTGTGCCCAGACTCACACCCCACCCACATATCAAAAGCCTCTATTTGCAGAATGAATAAGTTATGGAGTAATTATTTGCTTTAACGTATGCGTTTCTTTCCTTTTTTAAATATCTCATTCCCAGGATGTACTTTAGATATTCAACTCCGAGAAGTCTGACATCTCTACCACCACAGCACTTTATAAAATAAGGCCAACAGAGCCCTTGAGGGGCAAGGAGAGGAACATATATCCAGAATAGTTCTCCCATCCGCCCTTTCACCCCCACCCCAAGATGTGATTGCCAGCGAGAGCAGAAAATAAAAACCAAGACGGTCAGGCCAAAATATTTGTCCTGCTGCTTTCGTTGGACTCTGCACAAGTCTCGAACCGCTCCCCTCCCTCCCCTCCCCCAGGGCTGCTGTTGCTGGAAGGTGGATTCTCTAGAGCAGGGAATCTCACCCAGGGGCCATTTGCCCCACGGGAACCTTTGGCAATGCTGGAGACTTTTCAGGTGGGTGCAGCTGGGCAGGGGGAAGTGCTCCTGTCCTCTGGCGCCTGGAGAGCAGGGATGCCACTAAAATCATTCAGGACAAAGGGTTACACTGTCCAAAATGTCAATAATGCAGAAGTTGAGAAACCTTGGTCTATAGCAGGTAAAAATCTATAAAAGGACTTCCTTCTAGAACCAGGATGCAAGAACTGTGTTCCGTCTGCTCTTTTCTTTGAGATGAGTGATAGTATAGTTGGGAGGGAAAACGCTGCAGCCCTCTTGCCATAATGTGATGTTCTCTGTGCCTGCAAGGGTTAAACTCACTGGCACCTAAATTTCGACCCACTTAAATACATTTGAACATAACTTTCATTCATAGTGCTACCACAAGAGCTGCGCAAGGCCTCACGCTTGGCTTTAAAAGTCTTCTCAAAAGTAATTTATAGTTACGAGCCATGGCAAATTCATTTACTCTATAAGTACAATCATGACCCAACAAGCCTTTTGATCCACTATAGAAGGGCAACAATTACACTTTAATTAGTTATTTTTCACTTACTTGTCAAGACCTGTTTGTATAATCTAAAGAACTTCACATCCTCTTAACATTCCTCATGAGACCTTGGGAGAAAACAGACTCAGACTGTCTCTGAAATCTCTAATCTCAGTTAAGTGGTAGGTGAAGCAGCTGTAGTGGCCACGCTCCTGCTAGGATTTGAACAAACTCATTTTCCTCCTTCCCCAAATCGTAAATCTATTTCTTTCACAGTTGGGATAATTTTCTGTCTATTTCTTTTTTAGTACTAGCACAGCATACTTTAAACAATCCCGCGCGCGCACACACACACACACACACACACACAAAAAAAAAAAAAAACTAAACTTCAGAGCATGGCTGGATTAGTAACTAGGTTTTTAGGAAAACTATTTTCATCATAAAGACCAGAATCTCTAGATTTCTTTCCTTACATACCCAAAGGTGTAAGAGAATCCACAGTCAAGCTCTTTTAAATTGTAACTGCAACAAAACATGAAGAAAACCTATTGTGCTTCCTCACTTTCATTCATAGGGAACTTAAAAAAAGAACAAAACTCACACATTTATAGTAACAGAGAAATCTACTCAATGCCTGTGCCATTTTCACTACCAAATTCTCCAAACATAACTCTAAAGTCTTCTTTAGCCTCAAAAGTAAATTCCAAAGAGCTCTAAAAAACCACAAGCAAAACAAACAAACCCAAAGTCTGAAAACCACTCTCTCTTTTCAGTCTTCAGAATAAAAGTCTGAAAAACACAAACCAGTTTAAAAAGTCAATACCCCACGCCTCTCAGTAAAATAACCTGCCTTGCCAGTTCTTCAGGAATCAACAACGAATAAAAGCTCTGTGGTCCATTCTGTATCATCAGAAAAACAAAAAGTGTAAGTAAAATGTATTTCAAGGCAATTAAAGTAGTCTTTGTCACCACTGTCCAGCAGTCCACATGTGGAGGACTCCAGTGGCCTCTGATGTCTCCCAGAAAGCGGGGGGGGGGGGGCGGGGGGGGGACAAAAAGGACGTCTCTCTTGCCAAGCACAGGACACCGTATCAATGCCCACTTTACCTTATGCCAGGACTCCTTTGCTTCCAATTCTGTCCCTCAGCTGTACTGAGCAGAGGATGCCTCTGGGCAAAGAAGCTTGGTAAAAGCCAGACCTCAGCCCGGCAGACTGAGGTTCCTGCCTGCCTGGGTTACATCCCAGGCTTCTCTGCAAAGCTAGGCTAAGGCAGTGTGCATCACCCCAGAGACGCACACCGGAAACAAGAACAGTGTGCGGCAGGCACACTCTCTCAACGCCTCCTCTGCTCGCTTCACTTACTAGTTAAACACACCAGCAACCACTATGGGCCAGTCCATGTTCTCAAAAAAAGGAGGGGGGTAGATATTCCTTTTTAAAAATGCAGGTGAGGAAAGTACCATTTTTTCACATCTGCTTACAATTATCTGCATTGTCAATCTGACAGTAATTGTCTGAGGGAGAGGCTTGCATGGAAACTAGGTTTTTCATGCTTTTTAAGATTCTTTGCTGAGTTTGAGGTGATGGAAAGGTGCACAGCTATCCAACAGCCTGCAGGCTGCCTCCTCTCCCAAGCCACTGCCTTTGGGACACACATAAGGGACCCCTGTTGTAAAAGTGTAGTAAAACCGAGTTCAACTTTGACTTGCATTTGCTACCTCAGAATTTTTATATTATTCTGTAGTACTATTTGAGGGAAATGTTGTTTAAAAAAGAGACTTACCAAGCTTCATTCATATGTTTGTACATTTCATACTGCGCTCTTTTATTGCAGGATACTTACTATGTTCCATGCATTTTATACATATTTCCTCATTTTCAACTAAACTATTCTGCAGAAGTCACAGATGAACTGGTGACAGAAGGTGGAGCCACAGGCTCTGTGTGTGTTAGAACAGAGAGGAGGAGCCAGAACCTTTTACTCTGATATCATGGCCTCTTTTTATGTACTGTTTCTTAAAACTAGGGCAAGATTCTGTGACAACTGTGGTCCTTTTCAACAGGACTAAGTTGATTTAGGGAAGTTTTCAGAGAAATTCTTTGCCCATAAATATCTGCTAATCCAAAGACCCTTTCATGTATGTGTGATCTCTCTACGCTGGTCTGGAAATGATCCCAAACACTGTGGAAGAAATGTGAGGGGTTTTGCGGTGCTTCTAAAATGAAGAGGAAGAGGAAATGGGTGTACATTATGATAATTATAGGGATGTTAATGAAATTTCTAGGACATCTTGCTTCTGAGGAATCAAAAAATCTCCATTCAGGTGCCTTCATCACACTTTGGCAGTGCCAGATTCTCCAAGGGGCATGTGTGGGTTTTTCTACCCCAGAATCCTGTAAACCAGACTGGCATGTTACATGCAGATTCCTAGGCTCCAGCCTGAAACCCCTGAATCTCTGGGGTGAAGTCTGGGAATCCATCCTTCATTATTTTAAAACATGAATTTTTGATTGTGGCAGGAACACTTAATAGGACCTCTACTGTCTCACAGAAGTGCACATGGTACACTGTGGTCAATCAAGTAGGCTCCACGCTGCACTGGAAACCCACACTACCCAAGATGGTTCTCATGCACAATGGCTTTAGGACCCCAGCCTCAGATCCAGTGGGGGGATCAGAGACAGTACCTCTGACCTCTGTAATCGCAGCACCTCCTGTTTAAGACATCAGCAGGGAGCCAGATGTTTGTCAGGGGTGTGAAGAAATCCCTCATGAAAGAAAACTGGGAGGGGCTGAGGCTGTGGCTCAGTGGTAGAGCACTTGCCTAGCATGTGTGTGGCACTGGGTTCAATCCTCAGCACCACAGAATATAAGTAAATGAATAAAGGTCTATACATCTAAAAAAATATTAAAGAAAAAAAAAAACTGGGAAACTCAACTGGGATGGTAGTCACATGGCTAGAAGTAACTCTGGCCTTAGAGTCAGGCTCATCCTCACCCATCTTTATGCTTTTCCTATCAGCCTATATTTGGGTCATCAATTACTCATTCAGATTTATTTTAACCACCTCTATGACTTCTGGGATAGGGAGAGAGAAGATGGGCATCTTCAAGTTTACCAAGCAAATCTCCACATTTATGAAAAATCACCAGCACATGGCGTTAACACGTTCAAGGAACTGCAGTTGGACAACCTTTGGTGAGCAACAATGAGCTGTCTTTCCATGGGCAGGCCTCTGGGCATGTGTGTGGATGCAACTTGGGGAAAAAAGGAAAAATAACTAACTAGGCAGAGATCTGTTGGAGGTGATAGAAATGTTCTAAAATTGGGTTGTGATGTTGGACACACAACTCTAAACTTACCAAAGATCACAGAATCAGACATGTAATACAGGCAAATTTTAGGGTATGTAAATAAAGCTGATATCCATCACAGGGGTAGTTGCCCAAAACAGGGACTCTGTGCTAGGGTTAAGGTTCCAGGAGCTGGAGAGCAGGAGCTGAGAGTCCTCTTCCTTGTCATCCTGATCACCTGTGGAGGTCCTCTCATGGCAAACATCATCCAGCACAATCCAACAGAACAGCACTAATCCTCCAGCAATTTACACCTCAACAGATTACTTAGGTGGATGCCACAAGAGACATAAACAGATAGGAAAGAGCCAAGTGGTATTTATTTCCTATGTGAATGAAAGAAACAGGTATTTAGTGGAGTGATGAGAAATGTAAGAGTATGTGAATCTTTAAACTTTTGGGGGTTCAAGGCCATTGCAAAAATCCATAATGGGAAGAAAAACTGTTGATCAATACATCTTTATTTAGCAGCTTCTGAATGCCTGATGAAAAGTAATGGTGAAACAATGGTAGATGGAATTTATGGGCACGAAGGCATGTGAACGTCCCAAGTGACGGAACTTGAGGAATTTTCAAATCAAAGCATCAACATGCCTGCTAACTTGTGCATTTGAAAACTTCACAAACAACCACATCAGAGAGCAACTTCCACACAGGAAGTTGTAAGCTTATTTAAACAATTAGGCCTTGACGAAACTTGTTTCTTTGTTTATAAATGAAGGAAATGGGGGGAAATTTTTTTTTTTTTGAGGCCTGATATGCTAGACACTATCTCAGATGACTCACTTCCTATCTGATTGAAGCCTGTAAGAGGTAAGTCTAATTGTCCCCATTTTACAGCTGAGGATGCTGAGGCTCAGAGTCTAAGCAACTTGCTGAGGATGACTCAGCTCCAAGTGGCTCCAGAACCCCTCCTGGCACGTCTGACTATGTCCCAACTTTCCACTCACCACCGTTCTCTTCCTCCTACCCTACCATGAAGCCACAGCAAGCTCCAAAATTCCAGATTCTATTTCCAAGCTGCCTGCTGCTTTGCATTTTGCTACAGAGCCATTAAAATAGTTTGTCAGCAGTTTGCGAGGGCAGTCCAAAATTTCCTTCTGGGGAGGAATTACTGTACCAGTCCATCTCTGCGGGGCCCCAGCCCAAGCCTTCTTCCCCCTGGCTAGCTGGCAAGCCATGAGCAGGCCCATCTGCTGGAACTGGCACACTGTTCTCCACAAGGTGGGAAGCCGAGGTCCAGGAAGCCAGCACATTCAGGGGTAAAACAGAGGGGGAGGGAGCCTGTTCCTAGTATCAGAGTACCAGGCCAGCACCGGCTGTCAGGGTCCCAGGGACCCAATGCTCCCATTTCTCCTGGAGCACTTGTCATCACACCCGGAGCAAACCGTGCCCAGAACAGAAACCGTGCTGGGAACCTTTGGATGGTGCCACTTTTCAACACTGAATTCCAAGTTAAACACTCATGGCAAGAGTCAGGGTGGACATAAGCAGAAGGGTAGGCAGAGCTGAGGTGGCCTGAGAAGCCACCTTCCACATGAGTTACCATGAACCCAAAAGCTGGAGGGGACTTAGGGGGCCACTGTGGTAGCCAAATGCCCAGCAGATCCCAAGTTCCCTGTCTCTTTAGCCTCCACCGGCCAGGTGGGCAGATCCAAGTGAATTAGCAGAAATCTCTTGCAAATAGAGAATGGGTCCTAGTGAAACCACATAATTCAATTTACCTCATAAGTAAACTAATATTACATCAGTCTATAGTGGAAAATGCTTTTATAAGGATTTTTAAGTTTAAAACCTGTTGATTTGGAGCAGAAAATAACTCCTTATTAGAAGCCTGCAATTAAACCAAGCTGTAAGATCAAACCCCATGTTTAAAATCAAAGAAACAAGGTAGGAAACAAGTTCAACTGATCCAACTCTCTGAAGTTAAACAACACTGAAAAACAAAACATCTTTTTAAGTCAAGATAAATACAAATTCTTTTTAAACTGTCATTTCCGGATAAGAAAGCCTTTCCATTTGTGCTGACAGGAAATGGGGTGATTTTTTTCCAGAAATATCAACTCTTTACTGCTTGTGAACAGTCTTCTGCTACTCTGGCAACACATTTCCTTTGTTGTTAAAGTAAGAGAAAGTGGGCAACTTTGGGGGAATCAGATTTTCCTCATCGCTCACTGTGTCAATGTGTTATGCCCAACTGGGTCAATTTCCAATTTGTTGACTGTAGAAGAGACAAAATGTTAGCTCAAGGTTATTCTTCACAAATAAGATGGCACAACTAATACATCGCAAATCACATGTTGAGTTTAAACCTGAGGACCCTTTCGGGACTGGGAATATCTTACATTAATCAAGTCGCACTCTATAATCAAGGGCACAGTCCTGTACAATGGCAAGAGAACAAAAGTTTCCCCATCCACAAAACAGAGAACCTGGCATGAAGACATTTATTGACCTGGATAAGATCCTCACTGATCTTATGCGTATAGGTCAAACTCCCAAGGACTAGAAGGGAGGGGGAAAAGGGGAGAGTGCTCACCTGACTGTTCACCATGCCAGGGGTTTTACTTATTTGTTTTTTCAAGCCCCACAGCCCTATGAGGCAATGGTCAGTGTTATTTTACAAAAAAGGAAAGAGAACACCAGGATCCCCACTCTCCATCATCTTTCATATCTTTGTATAGATAGATACTTAAATTGAGATACAACCTACAATCATAAAATTCACCCTGTTAAAGTAGACAATTCAGCAATTTTTAATATGCCAAAGAGTTATGAAATCATAGCTGTCTAGTTCTAGACTATTTTATCACTAAAAAAGCAAAAACAAAAACAAAAAAAAAAAACATACATACCCACCCATCAGCAGCCATTCTCCTCTCTTTTTCCCCCACAGCCTGGCGACCATTAATCTTTCTATGTCTACACATTTGCCTATCCTAAACATTTCATGCAAACACAATTGTATGACATTGACTTTTATGTCTTCTTTCACTTTGCAGAAATTTTTCAGGATTCATCACATATAATACTGATCATTGCCTCATAATGGACCAGTGCTTCATTCCTTTAATTGGCTGAATGATATTCCATTATATGGACATACCACCTTCTGCTTAACTCACATTTAAAACAAAACCACAGAGAGCAGGGGTGCATGCCTGTAGTCCCAGTTACATAGGAGGCTGAGGTGGGAGGATTACATGAGCCCAGAAATTTGAGGCCAGCCTGAGTAACATACAGAGACCCTGTCTCAGAAACTAAACCAAACTGAAACCATTTCTCCAGTTCAAACTCTTCAGTGATAGTGTGAAACAAGAAAAGTTGGACAGTGTTTCCGTATCAGTCCTGCCTCACAGGATCTTCCTGACCATCCGTGGAGCTATGAAGAGTCCTAGACTACAGCTCTGTGAAGAAAATGTGCTATCTATCCTGAGACGTCATCATCCTTCATCAATGTTCTCCAAGGACAACTGATAAAGGCGGCAAGACAGCAGGAAGTCCGATTCCACAGAAATTCTCCATAGCGACCACAGCAAAGTCACTGAACTTCAGTGACATCTTCACACTAGTAAACAGTAAACCAACCCAGCAACAAATGTTTATTGTCCTGGGGACAGGTATAACAGACCACTAATGAGATTGGGGCTTTTCCTTTCCACCAGGAATGGAAAATTTGGGTCCTTCAGCAAGTCGCCCTGGGAGGCAAATTATTTTTTCTGCAAGGATTATTGCCAGGAAGATCCCAAAGCTGTGTGTGTGCACGTGCACGTGTGCACATGTCCCTACCTCGTGTCCCTACCTTCTGAGAATCGGGAGACCTATTTTCTAATTTTGTTCTGTCACTAATTAGCTCCAGAATTCCCGGCACTCGGTGTCTTCATCTATAAATGGAGGTCAGTTGTAATGGCCTTGACCACTTTATAGGCCTGCTGTGAGAGTTAAACATTTAAGAAATCACTTAGAAATGTTCAAAATATTATACAAAATCAAGATATTGAGGTGGTTCACTGTCCACTGAGGCATGGAAAAAATAAAACAACACAACTGAAACACTTGATTCTCCAACCCACCCCCCGCAGGGTTCTCAAAAATATTTGCATCTACAATTAAGAGGAAGAGAATATGAATTTGTCTGAGCACGGTGAGATGGAAGAACACAACTCATTTTCTGCAGGGGTGTGGGCCACGATTCTTACTTTTGTATGTGTATGATACACCAAAAAATAAGAAAGGAGGGCGTTAGCATTTCAGTCTGTCTTTTGCAAATCAAATCTTCCATGGTGACAAAAAGGAGCGAATGTCATGCAAGTGCCGTGCGTGGGTGGGATCACCCATGTTCTTCTCACTAGTTAGTAAGTTAGCCCAGGCCAAATATGGCCATTGCAACAAATGCATGCTTCAAATACCTGCACCAAAAGGAAGGAAGGGAATCAGGTCTCCCATTTATAATGTGAATTAGTTTCACAGGAACATCACAAACATTTGGCCTGGGGCTTTGTGAAAAAGCATTTTTTTAAAAAAATCAGTTGAAAAAGCAAAACAAAATAAACCCACCCATTTTTAATCCCTCAGAGACTCTAGGGAAAGGATCTGGCTGGATCCTGTTGCGATTCCATTTCCTACACTCCAGGAGGCCAGCAGGAGGGGTCTCAAAGCAGGTGTAAATCCTCTTCAGGCTAACAGGCACCGAGAGGCCAGGGGCCTGGGGGCCTGAAGGAACAGGCCTGAAGGGCTCTCTGGGGGACTTTCCCAAACTCATTTGAGGGCCTCTTTCTTCTGGGGGTGGGAGGGGTGGGCAGGGGGATAGGCACCAGCACACATTCCTCCCCAGAGAGCTCAGGGCCCCGAAGGAAACACCCCACCACAAAGACAGGCAGGGCCAGCCCTTCTGGAAAGACCAGATGCGGAGGGTTGGGAAGAGAGAAAGGGAAAGGCCCTGAGACCCAGGAAGGAAAGCAGAGTCCCCCTCACTCCTCTTGGTCAGAATGCAGACACCTCAACTGCCCTTTGTCCTCGTCCTTCCAGAAGAGACAGAAAAGACAGCCTGAAGATGCTCAGGGGGACACCACTCTGCAGAGGGGACAATGGGTGGGGGCATTCATCTTGAAAGAATCACGAGTGCGGTGACATAGGGCTCCTGGGGGATGGGGATTGTGCAAGAGATCAGGAGAGGCGGAGAAAGCTGAAGCCACCCTCAGGCTGCTTGGAAGAGCACCCCACACTTGGGGAAGGGGTGCAAACCCTTTTCCTTTACTCTTAAGACTTTGGTTTTACGTTTAACTGATTTTTTCCTTCTTTTTCCTTTCTGCCTTCATTCTGGATCTATTTGTTGCCGTTTCTTTCTTTGGGAAGCTGCAGGTAACAATCTGTACCTGGGAAGGAAATCTGCTGGAGTAAAGGGTCACCTAAGGCCATCCACCAAAGACAAGGGAATTTGTACCAAAGGGATGCCCCCATGTCCACTGACATCTGTGACTTAATCTGAAGTCACACTTAGTTTTTCAAGCAGAAGGGAGATGGGAGAAGGGAAGGAGGGAGAAGGAAGGGGAGGGAAGGTTTTTTCCAAAGCGTTCAAAGAAGGGATGGAGATAGGAGGCTATCAGCAAGTATCTCAAACTAATTTGTTTCTGGGCTTCTTAATTAGGAGGCAGGCCATAAACAACTTCAGAATGCTCCTGAATTTATAGATTAATTAGCAAAATCTTTTAAAGAAGTGCCATTTATAGCAAGATCTCCCTAAAAGAGAATCTTGCTACTGAAAACAAAACTGAAAGCAAATGATGATAAAGCTAAAATTTGAGTGCAGGCTAGCTGCTGGGTGTTAGAGATCAGTTTCCAGAAAATATCTCCAAAAAGAAAAGGATAATTGGCTCTGAGCCTTAGACACAAGACAAGAAGAACTAAAAACTCAGATCTGCAGAATCAAAGAGACTTCAGGAGTCAAGCAGCCCAGGTCCTGGATGAACATGTATATTTTAATGTTTGTGATCAAGGAAAAGAAAATGGAGGCTCAAGGAAGTTGAGAGAATTGACCAAGGTCCCCCAGCCATTGAGTTCCAGGGCCAAGTGCAGATCTCTGGTTCCCAGCACTGGGAAGCCCTTCTCATGAAGCCACCTGGTCCTCGGGCCCCCCAGCTCTCCAGGATGACAAGATGTGTGGGCTTTACAGCTATGAAGGAGTAACAGAGATGAGAGCAGGATGGAGCTTCAAAAGCCACATGCCAGTCCCTCTGCCTGTGGATGAAGACTGTCCCAAAGAGGCTGCAGGACCTGCCAAAAGTACCTAGGAATCAGAGACACAGCTCAGGCCAGGAGCTTCTCTCCCCATCAAGGCCCTGTGCCCTTTCCCCTTCTCAGCTCCCTCAGGTGTCCAGTGGATCTTCAGTGGAACCACACCCAGAGGGGCTCTAGTGTGCCCCTGATCCTTAGTGAGTGTTCAACTAAAAGTGAAGCTGAGCTCGGGCCTCCCAGCGCTGATACTTAGGTGGAACAGGTTGAATGGTGACCCTTTTCCCCCAAAAGATATGTCTACACCAAATCTCTGGGACCTGAGAGTACTCATTTACTTAGGAAAAGGGTCTTTACAAATGAGATGAAGCTAAAGATCTTGAGTAGTAGTGGTCATGCTGGGTGGTCAGGGTGAGCCCTCCGTCCAGTGACAAGTGTCCTTCTAGAAGAAGGCAGAGGAGATGACACAGCAGAGGTGACTCAGAGAAGCAGCCATGTGAGGATGGAGGTAAGAGTGGAGGATCCAGCCACAAGCCAAGGGATGCCACGAGCCACCAGAAGCTGGAGGAAGCAAGGAAGGGTCCTTTCTAGCCCTTCGGAGACTGTGTGACCCTATGGCACCTTGATTTTGGATGTCTAGACTCCAGGACTCATAAATTCCTGCTGTTTTAAGCCATCATCATTTCAGCAAACACCAGAAACTGATAAACTGATCATCTCTGTGGATAAAATAAATGAAAAAGACACAAACAAGGTCCGCAGTATTTACAACTGATTCACAATCACAGTGGTTCACCAACAACCGGGTCAGAGAACAAGGCATGGAGGGAAGTGGAGTGTGTGGACACTAATCCTGCATCCCCCCACCCCGCCCTGCCTCTGATCGCTCAGTGACCAAACCCAGCTGACTCACAAGAAGTCACATGGTGATGTGCTAACTCTGCAGGACGTTGTTCTAGATCACACGCCCATCCGAGCAGTGCCTGCTGGGTGGACCCTGAGTCTCAGCCAGAACGTGCAAACTGCTCCCAAATGGCCAGACTCTGAAGGCATTTAGGAAAGTCTCCAAGCCTTAAACCCCACAAAGCAGGTTGCAGTGAAGGAACCCGAAGCCAATTTGGGAAGAGGCCTTTGCAGCCCCAGTAAACACTGTACTACTTGGGCCTCGAGGGAGACAACAGAGTAAGCAGAGATTTCTTCAAAATGTCATGTTCTTGGATCTAACTTTATTTTAGATGCTCCTTCCCACAGCTGTTGAATTAAATCTGAAAGCAAACAACACACACAGATACACACGCCCAGCCCTTTTGCCCCAACTCTTTCTGGGGAACACAGATCCATGTGTGGATTACAATGGCTGACTTAGTCTGTGCTCTCTACAAACAGGGTGGTCTCAAATTCAGGCACCGTGCTGCTCGGGGTCTTCCTGCCTCTTCCTAAGGCTGAACATCTGGGAAATTGTTTTATTATTGTCCTTTTAAAATGAAATTTCCCAGTTGCTCCCAACTCAACAGGTGGATTCAGTCTTACACAGGAGACTAAACTTGGGAACCCCAAGGGAGATTCGGTGAGGCCCCACTTAAGCATCTCCTTAGATGAGCTCTCTGGGGCTCTACAGACAGAGGAGGGACAGACTCAGGGGAGGACCAATCACTCCACTTTGAGTACTGACTGTGACAGGACCACTTGGACTTCAGTAAGGTGGGTTACCTTGCAGGGCTTGTTCCTCCTCTTCAACCAAAACCCTAGTCTCAAAATGTCCTTGGGCCAAGCATTAGGTTTCACTGGAGAGACTGTGAGTCCTCCTCCCACCTCACCAGGTGTGGGTATGGGGGTCCAGTCTCACAGGCACTCCTGCCTGACTTCTGGGCCCTAACTTCTACAGAAGTCTGACTTGCCCCCCTTCTCTGCACTCTTCTCAGCCTTTTTTTTTTTTTTTCTTTTTAATTTGAGGTGACATTCACTTGGCCTAAAATCAAACACATTAAAGTGAACAATCAGGAGACAGCAGCCCAGAAACCCCTCAGGGGCTCCCTGGATGTGTGTCCTGTGTCTCTGAAATACACCCTACTGGGAAGTTGGGAGATGGTTAGATGGATTCAGGGCCCTGGTGCTGAAGGAGGAGGTGACAGGCTGCAGGACCAGTTTGTCCTCCTGCCAGCTGCTGGGCTTCCTAACCCAGCCCCCCCCAGCACACATCCTGCACCCTGGAATACGGGTGACCCGTGGGAGGTGATCTTGACTTCTCCACTGGACCTGGTTGACGCCCCACAGGCCTGTGAGAAGTGGGGCAGTGACTGCCTCTGAACTCTGGCCCGAGGAGCCTGGCTCAGCCCACAGGCAGACACTGGTGAGCAGCTGCCGAGAACACAGGAACTCAGCTGGCCGGCTCAAAGCAGTCACACCTGAACTTGACAGACTTCAGCTTAGCCCCAGCCACAGGTTACTCTGGGTCACACAGGATGTGGGTTTCTCAGGGTGGGGAAGTCAACTCCTTCAGCTCTCACCCACCCTTTCTTAGCCCTGATTCTGAACCTCTGCTTCCTGGGTCTGTATACTTACACGCACACACACACACATGTACCCACATGACTCTAACACCTTCTTCATTTCCTCTTCTAATTTCCAAAAATAAAAAGAGTCTACCCAATTCCCAACAGTCTTTATCATTCTTCTTCCCTCCTTCAAATTCTCCATCATTCCAATTTTCCAATGAGCATTTGGTAGAAACTGTCCCCAAGGACAGCAGAGCCCATGGATTCTCTGACAGTCACCTGCAACTACTTTTCTTGCTTCAGAGGTGAAGGCAAAGAGAAAAGGAGGCTTTCTCTAGAGTTTCTGAGGGCTCTGAGGAAATGACGGGGGCTTTGAGGGGAGCTCTTCTGTCACTTACCTCCAGGACTTTCCCTGTGATAAACTGTTGACAAGCTTCACATTTCACACCAAAGAGCCCCTGGTAGTCCTTTTCACAGTATGGGGCGCCATCCCTGCAAGACAAAAGTGTGCTCAGCTCCTCAGAAGAGGTGACCAGAGCCACAGATGGAGGAGGACACTGAAATCACCTTTCCCTGAGCCCTCTCCACAGAACGGGGGTAGAACTTACCAGAACTTGTTTATGCCTCACCCAGCTTTCACCTGCCTGGAGACCTGGCCAGACACGACCACTGCCACAGACTGGAAAGCTGCCTTCTCCAGGCCTCACGGAAGGAGGCCCACCCCCGCTGCTGGTTCCCTGATGGTTCAGAACTAACCAGCAGAAGACCCAGGATCCTGCCCTTTCACTGGCAGTCCAGATGAGCTCCAGAGGTGAGCTCAGTGCTTGTCTGCCTCTGTGGGGACCCAGGTGCACCTTCTCTCCCCACACCCCTTCCTTGGGCTCACAGGCCTGACAGAGCTCCCAGCAACCTCCAGATTCCGTTTCCTCAGCTCTCAGGAGGCCCGAGAACCCAGGACCCTTTCCATGGACCTCAGAGCATAATAAACCTGTCATTTTCAGCTTGATCTGGCAAGAGAGAGTGAAAGAGAACTCTCTAGAGAGCCGAGGTGCCCAGCCTGCAATGTCAGTTTAGAAGCTCGACTCTTCTCTGGTCTTCCTTGGCTGACCACTACCATCAACCCTGGAATTCTTTATTCTAATGAGGGTGTTCCTGCTTGAATTCAGGTCCACTATGAAACTAGATTTCCAAGGTAAAAGACCGCAGCTACTTTTTTGTTTCACTATATTTTTTCAACTAAGTTCATTAATTTTTCTGAATGGATGATTTTACGTGGGTGGGGAAATTTTTAAAGGGCATATAAAGATATAGAATAGCAAGTTCTGTCATTGCAGGGTGCATTAAAAACTGCCACCACCCACACTCCACTTACTTCCTCAACCCTAGCCATCATCCACAAGGCCTCTGACTCAAAATGAACTGGCTTCCTGGGCTGGTTTGACACTGGTCTACGGAGCCCAGTGCCTAGGCTGCATGTGCTTTGGGGGAGTCTACACATAAACTCAAAGGAGGAGGAGAAAGTCTTACTAGTTTCACACAGGACAAAAAAAAAAAAAAAAGGAAATTATTAGATGCTTAATTGGTTATGACATAGGGTGTACTATTACGTCAGCTTTGGAATGATTAGACAATTGATAGTCATTTAGTTTATAGCAGCCAGATTGTGGCAAAATAACAAAATTATTTCTTAAAGTTTTACAGCAAAAAGTTCATAACAATTATGGGATGTGAATGTACTTCATTTGGTCTGAGGAGGAGAGGCCCCTGGCAGGGTCTGCACAGCACCCACAATGGCCCATCCCCACTCCAAGGACCCGCACACCCCCGGCCCAGTCTTACTTGCTGATGTACTCCCCAGTGAGGACCTTCCCGCAGGACTTGCATTTGAAGCACCCCAAGTGCCACTGCTTGTCCAGCGCCAACAGCGCCTGCCCATTCTTGATGTCTCTTCCGCAGCCAGCGCAGTCTAGAAGAGAGCACAGCCAGTGGTCACCACGCATTTCCTTTGCCAAAGCCAAGCATGCAGGCTTCTGGACCCCAGCGTACACCCCTGAACCCTGTTGCTAGGCAGGTAAACACCATATTATTCCATTTTCTTTCCCTGCACATACTCTTCCCCAGGACACCTCGCAGGAGCCACCCTCATACAGCAAGGCAGCTGCTGAACCTCTGTGGATCCAAGTGGATGAGATCCTTCATCTGTTTTATTTCCTGGGGGGTTAAGTACCCTCTGAGCTCCAGCTGGACCAGAGAATATTTAATTATAGTGTCTTGGCTGTGATTTGAAGAGAGCCCTCACAGGCCTTTATTGATTGAGAGCACAAGGGAGTAGCCGAGCACACAGCAGGCTGGTGGCCTCACTCAACATGGCGTATGGATTCCTGGAACGCGGCCCATAGCTCTCACTTTCGTAAACGGGACACTACTTCCTTAACAACCTAAACCAGCCTCTCAATGATTCGTGATCATTGATTAAATGACTCTTAATTCCTTAGCTTTAACTCATCCTTGGCAGATTCCCGAAAAGCAGAGAGGAGAACACAGAGTGTGGGCACTGGAGTTGGAGAGCCTGGTCCTGCACCCAGCTCCGATGCTTGTCTACGTGACCAGGCAAGTCACTTGCCTTTTGAAGCCTTGTTTCCTGATAGGAAAGTGGAGATGCTACTGGCACCCACCTCAAGCCTCTGATGAGGATTCAATGGTTGCCACATTCAAAATGGCCCTATAAATAGCTGCCATTATTATTTTGATTATGAAATACTTCACTGGGTTAGGGAAGTATTTAACAAAAAAAAAAAACCAGAAGAATGTAAATGGGTACACACAATCTAAATCCATGTACCCGAGAAAACAACTGCCAGCAATTGTCCATGATGTCCCCACTTACATACAGGACCCATAGAGGGACCCAGCAAGGCAACTAGTGGCCACATTTGGAACGAGACAGAGACCGAGACCAGGCTCCTCAGTGCACAAAGTGATTAAACAACCCCCTCTTCTGACCACAGCTGTGACTGCTGCTCCTTTACCAAAGATGCTTCCAGCCCAATTTGACTCTCTCCTGGAGAAATTCAGGATACCCCAGCACCCACCTGCTCCTGATCCTTGATAACACCCATCCCAGCCCTGCTCCTGCTCCCTGGAATCTCGCTGTAGGTACCCAGCACAAGTCCAAATCCTGGAATCTTCTCTTCAAACTCCAACCATGGTGTGCAATTCATTTCTCCCAGCTGCAGTGAGTTAAGTAAACCTGTGTTTTGGTATATATTTTTTTAATCTCAGGTGTGTGTCTGGTGATCTTGTAGCATAGTGTTAACATTGTTTGAGACCCAGAAACTTCAGGTCTAAGATTTTATTCTAAACATATTTTTGCAAGAGTGTGTGTATTTGCCTGTGTGTGTTCCCTACAGCATTTTGTAACAAAAATTGAATTATAGTCTAAATTGACATCAATGAGGGACCCACTAAATTAATCACAGCACAACCAACAATGGAATATTAAGTGCTGATAGAATGAATGAAGTAGGTTTAGCCAGGTGTGGTGGCCCACGCCTATAATTCCTAGCGGCTTGGCAGGCTGAGGCAGGAGGATCAAGAGTTCAAAGCCAGTCTCAGCAAAAAGTGAGGCACTAAACAACTCAGTGAGACCCTGTCTCTAAATAAAAATACAAAATAGGGCTGGGGATGTGGCTCAGTGGTTGAGTGCCCCTGAGTTCAATCCCTGGTACAAAAAAAAAAAAAAAAAGAATGAGGTAGGTTTATGTGTAGTATGTGTAGATGTGGGACTTCCAAAATAGATCAAATGAGGAAAGCAATCTGTAAAATAGTGCTCATGGCATAAGCTCATGCATAGAGAAATAGTAAAGAGTCTGCATGCTTACCAAGAATAGAACATGCATGGGGAAAAAAGCAAGACCTTCTTAAGAAACTTCCCTCTGTGGAGAGGGACCTGACTTTGCTTCACATCTTCTGTGATACACAAATTGTTTTTTAACCATGAGAATATTAAATTCAACAACAACAAAAGCATGAGGTTAAAAATGTCAATTCTGAGTATTATAGATAGAATTTCTTAGAGCACAGCCTGTTACAAACTGAGCATATATTACACAAAATCTAAGTATTTTTTTAAAGTACAGTTTATGTGTGTCCCCATATCTCATCAAAAATATAAAGGAAACTCACATCTGGCAGTTTATTATCAAGAAAAAATGGAAGGCCACAATATTTATTTAAAAATACAATTTTCACTGGGCACGGTGGTGTGCACCAGTAATCCAAGTGGCTCAGGAGGCTGAGGCACGAGGATCAAGAGTTCAAAGTCAGCCTCAGCAAAAGCAAGGCACTAAGCAACTCAGTGAGACCCTGTCTCTAAATAAAAATACAAAATTGAGGGGCTGGGGTTATGGCTCAGCAGTAGAGAGCTTGCCTCGCATGTGCAAGACCCTGGGTTCAATCCTCAGCACCATATAAAAATAAATAAATAAAATAAAAAAGGACTGGGGATGTGGATCA
Organism: Callospermophilus lateralis; assembly: GCF_048772815.1. NCBI lineage: Eukaryota > Metazoa > Chordata > Mammalia > Rodentia > Sciuridae > Callospermophilus > Callospermophilus lateralis. Next base: position 79,153,896 of record NC_135319.1, read on the forward strand.
GTGGTCGAGTGCCCCTGAGTTCAATCCCTGGTACCAAAAAAAAAAAAAAAAAAAAAATTAAGAGTAGGAGCATAGTATAGACTTAGAATGAAGTGATGATTAATAAAGAAATAGACTTTTCAGAGCAGTTTTAGGTTCACAGAAAAACTGAGCAGCAGAAGGTATAGAGATTTCCTATATTCCACTACCACCATAAATTTGCCCCCCCCCCACCAGAATGGTACACTTGTTATCACTGCAGAGCATATACTGACACATGATTATCACCCAGAGCCCACAGTTGACCTTTGCATTCTGGACATTCTGTTTAGACAAGCTTGTGATTCATATATAGTATTATAGCATCATATAGAATAATTTCACTTATACATACTGTGCACCGCCTACTTGCCCCTTCCTCCCACCGTCCCCGGCAACCACTGAACTTTTTACTATCTCCATAATTTTGCCTCTTCCTAGATGAAACAGTTTTAGTTCAATTGAATTGAATTTTTTTTTTACGCATCTCATTAGATAGTTCCCACTAGGTGGCAGCGAAGATTTAAATACTAAGAAAAATGCCATGTAACAGAATTTTTTAAGGAAGAAATAAATTGAAAGATATTTTTCCAGCTGTACAAATGAAGACTATTGGATTCAGCAAAGCTGGCAGAGCGGTTTGAGATCTCCACCTACATGAGCAGAGAAGTCCAGGGAGATGGCTGCTGGATTAGGGCTTGGGCTTTGGTGTGGGAAGACTTGGGTCATTTACTCCCTCTGAACTGTCATTTCTTCATCTGCAAAATGCTGACAATAGCAGCTACTTGCTGGGAAGAAACAGCGAGATCATCACTGTAAAGCGCTTCGCAAGCACAAGGCTTGGTACTACACATGTACTCAACAGGTCTTCCCCTGCTTCCTGACTCTAGTCAAGCACCTTGGCACCCAGACATTCCGGAGCTATGCAAGAAGAACAATTGGAGAACAAGGACCACCAAGATATTCTTCCCTGAGGGCTGCTATGGATCAGGAAGGGCTCTGTGAACATGGTACCAATCCTAGTCAAAACGCCTTGCAGACGGGAAGCCCTTGACCTTATAGGTGATGTCTATACCACTCAGACCCTCTGAGCCCTGCCCATTATCAAAGGCAGGCATTTGGATGATGCTTAATAGAGAAATATTCACACAGTGCTGAATGCTTAAAACCAGCCAGCCAAGCTGGGCTGGAAGAAGAGGCTGGGGCAAAGTTTCCTCCATCCCAAACTTTGTGACACAAGCAAATCAACAAAGATTGCCTCATAGATAAGAAAAAACCACCAGCATCAGCTGGTCCCAGTTTTCCAGTGTATTCTACCAAGGATGCCCATTTCCTCTGGACAAAGCCACAGCTTCCCTTGGAGCAGCCTGAAGTCCTGCTGGGCAAAGTATAAAAGATGGAGAGATAAAGAGCGCACTGGATGGTTCACTTCTTCCATGCTGGCTCCAACTGAGCTCCTTTACAAAGAACAAAACTCCTACTCTCTATCTGCATGTTTTTCAGCTGTTGAGAAAATTGTTTCCACATCACTGAAGCAGCTGCTGATAAATATAGAAAGCTGGTGATTGGCACTGGAATTACTGTCAAAGTCAGAAATAGGTGAATATGGAGCAGCATCAGGGAAACAAAATCCACTAGTGACAGCCGGTGTTCTGGGGAAAAAAAGGAAAAACAACAACAACAAAAAGAGCCTTAAACCCTTTGCTTCAAGCCCTACTCTTGGCTCCAAAGCCAGAGCAAAGTAGGGATTTGGCTACTTATGTTCAACTCACATCCAAGTACACACCTGGTTCCATAGTTTTATCATTTTGTTCAAAGGCCATAAATATCATTATTAATAAGGATCCTGCCTGTCTGCCTTAATCTTTCTAATACTTTTTGGCAGAGGACCATGGACACCTGGGTTTCAAAAGTATTTGAGCCGAAGAAAGAGACATATGGCTCTTGGAAGGAGGGTGTTGTTCCCAAGCTAAGAAGAGAGGTTTTCGCTTAAGTGCACTTAAGGTCTGTCAACCTGGACATCTATGTTCTCCTTGAGAATGACTTTCTGCCTTTCTAGAATTCCCCATTCAGGATGGTAAGGGACAAAAAAGATGTCTTTTTTCTGCAAAAATGCCTCTTTGGAAAGGAAGACTGGAGACATGGAGCCACAAGAAGAACAAACACATGATGGCTCAGTTTCCACTCATCTCAGCCTTCCCAGGTCTGCATGCTTCGGACATGCCCAGTCATTCACAAAAGTGATAACAGCCATTCAGAGCATCTGTCCATCTAGGATCAAAGCCTTCAGAATATGGAATGGGACTGTTCCCAGTGTTGCAGGATTTTTGGCAAAGGCATCAGAGTCGAAGACAATAGTGATGAGTATTCCAACTTCCAAAGATGAGTACTAGGGGCTTGGTGGTAGAGGACTTGCCTTGGTAAGTGTAAAGCCCTGGGTCCCATCCATATTGCTGGGAAGAAAAAAAAACAAACCATGAGCGTATAGCTCAATGGTAGGGAACATGCTTAACACGAGCTAGGGTTCAGTTCTAAGCACCCAAAGTGAAAACAAAGTCTCAAGGGACGCACCACTGGTCAGTGCTTGCTGTGATACTAAGATACCATAAAATATCTATCGGGATTTTGAGACAGTCAGAACATGCCCTTTCTTTCTTGTGAAAGTTTCTAAAATAAGAATTTTTTAAAAATCAACTTTCAGTATTGAAACTGTTGCCCATATACATTCCAGAAAATTCAAGCTTTCCCCAGAATCCTTTATTACAATAAGAAGAAAAAACAGAAGCAGTATTTGTCCAAAACAAAATTATCACATAAATTCATGGCCATACACATGGATGAAAAATAAATAGTAACAAATCATTTTAGACTTAGGGTGCTATTAATAGAAAGTGGAATAAGACTTTGGAGACCTTATAAAATATCCTTCTAATGGGCTGCTAACTAGAGGCACTTTACCCTGGCCAATCTCAGAGTCTAAATTCCAGGGTTTGATTTATTGAGGTCCTGATTTAAGGACATCTTATCTTGCCATCCAAATGTTCTTATAGAACCTGGATTTCCCAATCTTGTGAGATAAAATGATAAAGACAGGATGTGAAAGAATACTTGCTCTGTCCCAAAGAAGGGAGTGGGGGAGCAGGAGAGCAACCAGAACACAGGACAGATGCTGTTAGGTGACTAAGTTGCCTTTGACCCCAGCCTTTCACAGGTTACCTCAACCTCTACCACTGGTCTCCTTCATGGGAATGACTATGAGGTGGCCCAAAGTGACTGCCCACTTTATAAGGTCCTTCCCACCCCTCCAGAGAGTCATGGCCATCTGTATCATGGCCATCTGCTCTCATGCTTGAACTGAACACAGCATCTAATTGCCAACCTGGCCTTCAGAGGCCCTTGAGTGGGTGACATAGAGCTAAAAAAAATCTAGACTTTTCTTATGTTATTTTAAAAATAAGAGTTGACCTATAGTTTTTTTATTTTTTAAATTTGTTTCAATTATATATGACAATAGAACTCATTTATGTACCTTGAAATATCCTACATAGATGGGGTATAATTTCTCATTTTTCTGATTGTACATATTACAGAATCACATCAGTCATGCAGTCATATATATACATAAAATAATAATGTCTGTTTCATTCTATTATCCTTCCTATCCCTGTATCACCTCCCTCCATTGGCCTCTACCTAATCTAAGGTAACTCTGTTCTTCCCTAGTGTCTCCATTCACATTCACATTATTGTGAATTAGCATCCACATATCAGAGAAAACATTCACCTTTGGTTTTTGGGGATTGGTTTACTTTGCTTAGCATGGCCTACAATTTTAACATCATTAAGGTAGAAAGGATTTGGGTGTTTGAAAATCTTCTTTTGATCATAAAGGCCATTATTAGGGATGAGAGTTTGGTCTAGCAAGTAGATATTGTTGAATGTTGATCTTCGTCTTTATCCAGGCTGTAGAATGTTGCCAAGTCCCAAATTAGACAACTATGAGTTGACAAATGTTGACAGGGCACAGTCCATGCTTTTTATTTAAAACAAGTCACTGCAATGAGTCCCCAGTTTTCTTCTTTAGCATGTCATGGCAAATACCATGAGTATGGGATCAACATAAGAAAGAAGGGAGCTGGGCTGAGGTGCCACTCAGTGGGAGAGAACACATGCCTATTATGTACAAGGCCCTGGGTTCAATGCCCAGTACAAAAAAAAAAAAAAAGTCCAAAACAGAATGAGAAACTTGTTAGGCTGAGCACTTTTCAAGAGTGATTTTTTTGTTGTTGTTGTTCTGTTCTTTTAACTTCTGAATTTCTAGGCTGCCCAGAAAAGCAATATGAGATCAGAAGACAAATCCTAGGAGCAAAGTGTTCCCACTCTGTGAAAAGGGGGGGTCTCAGTGCTATAAATGATTGACATCTCAGATGCTAAAAGTGTCCCAGAGTGATTTATGAAAAGACCTGACCTTGAGACAGACTTTCCACAGTCACCCCTGTCCCTGCTGAGGTCAGTTGCTCGCTGTGCTGTCTTGATGGTCATGGTGGAAACATGGCAAGCCAGGGTGGCCTCTGACGCACTATTTTAAGTGGAGCTTCTTGTTGTCTTTGGAAAACAACACGGCACAACAAACAGGACTTCCTGGGCCATGACAGCGACAGACCGTCAGCCTCATCAGGACAGGGGAAGGCAGGCCTGGCAGCAGCCACCCTCTAAGTCCTCTAAAATCTAGTCTCTGAAACTCCCTCCTGTCTTTCTCCATATCATATGTGCTTGTGAAGTGGTAGAAACTTTAGTCAGAGATTTTATAAATATAGATCACTTACATCTTTCCAACTTCCAATTCTAATCCCTGAAGCCAATGCCCAAAGAATGTTGTTGGGAGTTCATAGATTCAAGGTCAAAAAGCTTTCCCCTTTCGTGTTGGGCGTATTTCTTTCCTATATTCATGACCAGGAATCCCTCTCTCCCAAGTCATCAAGAATTTATTAAGCAGGAATCCCCAGCTTAGCATTTCTAGGCATTTCCACAAAACACCTAAGAAACAGAAGAAAGCCTATTGTGGACTTGTACCCACTCAGACTCATACAAAGCATTAGAGTTGAGAGTCTTGAATTTTCTGCTAATTACCACTGAAGGATGACTCTAAACAGCACGAAACCTGTCCCTGCACTCAGGACTGGACTTGATGACCCATTCTGTTGAGCCTAGGAAGACTCATTTCTCATGGCCTGCTTGGACCAGCATGAATGATGTGGGTGTCTTACACACAGTCAGTGCCAGATAGTTGATAGTATACACTTATTTACATTTACTAAGTAAACATGTATTTTGGAAAGGCTGTTGAAAGCCGTTAGGAGCTGAAAACTTTGATGTTTGCCTAAAGTCAATATCTGTTGCCTTACATATCATATGAAATCTCTTGAACAGAGATCCTTCCATTTCCCGGACAATTAATAAAAAAATTGTAACATGTCTGTATTCTTGGGGAAATAATAGAGATTTTATTGATGTGAAATAAGAAAATATTAGCATAAACATTAATACTGTTTTGTCACCTGCTCTAATTTCTAGGTTTAAAGTCCTAGCAAAGGGAACTCTGTGTGTGTGTGTGTGTGTGTGTGTGTGTGTGTGTGTGTGTACATGTATGTTTCTGGAACTAGAACTAAAAAATACAGAATAAATCATCACCCCAATAAGTAAACTCTCAAATTCAAAATACCCAACTGGTGATTTCAAAAGGCCAGCTGGTGGGGGACAGGCTCTGAAAACATTGTTGCTTTCGGGTCCCTTCTTCACCTGTCCCATGTGGCTGCTCAGCACAGTTTCTGATGTCAACATTATCAGAAGAACACAGGATTCTCTCCGGCCTAAAAATGCTACCTGTATGGCAAGAGGAAAGTGTTGGGAAGCCAAAACAAAGCCAAATAGCGCCTAATCATGGCATGGTCACACGGCAACCTCCAGCCCATTCAACCTGCATGGGTGAAAAGTCCAGGCCAGGGCTTCAGTGGACAGGGCGAGGGAGCACTCACTGAGCACACACTGGGGTCCCATGTGGGCCTGCAGAGTCCTCCTTCCTGCTTACAATCTATAACCAGACACGCCCTGCAAACATCATTTGATCCCCAAGCCACTCCTCCAAAGGACAAGCGTTACCCGTTTTGTCTGCAGGGAAGACAGAGTTAACGGGGCTGAAGTGCAAAGCATGTGAACTCAGCACTACTGAACAGACCTTTTCTGGAGAGTTTGGAGAACTGGGGAGCAAATTTCTGCCAACAGGCTGAGCAGTGGCCATGGAGTCATTGCTCAAGCCAGCAACAGAGGAAGAAAAGGGGTAGAAAAGAGAAGAACCAAGAAGGGGAGAGGGAGCAAGAAGAGAGGGTGCTCTGGGTGGCCTCTGCTACCTGCCATCACCTGACACCATTCAATGGTGCCCAGGCCATGGCCTGCCATACTCCCGGGCAAAGATTCCTGGGAAAGGTTTGGAACACTGGCAGCCATTGCTTTTAAGATTTGATTGTTTTTAGCAAACCTCTCTAAAAATTGTACCACGGCTCAAAAGACAAATATGTAGACAAATATTTGTTCGTGTGTCTTCATCACAGCACCGTACTCGAGAGCCAAAGATGGAAATGACCTGCATGCCTGTTAACAGATGAATGGGCAAGAGAACCATACTCTGCAATATTAGCCATCGGAAAAAGGAAGTACTGATAAACAATGCAATCTGTGGGAACCTGGAAAACATTTAGAAGCCAGATACAAAAGGCTGTGTGACTTCATTTCTATAAAATATCTGGAAATAAGTAAATCCACACAGAAAGCAGATTGCAAGTTGCCAGGAGCTGGAAGAAGAGCAGAATGGAGAATAATTGCTCATCTGGGACAGTGTTTTCTTTAAGGGTGATGAGAAGGTTTGGGGACTAGACAGAGGTAGTGTCTACACAGTGCTGTGAATTCACTAGGGCTCCCAAAATGGTGGCTTTAAAATGCTTAATTTCATGCTCTGTGAATTTCACCTCAATTAAAAAATATTATACCCAGAAGGTTTGCTTGTGAGCCTATTTCCCTAATTTAGTTGTAAACTTTAACTTGGTGAAGAGTTTTATGATAAATCTTTAACTGGCTATGGTCCCTAGGCACACATGGGTTCTTGCCAAAGAGGAAACCATACTTGATTCTACGTCAGCTTCTCGGATTCGGGACTCATTAGCAAATAGCTGTTCGTTTACTCTATTCCAAAGACAGGAAGAATAAAAAGGGGGTAGAATGTCAGCTTGTGCGCATTCCTCACGTGACCAGTCACTTAATACACATGACTAAAGGTCATAGCAAGGGCAGACGTCAGTGAGACTTCAGTCTGGATAGGTCTTTCATTTCACTTTGTAAAACTAACATTATTTCATTTTGGGGATACTTTGGTTTTACATAGATAAAAACACAGGGTTAAAAAAATTGTTTTCATACAGTAAGAATCATTCTCCTTCCCTCCATTACCCATATCTCTCTCTCCGTGCCTAGGCACAACTACTATAAGCAATTTTTCAAATATGCTTTCAAGGAAAATCCCTAGGAATATACAACTATAGGGATACACAGCAATCCTTTTGAACAGCTGGGGACTTCTTACTGCTATTTAAAAATTAAAATTCACCTGGGAAAATGACTGCTGTTCCAACCATTAAAATTCCAGCCTCACTGATAAGTTAGTTATTATGTAAGACACACAGCTACTGAAATGGGAACAGCAAACCACAAATGCCATTAACTTTCTATTCACTGAAAGCTCTTTTTAACCAATGCTTCAGTGAGGGGTACCTGTTCCCTGTGAAAAGCTGGGACTTTTCTTCCTTTTTTACAACTGAGGTAACTCAGGTGAAGTGAGAAGAGGCATCACTCTGGGCTCTCTGTTAAAGATTTCAGCCTGAAAAGTCTGAGAATAAAAGGTCCCTCTTTGCACCAGACCTCACTCCTCTGGAAGGAACCTCTGGCTACTCTGCAAATTCCACTCTCCCAACACCCCTCCCCACCCAGGAGAGAAAGCTGAAGTCGCCACACCAGGCCAGAGGCCTGTACCCGAAACATTGGGAGAGGTGACCTCCTGGTCCACCACAAACTTTCCCTGACACCTCCACTTTCTTAAAAACTTGTGATTCTGTTATCAAGTTGATCTCAAGCAATTGCTGACCATTTCTCCTTGTGACTAAGGGGAAACCCTTGTGAAATGGGAAACTAAAAGTGAGTTTAAATATGCCAGTTTAGGTCACTTCTCATGCACCTGTATACCTGTGTATGACTGTATCAAACTTCGAAGGCATCTTCAGGAGGGCCAGACCCCACCACCGGGGCTTGGGAGAGAGGTTAATTCCCTCAAAAGCTCTCCCAACATGCTTTCAATTCACGCACAAAACAAACATTCCTGTGTTCACCATGTGCACAGTGCTGATCCTAAGGACAAGTCTTGCCATTAGTAGCTCCTCTCCTGGTGGAACAGATCAATGTCCCAAGAACATTGATATGGTATATGACTATTACTTCCATAAGAGACATTTAAGGTACAGGTTTGCGGGAACACCGGGTGTCCTGTTGCCAAGGGGCACAAGCAAATTTAAAGCTTTCAATCTTTTATATGACATTCAGAAGAATGACTTTTGAAAAAGTACATGAACAAAATTCTAGGGGGAAAAATGTGCATAAAATTGTACACATTCACAATTACACACAAACCTATAGCACTTAGGGAAATATCCAGAATGATCACCAAAATGCTCAGAGGGGATCTCTTGGTGATGGAACTTAGGTGCTCCTCATCTTTCTTTGTACCCTCCTATACTGTTTGTGTTGTTTTACAAAAAAAAAAAAAAAAAAAAAAAAAACCCACTTAAAAACCTATCATTTTGAAAGAGGAGATGTGAGTTCATTTTAAGGTAGAGAAGGCTTTGGTTCATTTTCTAGAATGTTTACCTAGGACGTTATGTGGTAGGCTTTGCATAAGAAAGACAACAGGGTCCTTATATTCAATGAATATCATTCTCTTGGGAGTGGAGGTGGCCACTCATGCAAAAATTAAAATGCGGTCCACATGTACCAATTGATGTATCCATGGTGTCTTAGTTGGAGAAATGTGTCACAGTAATGTAACATGTTAACTGTGTGAGAATTTAGCTGGTGCCTAGAACAGAGCCTGGAACTTAGGAGGTGTTCAGTGAGGTGTTTGATGAATGAATGAATGGCATCTTGGATCTTTCCTTAATATGGTCCTTTCATTTACCCGGATCATCTTTTCTCACAGCTGTTACCTGTAACTACAATCACCAATGACTTCCCAGCCCTGATCCAAATATTTTATTTTGCACCCCACTATTACCATCACCCCCCAGATCATTCTAGAATACTGTTTTCAAGGTACAGGTTTGCTGGGAACACTGGGTGCCTGTTGCCAAGGGGGCACAAGCAAATTCAAAGCTTTCAGTATCACAGGTTAGTGTTCTCTAGGTCGTTCTCTAGGTTAAAAACCATCCTTAGGAGCTTCATGTTGCCAGACTCCTCAAGGCCTTCCTACACCTGGCCCCAGCTCAGTCCTTCCAGGTTCACTTCTCAGGGCAGAGAATGCAGCCTGGGGGTCCCCCTGCACTGCTTCTTCAAGTTCCCTCAGACAGACTGTCCTTCCAAGGAACCCTGCAGCTGGTCCTCATGATAACCCCTTGAAGTAGCCGTTTTCCAGTTTGTAGATGAAGGCTGGAGGTTCTGAGACACTGAGTAACTTGCTCAAGGCTACACAGTGAGGAACAGGCCCGACCAGGACGTGAGGCAGGTGTGGAACGTGAACCCACTTCCTCAACCCTCAGGCCCTGCCCCTGAGTCTAAGCTTAGGTTCTCCCCTCACCACTTCCTTAAAGAATAACAACGAACACTAACCCGTGCTGACAATGTGTCCTGAATCTTTGAAGCATTTCATTCCTTAATATCCACAAGGGGAAGATCTCTTTTTGGGGATCCAGCTATAAAACCCATTACCACGAGCAAAACTCCAGCAATCCATGGGCTTCAAGTGTGGATACATTCCTGACTCCACTGTTTTTCATAAAGGCAGCTATCATGAACAGCAAAGGAAAAAAGCAGTTGTACAAAAAGTGGGAACTGGGACTGTCACAAACATTAGGGAGTCAATGCCTCGATAATAAGTCACTGTTAGTATTGTTAAGCTGTAAGTGACTGGCACTTCGATGCATTTACTCACTTCATTGTACAAGGTAGGTGCCTATGACCATCCCATTTTACAGATGAGAAAAAGGAGGACAGAGAGGAAGACCTGCTAGTGAGTGGGCAAGCTAGGATCTGGCCCAGGGGGAGCTTCCTCACTGCACCTATGGTTAGGTGCTTCAGCAGACAGTTCCCACTCAACTTGCAAATGATGTTTTGAGAGAGATGTTTCATTTACAGATAAATGAAAATTATCTTACAACTGGGAAGAGCTGGTGCATCAAACAGAAAAGTGAAATGATTGAAAATGTCTTCCTTCTGTTTGAAAACACGCACGTGACCCTTTATCTGAAAAGATTTAAATTTGGTCCAACTACACTGTTTGCCCTGATACCTGTGGGAGATCCAACTGCAGTCAGAATAATGATGAAGCTATATATGGAGGTCTGTGTAGAGGAGGGAAGGGAGAAAGACAGGCTTGGATGTATTTGTGTGGGGGTGTTCACCCTGTCAATCGCCAAACCCACACGCAATCAGACGCTAGTCAGACACTCTTGGAAAGGGAAAGGGTGATCATAGACGGCAGCCCACTCCTGCTCAGGTGCCTGAAATAGACAGGAGCCATGGAGGAAACGACAATTCAAGCCCGATTCCATACGCACTAGGGTGCCACACAGGTTTGGGCTGCTCCTTAGCCTGTGGGAATCCAGTCCCTCAGGTACAGGAAAATATACCAAAATGAGGTAGAATTAAGTTGCAGAGGACTGTCCTTGACTTTCTGGTAGAGTGTAATGTCTTCTGTGCATATTTTTTAAACAGTATGAATCAGCTAGAAAGTTAATGCTCCCTACAACCCTAGGAGGTACCTTTCACTACCACCTCCATTTGAGATCACATCAGTTGCTTATGGAATCAAATTGCACTGGGCTGCATGCAGCAACCATTTAAACTAATTTGTGACAATAATCTTTTATTGAATCAACTTGTTTCTAGGAATAACCTCCTGAGGGCTTCTGTTTCCCAAACTGTGATACAACAGGGAGACAACAGGTAGAAAAGTGCATACAGCCTTGGGGTCAGGACACTCAGACCATCTACACACCCGTCAGGTCTGGCTCTGAGGCTCAGCACCCGTCTTTGAGAATCAGAGAGTGACATCCACATGGTAAAATAAGCATCAGGGAGGGAGCCTGGCATCTGGAGCCAGATGGCTAGGGTGTGGGCCCGTGTGACCTTGGGCAAACTACTTGACCTCCACGACCTTTGGTTTCTTCATCTGTGAACAGGCACAGTTAGTACCAACCTATAGGGGTGTGAGGGGATTAAATGGTTGATAGTGTAAACTGGTGTCACAGTGCTGGCACACCATGAGGTAAATGTTAGGAGAATTTTTTGAGGAAGGCTCCAGAGGGTGGTCTTCCTAAAACAGACCAACACAGACACGGTGGCCACTGAGCAGCCGAAGAGGAGCTTTTTCCAGCAAGCTCACAGGGAGAGTATCTTGTGCAAATTCTCCTCCCAGCCTCCGCCCCAGCTTCTGCTTCCCACCCTGCCCCGCTTCTGTCCCCCTCTCGTGGTTTTGCCTCACATCCTGTGACTATGGGAAACCGGCCACATAACGTGGAATAATTCTGGTTCAGAAGAGCAGACTCACTTCCAAAGAGAATATTTTAAAGGTAAAAGAGGATCTCAGCCCTTTGATGTATTTCATGGACTCTCTGAACATTATCACAAAAAGAGTTTTACACTAAGAAAAAATGGTCAGTTTTTCTGCTTCTGTGTAGGAAGCCCTTTGCCAAGTTTAAAAAGTCATTTGATTTCTTAAAAAACTTTTTTTTTTTAGATGTAGATGGACACCTTTATTTTATTTATTTATTTATTTTTATGTGCTGCTTGGGTTGAACCCAGGGCCTCACACGTGCCAGGCAAGCGCTCCATCACTGAGCTACAACCCCAGACCAAAAGTCATTTGATTTTTTTTTTTAAAGTAGGAATTGAAGTCACACCAGAGTAGGTTTGGAAGCATAGGATAATTCTTGGAGAACCACAAATAACAACCAAATGCTTTCTAATATGCGCCAAGGAATTTCAGAAACTTGCTGCAAATTCCCATTGCTGTAGTATGTGTGTGCCTGCCTGGCTCGCTGGGGGCATTTTGCATGTGTGGATCCATATATAAGAGCTCTCTTCTTCACAGACACCCACACACCCTATAAATGGCTTTGAGTACTTACCTAAATAGATAAGTACTTCTTAAAAATAAAACGTTCTGACCCAAAGCAGTTGCATAGGAATGCACCCGCTGGAAGGAAAGGGGGAAATAGGATTGGGCCCAGCCATTGGCACAGAAGCAAGAATGGTTAAATATTGTATTGAAAATGCAATGGATTTGAGATTGATTACATTTTTTTACTTAACTTTAATTTTTATGTGTATAAAATGTGTGTCACATAAAAATGGAAATTATAGGGGCTGGGGATATAGCTCAGTTGTTGGAGTGCTTGCCTAGCATGCACAAGGCCCTGGGTTCAATCCCCAGCACAACAACAACAACAACAAAAATGGAAATTATAAATGTAACCCAAAATTTTAATAAAAATTAGAATAATCATTCTGATGTTGCTGTGAGTAGAGAACATGCTTCCAAATCGTACGGCCTGAGAGGACTGAAAGTCTTTAAAAAGAATCTGCTTCTGTTTCCTAAACCAAATAATTTGGAGTATTAGATGACACAAAATAGTTAAAATTTAGGGGCCCAAAGAACTGCATCTGACCCTACTGCATCTTTGTACAGCTGTGTGACCTCAAGTACATCCACGGGCCTCGATTTTCTCACTTATCTAAACAGTGGACCAAAGGACACTTTGAGGACATGTCCACGCCTATTATTGCAGGCTGTATGCCATGACCCTCTGCTTCGGCTGTCGTCAGATCCAAGGACTCATAGAAACCTCCTTTTCTTAACTAGACTGATGAATTCCTCCAAAGTTTTTAGTAATGATTTTTCATGGTAAGCCCTCCCTAAATAATGGGGTGACTATTTCCACCCAGGTCACCTTCCCAGCAACCTGGGGCTAACTGCTTCCTTTGGGCTTGGGACAGGGTAAAAAGCAAAGGACTTGAAACCTCACTAGGGCCGGGGTGTTGCCTTGCTGTGTAGTGATGGTCCTGCCCAGGCTGCTGTCACTCATCCACAGGTCACATGAATCACATGCTCAGAATCCAGCAGTGTCCTGAATAAGGAATACATAGATTTCCTTCCATGGTCAAGATCTAATCTCATGCAAATGCTTCGATAAGAACATTCTTATTTTTAAAAGTATATGTCTTCCACTTTAATGGGAAGATTCGGAATCATTGTTGTGAATTGCACAAAATTCCTCTGAGTGGCAATGACTTATCTCATTCTTATATATTAAGATTCACAGAGTTGAAGGAGGGTTATTCCAGGTTTCTCAAAGACTCGAAATGCCCCGGGAAAGAGATGACGTAGAGCTTCCTAACTTGGTACCCAGAGTTCAGAATACATTGACTTACAAAAGTTATTAACTGATCTACCCAGTGTTATTTCGGATGGATATAATAGAAGAAAAGTACAATGTGCCACCATATTGGGGAAGGGAGAGGAAAACTGGTTCTCCTTGGATCCTTACAGGTAAGACAAGCCCTTATCATAAACAATGATGACTCTCCTGATGTATGTCAACTACCTTCTTCCCACACTTCCTTCAAATCCCCGAGTGCTGCCTTTTAAAAGAGGCCTTGTCTGATTGGCCCATAGAAATGCTGTCCCTTGACTCTGCTTTAATTTTCTACTTTCATTTTCATCACATATTAGATATTTTGTGTATGCATTTGTCTACGTGCTCTCAGGAGCAAGCAGGCCTCCTGAGCTGGGAGGGGTAGTTTTGCTCCTCTGTATCTCCGTTCAGAGAACACATGTTGTAGGTACTGAGTAAGTTCTCAGATGAACAAATGTCAGAGTCTTCGAGGTGAATAAAGGTTATTGAAGAGTAAGCAGAAATGGCCACATCGGTACCTTAGGCGAGTGGAGATAGCTATTCCAACACATCGCCACCAAATGTTCTCCCATCTCAACCTCCATGATGGGCATTTCCAGTGCAAGGTTTTATGATTATTTCTCTTTCATGGACTGTCAAAAACGACAGTTCGATGTCCAACTCTATTTATGTCTTTGTGAAGTACTGGAGCTGCTTCCCCTGGCCTGGATTTAAGTGGAGGCTTCACCAAACATCACGTTTAACAATGGAAAAGGTCCCAGAAAGCACTGGTCTCGGCTCTAGCTAACAGGGGTTCTCAAGAAGAGAGGAACCTTCCCAAGCCACCCTCACCCTTGGGCTACAGAGGTGTTCATGCCATCAGATCATCAGAGCACTTACTGCCGGAGCAGGTGGCTTCACTGGGGCTGGAAGACATCGGCTGTGCACACAGTTGACAAAGGCAGTCTCTCCCATTGAACGTGACTCGATCTCCAGGTGGAAATGGGCGCCTAGAGACAGAAAGACACAGTCCTCAAGGTAACTTCAGCAACTTCATTCCCCTTCCTTGTGTCTTCAACTTGCCCTCTGGTGCAAATTTATTTACTGGAGGATCACCGGCTAAAAATGTCTGAAATGCAGTCATGCCCAAGCCAGCCAGCTGGATATGGTCCAAACAAATAAATGTACCTCATTATGAGTAGAAAAGAGAAGGCACTGGTTTTTATGGGCAACTGGATAGTAAAACGGAATGATTTACCTCCACTCCTTAGTGGAGGGATGTCCCAACAAGTCACCCAGCAGACACACAGGACAGTAAATTTCCAAATGGAAAATCTTCACCAAGAAACCTTTTAAATACCGTGAATTCCAGCTAAGTGCAGGGCCCCTCCCCAGCAGAACTGGTTATAGGCCAAGCATGAACTCTTTCAGTTCCATGGGACCACACCCAGAGTGCTGTGATAACTATGCTGAGTTAGATTTTGTCCTTCCTGGACATTGGAGTATTGCACAGTCCTGGGGACCCAGTTCTTTCTAAGCTGAGAGAAATAGGACAGGCTGTAAATATCTATTTAAGAATTAATAGCAGCTTCTTTTCAGAATGACACTTTCCTTTTACATTAGACATTCATCAATAATAGCACATTTGCCACAAAATACCACCTTCTTCAGTTACCATTTCTCATCCCAGTTCACCAAGAGACAGCCTTTAAAAACAAGTCATTAGTTAACAAATAACACACAGTTTCCATTTCTGTTAACTTGCAATTGGCCAATTTGCCAACAATCTTCATCAACATGAGTTTTTAAAATGTGTGACCCTGTCAATTAGGAAATGTGAAACTCACAGCAAGACATCATGAATCAGAGTCAGAAGCAATTGTTTAGAGCAAGTCTGAGCTTCTTGACATTAGTTTTTACTTTCTCAGCTGCTATCTCTCTTTTTAGTCACCTGTCTGTGACCTAACAGCTGGTGATTGACTATATGCACAGGTAAACTTGGTCTTAACTCCACAAATGTGTCTGGTGCCAGTAGTCAAGAAGGGAAATGTGTGTGTGTGTGTGTGTGTGTGTGTGTGTGTGTGTATGTATTTAATATGTACCGGGGATTGAACCTAGGGGCACTTCACCACCGAGCAACATCCCCAGTACTTTTCTATATTTTATAGAGAGACAGGGTCTCACTGAGTTGCTTAGGGCCTTTGCCAAGATGCTGAGGCTGGCTTTGAACTTGCAATCCTCCTGCCTCAGCCTCCTGAGCTGGTGAGATTATAGGTGCGCCGCTATGCCTGGCATGGGCTTTATATTTGTATACCCTCAAATATTATTCAAAGTCCTAAGAAGAGATGGGGCCCTCTCTGCTGTGGTGCTATCATTTTTCATCGTCTGAATAAGCCCCAGAAAGGGTAAGAAAATTGCCTGGGTTGACCAGTGATGGAGACTAGACAGGGGCAGACGGCATCTACCAACTTTGCACTTAACTCTGTCTTTAATAAGCAAAATCACTGCTCTGGTGGGTGCCAGTGGGCCTATGGCTTCACACTGACAAGTTCAACTGAACGGGCCTCAAGTCTCTTCTGTAAGGAGGCTGAAGGGCCCATCAACACAGCAACTCAACAAGCACAGGTTCTTCTGCCTCTGAGGAGGGCCAGGACTGGGGAGAGGTAGTCGAGGCACCTGAAGCTCAACATGTCAAGAAATGCCCACTCTCCAGGGTTGACCAGCACTCTCAAGATGCCCAGAACAAGCCCCCTCTACCTCCTGCACTCCAGGATCCTTGCTTACCTCACCCAAGTCCAGGCCCCCTTCTCATCCACACTTTATTTTTTTTAGACATGAATCCTCTGTGGCACAACCCAGAGACCAGTGTTCAATGTGTGGCCAGGCTTCTGAACTTGAAGTTTTATAACTTGTAGCACTCTTTCCAGTACTTTCCTCTCCCCCTACATCCTCTGATCATATGGGCTCACTTCCTCCTGTTATTTGAGTGAAAGTTTGTAATAGGAGGAGAACTGGTTTTCGAGGAAGAAAACCTGAGTTCAAATTTTAGCCTTCAACTATTAACCTACAAAAGTCCCTTAAACTCTGAGACTCAGTCACTCAAAAGTAGGGTCATTAATTCCAAATTGACTTCACAGAATTTCTAACAGGGTTCAGTTAAATTCTATATGAACACAACTTGTGAACTACAAAGGAGGCCTCAATTCAGGTAGAATTATCATCATCTAGAAGCAGCAGTGGCCACAGCCTTATAACACAGGCTGAGCAACCTTAATCCACAAATCCGAAATGTTCCAAAATCTGAAACATTTTTGAGTATCAATAAAATGCCATGGTGGAAAATTCCACAGCTATCCTCCTGTGGCCACAGTCAAAATGCAGGTGCACTAAAAGTGTTGTATAAAATTACCTTGAGGCTATGTTGTGTAGGTGCATACGAAAAATGAATTCCATGTTTCAACTTAGGTCCCCAAGATATCACCTATATAAATGTTCCAAAATCAAAAAAAAAAAAAAATCTTATGTCCAAAACACTTCTACTCCCAAGAATTTTGGATAAGAGATACTCAACCTGTAGCAACAGCAACATCTCTGCTGCCTCACATGTCCAGGGACAGGACTCTGATTGGTAAATATCTGGCCATATTTAAGACCATGATCTCTCATGATCAAGAACAGAAGGGCCCTCAGAGTTTACCCGGAGCAAGGGGGCTGGGTAACTTCACATTGGGAACCCTCCAGAAACTACTATATTGTTATGTGTGTCTTAGCAGAAAAGCAGGACAGAAATTGATATTTTTAAAGAGATCCCAGCCCTATCCAATCCAGAAGTTACAGTGACTGGCAAGACTTTGGGGATCTCTCTCAGCTAGTGCACAGCCCTTTCTTTTATAGCAGAGGCCACTTCCTTGAAAAGCTATTCATGAAAATCTCAACTCAGCCCAGGAAGAAGGGCTTGGACCTGGGTCTCCTCCGTGGTCAGCCCAGGACCCTTAACGAGGCTGTGGGCCACAGTCTGAAAAGGGAGGAGACAGGATGGAGTTTCACTCTTGATTAAATCAGAAAATTATTATATTATGAATCTAGAATTTCTTAATTATGATTTTTAAAATATGTAATTAAGAAATGGGCTAACTGCTATGAACTTACTTAAATAATTTTGTTAAGAGTATTTCACCTGTCATGTATCATCTTGTTGATTATGTTGATATTAAATCTACCCTTCCAGAGTTGACATCTCTCTGACTTAGAAACATGAAACACTGAAAACCAAAACAAAACTCCACCTCTGAAGGACAGTTTCAGATAGGCCAAGTGAGAGGGAGCTGGGTGCCAGAGGACATGGGAATACTGAACTGGAACTGACCCACACAGAAGCTGGCCCTTGTCAGCAAGTCTCCTGGTCAGGAGAGTCAGACCCATCTTAGTTTTATGATCTGTTTCCCTCACAACACAACAGCAAAATTTCCCACTCACATTTCACAGTTTCCTTCTTCTCTTAGACTGATCATTTTAATCAAACTGGTTTGTGCAGTTAAGTTTTAACTTCGGAAGGTAGATACCTAGACAGCAGGGGTTGGCAAACTCCTTCCCTAAAAGAAGATTATAAATGTCCTTATAGGCTTTGTGGACCACATGGTCTCTGTCACAGGCCTACAACTCTCCTTAGCAGCTGCAGACAATACACAAACAAATGGGCGTGGCTGTGTGCCAATAAAACTTTATTTACAAAAACAGACATTGGGCCTCATTTGCCAATATCAGCCATAAAAAGACTATTTTAAACCCAGACATGCAAACATATGTGCGAAAGAACATATACTTCCAAATAAGCTTTTTTCTTCTAGGCAGTTGTCCATTTCCTCCAATATTTTCATTATTCTAAATGTTTGGAGCTGCCTGAAGTCTTGGTTTCAAGCCACTTAAAGTCATGTCATGTTACTTTGTAGAGGACATCATGTATAAAGTTTCCCAACCAAATTATATTTTTGACTAAGATTGAAAATACAACAGGAAGAGAATATTTAAAAAGAGACATTTAAAAACTAAGTGCTACTCAAGACCAAAAGAGCTATCCCAAGCTTGAATGGCTAAAACCAGTGTCTCTCTGTTGGAGGAAGCTGTAGACTTGGGCAGATAATCACTTACTTGCAGATTGTACAAGCAAAGCAGTTGGGATGGTAGGTCTTGCCCAGGGCAGTCACCACCTCGCCCTCCACGAACTCCCCACAGCCGTGGCAGCGTGTCCCGTACATCCGCTGGTAGTCCAGGGTGCAGAGGTACTCCCCGTTCTTTATGAAGAAGCCGCCTTGGGCCAGGTCACAGCCACACACTGTAGAAAGACAAGTTCACATCTGGTCATCATCTGGCAAGTGCTGGCATCAGTGGCCTTCAACTGAATGCTGGTTGCTCACTGTGGTTTCAATGGTTTGGGGCTAGGGGAGGGGATGGATACAAAGAGCTATTTATTGCCGGGCTCTGCTTTCTCTCTTGCCTCCCTCCCCTTGGGAGATACTCAATATCTCACACAAGTAAAATCCACTGGCTGGGCCTCAACCACTTTCGTGGCATGTCTAAGATTTAGAGGTAATCAAACAGCCTTTGATGGAAAGATATGCTGGGTTCAGGTTGTCTCAAATATGAAGAAAGGTGTCCCTGGCAGTGCTATTAGGAAAGGTGCCCACTGCTTGCCCTCACAACTGTGTGGTTTGAGCCAAGATTGTTACTGAGTTGAGTAATAAGTTCCCATTATACCAAAAGCAGTGACTGAAATTTCCAATAGCTATTTTTTCACACTCTGGAAATACTTTCCCATAGCTATGAAAAATTGAGACACTGAATTTTCTCTTTATGCAGTAAATAGGATAAGCCGATTATTTATGTATTAGAAAGAGAGAGACAAAAATGGACGGGCAAAAGAAGAAAGAAAAGGGGACATGTCTAGGATAAAACTGTCATTCGTGACCTAAGTACATACAAAAGAGAACACTTTGTTGTGTCTGGATTTTGGTATCTCTTTCAAAACTGCATAGCTGTGAAATTTGGAGCTGATGCAAACAAGCAGGTCTTGGGATGCCAGGGACTTGGGCCGGTCTGCATGTTCAGACCAGATCCAAGCAGGTCACAACAACTTGTCCCCAATAAAGCCTAAAGCAAAACCTTGATAGTAAGGATTTTCCACTGACAGACTGAGAAGTAATAGCTAAAGCTGGGAACCTCTGGCCTTCCCCTCTCCATCCCCAGGCTCAGGTGACTCCTGTATAATTAAGGCTCTTAGGCAAACAACCCAGGATTCTTGATGATTCCTGGAAGGGGCACTCAGGTGGAGAGGAGACAAGATGAGTTCAGTCACTAAAACGCTTTCCGAAGGAGCTTCAAGAACACCTCCAGGGTTCCCCCTGATTAGTTCCCACAACTTATTAATGCACCTGATGAGTTAGTGCAGAGCACAGGTTCTGATGGAAGTAGCTCCTCCCCCACCCTTGGTTAGCATTCCGAAAGATATTCAAGGTGACACAGAAGCCACAAATGAGCTTTACACTGTGGACTCATCTGTCTTTGTTTAGCCCAACACTCCACCCCTATGACTTTCTTTGCAATTTATAATTAAGTAACCCAAGATTATGGCTGGAGTCCACCACGCCTGGGACCAACCACACTATAAATACTACTGTGATCATATTCTCTGGAAAACAGCTAGTCCACCACCTGCTGCCTCCTCTAACCTGCCAGCATCGCCTCCTGCCCCACAGATCTCACACCTGCTCCTTCCTTACCAAGTGGGCTGCAGGAGCCCAAGGATGGACTAGCCTCATCCTGACCACAAATTCCTCCAAAAACAAGAAACAATGGGTGGGATAAAGAGGTGTCACAGAAAACCGTGCACACGCCAGGCAAGTGCCCTATCACTGAGCCACGTCCTCAGCCTGGGAACACAAATGAATTCTATCTTCAACTTGGCAGGGCCCTACCAGTTTCCCTCCTCAGGGACATTAGCAGTTCTGATGACTCGGCTACTCTTCCAAAATTGGTTACTTCTCAAATCTTTAAATCACTAGTCCCTCTCTTTACTCTCTCCTCCAAACATATAGTCTGGGTACAAAAATTCATGGATTGTTTATAAAAAGATCTGGTGACAACAAGATCATCCTCATGCCAACATACATTGTTGAGACAGTTTCAAAGCTAATGTTAAAGGCAGTGGAATTTCTCTGGGCCTTCCTTAGGGTCCTTCTCCATGCCGTCTTTTCTGTTTCACATGATTTTGTGAAACTCTTCTTTATTAAGTCCTAGCTTTTCTGAACTTTTATTTTAAAAAATGACTTTTTAACTCTCAAAAGATGCAAACTTCACCCCATTGTGATTTGATTTGGCTTCTCCCTTGATTTCAAAGCAGTGGCCCAAGTTGGCTTACCAAACGATGTCAGCTTTTTCCTGTGTTTAGGACAGCAAGGAAACCAGCGTTTCAAGAGAGACTCGAAAGGGCCTGAGTCCTGATGGGCACATGTGACAGGCAATGAGAGGGAAAGTTCATGTGGCCAATACATGAACGATACTTAACATTTTTACTTTCCCAAGATTGGAATAGTGGTGGCACGATCCCAGGTTCTTTCCTCCTCTTTAGCTCTGAACGTTCCAGCTCAGTCTCAGCAGCCACGCCCCTATATACAGGTAACCCCCAGGGACACTATCTCCTTTCCTAAAATTTAAGGCCTCTTGGGGACAGACCTCACTACCTTAGCTGAGACTGTGTGCAAAGGATTCTCAAATCTGTCTGACCTCTGTCTGAAACGTCTCCTGCAGGCTTCAGACCCAAGGTGCTGCTGCACCCAGAGCACAGCCCATCTCAAGCCCAGCATTTTCCAAACAGGTCATCCTCTCAGCTCCCCTGAAACCCCACCTTAAAATCTGCTTTACTACTTCTGTTTCCTTGCAATAAATCAGCAGCTGCAGCCTTTCTCCCATTCTTAAAACAATATTTTCAACTGTCCACTAAATCTAATCTAGTTCCTCAATAACATGTTTCTCAGATCCTTTTCCTCTTCTGCCTTCTACCTGTCACTGTGCAGACCCTGCCCTTCAGCCTTGTTCTTCTGCATAGAATTTTGTTATAAATGGTATTTGCACTGGCAGAAAAGAAAAAAAAAAACCAAAAGATTGGAACCAACCTGAATTTACATCAGTGCAACAATAGTTGAATAAATTATGGCATGTTTAGTCTATGGAGCTGGCATTAAACCAAAAAAAAAAAAACCTAAATCAGAACAATACATAAAACCAGAGCACAGTGCTATATCACGCCAAGGAAAGCAAGTTCACAAAAACAGAGGGTTATTAAGTTGGCTCTCTCAGGACGATGAAGAATTATTAACTTTTTCTTCATATGCCTAAATGTTAGCTCATCTACAAATATTTTAACTGATGATATACATATATAAAATTTAAAAATGATTAGGATGATTATGAAACATAAAATATGAATATTCATATGAAACATAAAATGAGCCATCATCATCATTTTTTAAGTAGACAGCTCAGTGGCCCTGAGCACATTCACACTGTCACAATACCATCCTCCACCACAGAATCCTCATTTTTCTTGCAACGCTGAAACTCTGTACCCCATAAACAATTACTCCTTTTTCCTTCCTCCCTCCAGCCCCTGGAAACCGCTGTTGTATGTTCTATGAATCTGACTGCTCTAGGTACATCATATCAATGAAAGCTCACCTTTCACTGATATTAAGAAAAATTATCCAAAACCTAATAACACCTTTAACAAGGTACAGGGAGGAAGCATGTTTTTTCAATGTTGTTCTGGAGCATTCCTTAATAGCGCATGCAGGAACAGACACGTCTCAAAAGAAGTAGTACAAATGATCAGTAATTATAAGAAAAAATGTTCAACATTTTTAGCCATCAGGAGAATGCAAATCAAAACTAAACTGAGAATCCATCTCACCCCGATCAGAAATACAGCTAACAAGAATACAAATAACAATAAATGCTGGCAAGGATGTGGGTGGGAGGAATGCTTGTACCCTGATGATGGGAATGTAAAATGGTGCAGCTACTATGGAAGTTAGTATTGAGGTTCTTAAATAAATTAAAATTAGAACCACCTTGTGATCTAGCTATACCACTTTTCAGTATATATATGAAAAAAATTAAAAAGTATACTATGGAGAAACTACATGTTTATTGAGACACAATTCACTATAGACAAATTAGGAAATCAGCCCAACTTGACAAATGAATGGATAAAGAAAATGTGGTACACAAACACAGTGGAGTATTATTCAGCCACAAAGAACTACAAAATCAAGTTATTTGCCCAAAAATGGATGGAACTGGAGATCGTCATGTTAAGCTAAATAAGCCAGATTCAGAAAGACAAATATTTCATGCTTTCCATTATATGTAGAATCTAGGGGGTGAAAAGACCACAGGAATGTATCAGGGAGACTATTAGTGAAGAGGAAGGGGACCAGGGAAAGAGGTGGGTAGGAGTGGGTAATGGGGGATGGGAGTGACCAAATCATGTTGTATGCATATCAGAACATGACACACGAAATCTGCTGTTCTTTGTCATTAATGTGCACTAACAAAACTATTGAGAACTTCAAAAAACAGCTCACACAGGATTATTTCATTATCCAGGGAGACTAGATCAGAGTTTGACACGCTTTTTACCATTGATTTAAGGCCCAGACTTTGGAAGCTAATTTTAACTCTGCCCAGGGAGCTACAGACGACTTCAGCCAGGTGTTACCATCCTGCTGAAGCAGTGATCAGTTCTCCAACTACCCAGCATCTCACTGCAACATCCTTTCCTGAAGTCCTGTATAACCCAACCCTTTGGTTTTCCTTCAAAGCAGCATTACATTCTGCTGGCTCCCTCATTAACGAGTTGAATAAATCCCTGACACGTGCTCATTCTGTGTTTGTATAAGAGTTATAAAAATCGCACTCTGAAAAAACTTTCTGAAAATTGCACTCTGACAAAACTGACAAAAGCATTATTCTTCTCAACCCCAAATACCTGAAGTTGAACATTTATTTATTTATTTGTTTGTTTATTCATTTATTTATTTTTACAAAAAGCTTTGGTCTGTTTTATATGAACAGCTTAGCGAATACTTTTAATTGATGGCATGAAGCAAAATTATTTTCCCATCTATGAGACCACAAAAATCTCAATTAGTAAGATCAAAGCAAACCTCAGTAGGACATATTTAGATTTCTTACTTTAGGGGTTCCACCTGTGTTTGCTGTAGATGAAAGTTAACATAAGCCCAGGGAAAGGCAGAGATTCCTTTCATTAAAACATAGGGCAGCCAGTGGAAGGGATGCACTGCTTTCTTCTCTATGATCAATTATTGAAACTCTCTCCACTCCAGGTCCCACTCAGTCTTGTCTTGCTTTGCCACCTCGACAGTCTGGTACAAACAGCCCTGCGCTGTGTTGATATTCTGCTCTGGAATTCATTCTCTGCAAACTATGAACTACAATTGACTACTAGTTAGGGGGGGATATGTACATCTGAAAAACTTTACATAAAAGTTGTGAAATTAGTAACAGGCATATTAAAAAAAAACTGAGACTGTAAAAATAAAAAAGGAACAAGAGCTGCCCAGGTTGTAAAAATACCTCACGCAGTGGAGGCGTGAGGTAAGGGTGGAAACAGAAGAGCGCTTTAGTGGCATGAACTGGGCAGCAGCAGCAAGGATTTCTTGAACCATCTAAAAACAGCAGTTGCATCTTATGTTCCAACAAATCCATCTCAGCAACATTCCATCTGCCCGTCCAGTTCATATTGCCAGATATCTGGCAGAACAGGTTATACTTAAAACTCAGCCCAAAGGTGGGTTTGGGGTAACATGGAAAATCTTCCCTCCCTCTACAGGGACTGCACATCTCTGCTATGCGGCTGCCCTCGCATGGGTCTTGGTGAAGTCAGAGTGAGGGGGCGGGGAGGGACTACAGGAAACATAACCAATGTCTTCAATTTAGTTTTAAGCAACCCAAGAACTCTTAACTGAGGAGCAGCAGACTTTGGTGGGTCCTTTCTTCTGCTTGTTCAGCAGAGCCAACTGCCTGGCATTCTGCCTGGGTTCAGCCCATCACAGGACACGAGGTGCCCTTCTGAACTTGCCCTGCGAAGTGGGAGCCTGAGACCCGGTTACCCCCTTTCCTTTCTGAGGTTAAGGGCCATGTGCTCCACAGGTGCCACTTTATCCCAGGTGAGGTAAAAACCTGTTCTCATTCTGCCTGTGACAGTGCAAACCTGTCTCTTCCTAGGCTGCTTCGTGCTAGAGACTCAGGGTACAGAACTCCAACACTTCACCCCTGGATTAGCATTGTGAATACTAAACATTTCTTGTCCTTTTCCTTCATCCTCTACCCCAGTGAATCTTTAAAATTTTTTTATTTCATTCAAGATGCATTCTAATGATCTCCTCAAACCCTTTTGTCACAGAGGTTACAAAGGTGGACTGGCACAATGTCTTCCAAGCCAACAAAAATTCCATTACAGCGTCATGTCTGAGTTAATCCATTTTTGTACTAAAAGCAGAACAGGGTGTTTAAAACTACCACACAGTGTAGCTCAAAAGTACTATCCACTGTAGCCTGGAGCTTGAAATAGCTGAACAGAGACTCGTCAACAATAATGTGAGGGGGCAGAATCCCTCTAGAAATAACTCTTGCTAATGCACTATCCTGGAAGCAAACATGAAACCTCAAAAACACATATTTTAATAGCTTTTCACATTAGCATCTAAATGCACATCAAAATCAATGATCATTTCTGGGAAAGAAGATAGTTACAAGCTCAACCAGATGGTAAAATGTACCCCAAAGCAAGGCATTTGAGGGTTTGTAGTTAATTCAAAGTTTAAATTTATAATGATAAGAGCCTTGGTTGGAAAGGAACCATTTTGGAGCCTCTATTTATTACTAAAATCTCTGAAACAGAATAAGTTTGTTTTTAGCACCTGTTGTGGAATTTCATGTGCAAACAATGTTAATTACAAATAGCTCAAGAAATGAAGATATCACCTAGAATAATACCATTTATACAATGCACCTTTTATGTATTTATTTATATTGCTTCCTAAGGTTTGACTCATAACACAAAAACAAGTATTAAAGGAGCTGCATTTTATGAACTCCCATGAACCAAGGAGAAAGTCTCAGAGATACTTAGAAATGTGTTAGAAAACAGACAAAAGACACAGACATATCCACATTTTTACCTGTACCACAGGACACAGTTTGCTTGGGGTCTCTCAGACCTCCTAATGAGTAACTACCCAGTAGTTCTTCTGCTTTGCTCTGCCAGTGTTCCTCTGAACCTCCCCAAACACCAGCATTTTATTCCAAATTGGTCCTCCCAACCATCCTGCTACACTTCCCCCAGCCCCTGCCCATGTCCACCCCACCCAGCCTCCCAGCCCCATTCAGGTTGGGACCCTTGATGTAGCTGGGGACCTCCTCTAGTCCCCACACACTCCCCACTCTTGGGACACAGAACAATTGACATTTGTCTGTTAATATGATCTCCTGTGGTCCTCTATATACTGCCAATGTGACCGCCTCCTCTCCTCGCCTGCAAGCTCACTGAAGGCAAACCACTTCTCATGCTATGTTCCACAATACTTAGAGAAATGGAAATGATCATCCATCCTCATTTTTCATACTGCTTTAAACCAGGCCAGTGTCTGGAGTGTGTGGCTGGTGCTAAGCTACCCTGGCAGAGCATAAAGGGCACCTGGACATGACTCTGAGCCTATAATCCCATCTTTGTTCCTGAAAACACCCAAATTCCAAGGTAGTCACTCCATTTACTTAAAATCTTTAGTCCTTTAGACTCTTCTGAACAATGTGGTGATGTCACTTTCCGGACCTGTATGTCTAGGTCAAATCATGGGTTATATTGCAATGGAAAGAAAGTCAAACTCATTGGGTTTAACCACTTCCCAAAGTGGTCAAATTAAATTAAAATTAATTAAAGAGTTAGAATCTCCAGGATATATAAAGAACTCAAAAAACTTAACACTGTGGGCTGGGGATGTGGCTCAAGCGGTAGCGTGCTCGCCTGGCATGCATGTGGCCCGGGTTCGATCCTCAGCACCACGTACAAACAAAGATATTGTGTCCGCCGAGAACTAAAAAATAAATATTAAAAAAAATTCTCTCTTTCTCTCTCCCTCTCTAAAAAAAAAAAAAAAAAAAACTTAACACCAACCAAACTATCCAATCAATAAATGGGCTAAGGAACTGAACAGACACTTCACAGAAGAAATACAATTTATCAAAAAATATATAAAAAATGTTCAACATCTCTAGCAATTAGGGAAATGCAAATTAAAACTATTCTAAGATTTCATCTCACTCGAGTAAGAATGGCAATTATCAAGAATATAACCAACGATAAGTGTTGGCGATGATGTGGCGAAAAAAGTACACTCATACATTGCTGGTAGGACTGAAATTAGTACAATCACTCTGGAAAGCAGTATGGAGATTTTGCAGAAAAATTAGAAATGGAACCACCATTTGACCCAGCTATCCCACTTCTTGGGTTTATACCCAAAGGACTTAAAATCAGCATACTATAGTGACGTAGCCACAGCAATATTTATAGCAACTCAATTCCAGGTAGCTAAACTATAACAGTAAATGGATAAAGAAAATATCCATTTATATACACAATGGAATATTACTCAGCTTTAAAGAAGAATGAAATTATGGCATTTGCAAGTAAATGGACGGTGTTGGAGAATCATGCTAAGCAAAGTAAGCCAATTCCCAAAAACCAAACGTTGAATGTTTTCTCTGATAAGCGGATGTTGATCCACAACAGCTGGAGTGGGGTGGGGGTAGGGAAGAATGGAGGAAATTTAGATTGGCAGAGGGGAGTAAGGAGAGGAATGTGGGGGTGGGAAGGACAAGGGAGTGAGACGGACATTATTACCCTATATACACGTATGATTGCACAACCAGTGTGACTGCATCACGTTCGGCTAGAGGAAGGAGAAGTTGTGCTCCACTGGTGTTCAGTGGGTCAGAATCTATTCTACTGTCATGTACAACTTGCGATCTTGAACTTGCAATCTTCCTGCCTCAGCCTCCAGAGTCTTTGGGGGTTATGGTTTGCACCACAACGTCCAGCAGGTAATACAATTTTACTTAAAAAGTAAACACAGAAAACTCAAATTCACAGGAAAAAAAATCTTCCAATTTTCATCCATTTTGCTCCATAAAAATCCTGTATTTTGTAAGGGCTCATGTCCTACATGGGATGATGTTGACCTGGTAGACACTTACAAAATACAGAATATGTCCTGAACACTACAAATAATCAGAGGAAAGGACTTCAAAACACCCTCTCATTTTAACACCCTCTAAAACATAGTTAAGACTCACACTGATAAGCGTTAACAGACGATTAAAACATGATTCTATGTGAGGGTCTCTGCCAGTGGTACTCCAAGACAAAAGCTCATGTGGTCTAATCCTAATTTTTTTCCCCACAGACATCCAGTGTTCAGACGTCTCTTTAAATTGATGTGGCTATAAATAGCATAGGAAACTACTTCCACGATTGAAAAGAAAGTTACTGTAAGTAATATTTAAAGAGCCAGCTCTTAAATGACAACAGGAACTCAGGGTTCCATTAGTTTCTAGTAGAAATGTGTGCACTCCAAGATTGGTATCCACTCTGTCCTACCTCTGTCCTTGTCACTCATTGCCTTGAACCCTGCCCACACAGAGCACGCTCCCCCTCTCTAGTCCTGGGAAGTTCAATGTTCTGGAACGTCCATGCTTTATGTTCACATCTTGTCCTCTCCTCGGCTACACCCTCAGCCCCGGAGCTCTAGGTGGTATCTGACTTGCTGTGCTGGCGACTCGTCCTCATCTTACTTGTAGACCCCTTGCTTTCTGCCAGATCCCCAGTCCTTCAGGGGCAGTATGGTGTCACACCTACCTGTCAACTCTCCATACCAGCTGAGTAAAGGGATAGGTGACAGATGCTCGGTGAACATTTCACAGGGCCAGGATCTGAAGGCTATTAAGAGTTAATATTCCCGGGTGGTTCTAATGCAAAACTTAAGTGACTCTTAGAAAGAAAGTGAATCTGCTCTTTGCAGTAATGAAGTTCATTTAATTGACTTCTGTTACAAAGAGGAATTGGGTGGTTACATCTGCATCCTTTATGTCAGCTCAAACTCTCTCGGAGAGGTGCGTGGGAGAGCCTTTCCTAACTGCTGCCCCTTCCCCACCACAAACACACAAAGACCCTCCTGCTGCATGCTCACGCTGCTCTTTTTATTGTCCCTTTATTCCACCCACCACAGTTGGTAAGTCATATTTATATGGTCAGCTGAATCACTGACAGCCCCAGAAGGCAGAGATAATATCTAATTTATACGTATAACTTAAGTATATAGAACTTATTTTGGAGTGCCTGAGCACTCGAACATTTTTCTTTCAACAAACAAATGCTGTTTAAGCTCAGAATGCACACAATGCCCCTAGATTAGCCAAGCTTTTCATCACCGATGATCATTGGATTTCAGGTTTCAGCCTTGAGCTTATAAATGCAGAGATGAATTGTTGAATGGATTCAGCTTGGCATGTCTGCAGCCATCCTGAACTGTACCCGCCATGACTGCCCCAGGGTAAACCTCGTCAGTTTCTCCTGCATACTTTCCCAGCAAACTACAAATAGGCGAGACCATCATCGTGGTGTGTGAAGCTTCAGGACTGAACCCGGAGCCAGCAGTGCTTGACTCAGATATTAGCTTAAGATAAAGCAGGTATATTCTGGCTTGGATGAAGTCACTTTTGTGCTAACTCACACATACGCCCCTCTTGCTGACCCAAACTGCAGGGATCCAACTGGTTTTGCTGTCACCTAGGACCAACCTTTTGTCTGGAAGTCCCCCAATAAGTTACCCTCTGTGCAATCCTAGGTCTGTCTCTTTCTCTTTGGTCTTACAACCCCTCAGGCCCAGACCTCGTATGCCAGGAGCAGGTTTTTCCAGAACAACTGTCGAATAGGGAATTTGTGCTCTTGCTTCTTTTGCCCTATTCAGCATTCACGGGGCACACCTGGCAGCCATGATGTTTCCTGTCTCCATGCTACTAGTCAGTATGTTTTCCCCTTAGCTGAGTGTCTCATACCTAAATTCTATATTTAATGAGGCTGTTCTGAATAGAAGCCCAATTCTAGGGAATTTCCAAGGCCCCAAGGGCCAGGATGGAACCTATCAGGCAGCTGAAATGCCCTTTCTTTTGTTCTTTTCATACAAAGTCTACTTTTCTCTCCACCACCCCACCACCTGTTTAGATAAAAATTTTCTGCTCCGTGCCCAACAAAATAGTGATTCTCAAATTCGGTTGTCAGATATTTAGTTAAGGAGCTGGTTGGAAATGCTATAGCTGCAACTAGAGATGCTAAGTCTGGGGATAAAACCAGAAAACTGGATTATTAACCAGCATCTGGTTTACTCTGGGGTAGGTGCTTCCTGGACCACATTTTAGAAATGCTGCTGTAAGGGCTTTGCCAGTTTAACTCCTCCCCTGGGAGCTTCCAACCCGAACCCATGGCATCTCCTGATACATCCCAACTACAGGGGTCCCCCACTTTTCACTGAAGGGTCTGCTACTTGCAATATGAATACAGAGAAATTAAGAGTTTTAAAGGCTGCCACTGGTTCTCAGGTTCATTTTAAATACTCTTTTCTGGTTTTCATGATTGATTGCAGGACTCTGGGGGAAAGGCTAAGGAGAAGAATGTTTGCCTTACAGAAGGACACTTAGAGACAGCCCCAGGGCTGGATGTAGCTCAGTGGTAGAGTGCTTTCTAAGCCTGCACAAGGCCCTAAGTTAATCCCCAGTACTGAAATAAATTGATAGCTAGATAACTTAAATTCTTCTCCCAAGTCCTGCCTGGGTTTAATGTAGACAAAAAGATTTTAAGGTCATGATCTTATCAAGAAATCCTATTTTGCCCTTTACTACTCAGTCTATACTACCTCTCTGTACACAAAAACTCTTCTTGGATTAAAAAGAAAAAAAAAATTTCTCTAGAATCAATTCTTCCACGATACTTTCCAAACTACACCCAAAACTCCACTAATTCAATCTAATCATGGCAGAACAATCTCAGTTGAAATGTTTGATGACATTTTCAAAAGTGCAGTTGTTCTACTCTTCGGTAGCTGTCATGGTTTTAATACAGCAAGACCACAGGAGACTGCCTCTTCCTGCAGATGCAAATCCAAGCACACCCTTCAGACCAGAGCTTTCCAACTTGCCCAGTTTCCCTCCTGTACCAGCTTCCCCATTGCCTGCCATAATTTCCCTCTGCTAATTCTATTTCCTTATATTTTTACTAGTCAGCCTATTTTTATTGAATATGATTATTTTCAAAGACAAATGTATATCACTATCAAAAAATCAGCATCACTTCCCTGTACATAAAGCATCTGTTGAAATAAATACTAACCAGCATAACTAAATTTGGACCTCGATCCCATCTCTCTGGGCTTAAAAGCTGTTCTCTCTTTGTTGTAAAGAACTTCAGGTTCATGAAATTAGGGCTGTAGAAGAGGAGAGAGACTGGAATGCTGCTTCTGGAAAGCACGGGAAACAATCCCCTGCTTCCACACTTATGAAGACTAACTGAAATAAAAAAGCCAAGGGTTTAAAGCAGAGTGAAAACTAAGCAGTAAGAAGAATGGCTTGAGAGTGGCCTTCAGCACAAGCTCTGTCACCTGCTGCCTCTGCCAGGTACAGGTGGCTCGGATACCTTTACTTGAACTCTCTCTTTCCAGATAAACTCACCATCTAGTAACCATTCGAGAGTATACATCATAGGAGGCACTTGGTAAGGCTGGTTGACCAGCGATGCCATCAGAAACATATACTAATATTCAAGCTCCAAAGAAATACATTGTTTCTGCTCATCCAGCCATTCCTTGACTTACCAAGCACCCATCCGGTCAGGCTGTGTGCCAGGCCCTGGGTATAGAGTACTGAACAAAAAAGGGAAGAAAAAATAGCTCTGCCTTCAAGGGGCTTACTTTCTAGTAGGGAGCGAAGAAAAATGAATAAGAAGATATGCTAAACAATTATAGGTGTTAAGGGGAAAAAAAGATATTGGGAATAGTTGAAATTTTGTATAAAATAGTCCAGAAAAGCCTCACTGAAAACAGAAAGTTTGGCTAAACAGGTTTTCTTGGTTCTCTAGGCAACCTCCTGGTCCTTGGCATTTTCTAAATGCTCTAGAAACTTTGGGGCAGGAAGATGCAATGGATCTAGGGCATCACCCTGAAAAATGCTCAAGAGCAACAAAATAATGAATAATATATCAAAATAAGGAAGAATAAAATGAACAATATGAATGTAACTCACATATAAAGAGATACTTTGAAGAAACAGACATTTTCCCTGTTAGAAGCTATTCTACCCAGAGAAGAAACCTGCACAAATACCAACATAGCCACATCCCAATGGACACAAGTAGCTCAAATTTGTTTTTATGTTTCATCTTCTCTCAGAGCCGGAATACAAATGTGATGCAGAAAAGGGGATGCATTAAGAATAATCATGTCACCAGAGCCATGTCACAGAATGCACAGCATGAACACACCTCCTTTAAATCTGTGGAGTGGTTGCTGCTGATGGGCAAGGATGGAAGGCAAAGCTATGAGCATGAAAGACAGAACAGTTCCACTCAGAGCCCTGGAATCACACTCCGCTCCCACTGGGTTATCATAACAACAGCAGGAGCTTTGGGGATCTCCTTGGCATTTAATTACAGGATCCATCAATTACACGACCTTCTTCATCTCATTATCAGATGGGTACATTTTCCAAGGGGACGAGTGGGAATTAGGTTCTACTTCCTTCAGACGCTGACATGCTTTAACCTTCAGTTCCTGCCTTTTGTGCCATCCCTGGGAAATCTCACACGTGACCATGTTGCTACTGCCACCATCCAGATGCTAGTCTTCCAAATCCTTCCTCCCAGCATAGACCAGTTCCTCTCAAGTGCTAGCCCTCTGCACTCTGGATGTACCATGTGGACTCAACTTCCCCTTAATATTCTCGTTATCTCTCTCCCCTGCACTGCCCCACCAAAGGACTCCTGTGTTTCTTGCTGGTACAACTCCATCTACCCAAGCAGTCCACGGGAAACCTGGAAGCTTCACTCTTCCCATTCAGGAGTCACCAAATCCTGTCAACTGTAATCTGAAGTGCCGCCTGAGTCTTTTCCTTCATCTCTGTCATACCTGCTGCTACCTTACAATTATTCCCACCTGGATTACCAGAACATCTTCCCCATGGTTCTCCTGGCCTCGGTCTGCATCCTGTATGCCTATCTCATCACTTAGTATAATCAATGTTGCTTATTGATCTCTCTCCAAATGGTCCCCGAGTCCTCTGAATATGATATGATGTGCTATCTCTTTCTATTCTATACCTTTAACATAATATCCTGCATGAAGTCTATGTTCAATTGACATTTAGTAAATGAATGAATAACGCCTGGACCACAGATCCCAAAGTGTCAGACTTCTCAGGAAAAGGGATGGGTTAACTAGCAAAATTACCGCTCACCAACCTTGCTCCTGTTACAGTCAATTCTGTGAATTCACAGAGACTAAAAATTGATTTAAGCATGTGCAGTAATCTCTATCTTCTTCACAGCAACCATTTCTGATTTTCTTGCTTTTTTAGCTCTCATATAAGATGCCCAGTGTCCTTCTTTCAAGACCCGTTTTTAGCAAAAATCACTTATCCTTGCTTTTAATTGCTACAATGTTTGCATTTGAAGACTTCCTTTTTAACTACAGAAAACCACCTCTTTAGAAATGCTTTAGAAATAAGGCTTTATTAACATGGTACTATGCAAAGGACAGTTGGGTAGGAAGGAGGGGTCAGAATTCCAGGGAGAATTCAGTCAGCACTTGAACATGCCTCTTGGTCAGCCAGCTGTTGACCAGAAGCCCAAGCTTCTTTTGGTGCATGCTCCCCATCCAAAGTCCTCTGTCCCAGGACATTAGTTCACTTAACTCTCTGAATATCACGACTCTACTTAAGACATAACAGAAAGAAAATGAAACAGTTGTTTTAGGACTCCACTGCACTAAGATCATGTGGGCTAGGGGGACACCTAGAGTCATGATCTGATTGGGATGCAGGAGGAAGGGCTCTGGACAGAGAGAAAGCCCTACCCAGACAGCCACAGATGATGTTCTGAACCAGTGTGGACAAGGACCCTGACCTCAACTTTCTGCTCAATTTTTCTGTAAAAAATTTCTGTCTAAAATTGCTCTAAAAATGAAAGTCTTTTAATTTAAAGAAAATTAAAACAAAACGAAGGGAGGAGGTGAGGGGGGCAGGCCCCGGCCAATGAGAAATTTCTTGTACTGGAGAGAGTGGGAGATATCAGAGCACTTGTTGTGTCTTCTGCTCTTCCCAGCTGTATCCTCCCTCCAGATCCTCAGACACTCAGTAATGAGTGAAGTTCAGTCTAAAGCTGCTAGTGTTAGTGGGACTTTGGAAAATGGGAAGAGGAACGATGTCCAGCAATGAGAGAGGCTTAAATACTCACAGGGGAAGATCAGGAATTTGGTACTAGCAAGAATTTGGAGTGAGAGGAGATGATAAGAATGCAAATCTCAAGGCCCTGTCCAACATGGTGGCCATTAACCACGTGCCTATTAAGCACTGAAAATGGGACTTGTCCAAACTGAGAGGGTTAAACTAGTATGAAAAAAGTCAAATATCTCAATAATTTTATACTAATTATATGTTGAAATGATAATATTTTGGATACAGAGGTTAAATAATATATATTATAAAAATTAATAGTACCCTGTCCCTTCTTGCCTTTTTTAATGTAGTTATTAGAATACTTGCAATTAGACACATGGCTTTGCATCATATTCCTCTAGAATCCCGGAGAAAGTCATGGGGTCCCTACAGTCTATGGTCTAGGGAGCTTAAATGACTTTTTATTTTTTGGGGACATCAAGGAAGAAAGCAAATTAATAAAAACATTAAAAAGAAAAGAGGGTGACCCTCGAAAGTTAGGATGTTAGACAGTGACATTGACAGATTAAATGTGAGAAAAATATGTAAAAATAAATGACCCATTTATTTTAGCAACATTTTGTTAAATTGAAAAATAATTCCTACAAACAGCAAGCACTCTTAAAATAGGATTTAATCTAAGTAAAAATTTAACTTTTCAGGAATACATTTATAACATGAAACAAAGTATATGGTATGACTTCGCAACATAAATAAGTTAGTGGTAACTTAAACTAGAAGAGAAAAATGCAAAAAAACAAAAACAAAAACAAACAAACAACAACAAAAACCCCAACCCTACAGGGGTTGGTGGATGTGTATTCTAACACCTTAATGTGCTGAATAGGGACTGCTCAGATCATTCACAGTAGAAACAGCAAACACACACAGGGCTGCATTCATTTATAAGATGTATTTATTTAGTACCAAATTTACCCCTCGAGCTATGTTTTAGGAAATTTATGAGCAGAATATGTGTGTGTGTGTGTGTGTGTGTGTGTGTGTGTGTGTGTATAGAGCCAACTCTGTTATCTGAACTGGTTGCAACCAGAAGACAGTCTTTTCTCTGACAAGCTATTCAAGTGGCTTCAGTACCTCTTGGTTCTATATACCTAGATGGTATTCTGAATTTGGAATCTGTAACTCTGACCTGGGGTAATTTAAATGACATACAGTCTCTTCTCTATTTTATAGTAAGGACACTGAGTCACAGAGATGAATAACTTGCTTGAGACCACAGAGCTGCTTACTGGCAATGGCAGGACTCATGCCACATGATGGTACCCTTGGCATCCTGGGTGTGGCCCTGATGTTTCCTGATGACCACCCTAGGTTGTCTGAAAAACTAGGGTTTATTAAATTTACTCAGAGAGGTT
Source organism: Callospermophilus lateralis (assembly GCF_048772815.1). NCBI lineage: Eukaryota > Metazoa > Chordata > Mammalia > Rodentia > Sciuridae > Callospermophilus > Callospermophilus lateralis. Next base: position 79,189,609 of record NC_135319.1, read on the forward strand.
TCAGAGAGGATTAACTAATCTCTATATAATGTGTGTGAAAGCATTTTTTAAAATCTTTTCTTTTTTTTGGAACTGGGGGTTGAACCCAGGGCTTTGCAAATGCAAGGCAGACACTTTGGCCACAGAGCTTCATCCCAGCCCTGAAAGCTTTTTTGTAAAAAATGAATTTGTATATATTTAAGGTGTACAGCATATTATAAGATACACACACAGTAAGATGATTACTACGTGGAACAAATTCCCTCAGATCACATATTACCCTGCCCCTCCGTGGCAAGAATAGCTATCACCTGGTCTTTAGGGAAATATGTACAAGATACAATCATTAACTATGATTTTGAACTAAGCACTGGGGGGGCTCAGCTCCTACCCCGACCTCTTCTCACCCCAGCCTCACATGCTAGTGCTCTCTCCTGAAAAGTGTACAGTTAATTAGTGAAAGAAACAGTGGTAGCCTTCAGAAAAGCGCCCTCCCCCTTTTTTCAGATATTTGAAGGTCACTGGCTTAAGGCCGCCACGGCCATGGCTTAAGATGGCATTACCGAGTCTCTATAACCTAAGACACTCAAAATGAAGCCCATTCCCAGGAAGGAGGTGGTGACCACATGCAGGGTACAGAGAAAAGCTACAAACAATCTCAGAGTCTGCCCCTCCCTTCTATCTCTCCCTACATCCTGCATCTGCATCCTGAACTACCCAGACACACCCTCAGCTCAAGTAACCTGCTTCTCAAATCAACACACCAACCACTCTCTTCCTCCTCTTCTTCCCAGTCAGTCAAGCCCTGGTTCTGCAATGACAGGCCAGGAATACTTTGCACCACGATGCCAACTTTGTGAACCCCAGGAGCGGGGCTGGTTAGTTAATGGAAATCAACCTCAAATTGGGAACTTTTATGGGTGACAGATAATTCTCTGCTTGGAGAGCTCCCAAATGTTCCTGATTAATTCTTGCTTCTATACACACACACACACACACACACACACACGGAAGCTAATGACCTAGCACACCAATTGTACAGAGTTCCAGGCCTCCTACCACTCATGGATATGGGATGAGGCGACTTTGCAGTAGGAGTTCCTCTTTCTAGAGAAAAAGAAACAGAAGTACAAAACTGGTTTTCATTGCTCTTCCCAGAGCTAGTCCCTCTCCCGGGATTAGGGACCTCAGTGTGTCCCCAAAAGGCCATGAACCATCGGTCTTGGGAACACCTGGTTTCCCCTTCAGGCCTAACTGAATCCTAAACTAGAGGCAAGTGGTTCCAGGACTTCTGAGGGCACTGACGTATCCTCCAGGGGCCTGGGATGACACTAAGGGGATGGGCACTGGTGGTGACGTGCCACTGAGCCAGGATGCTGGAGACACTGTACCTTTGCAGGTAAAACATTTGATGTGGAAATGTCTGGTCTGGACCCGGAGCACTTCGCCCTTGCATGGCTCCCCACATTTATGGCAGTGAATGACAGGCTTCTCTGATGGGTGGTGAGGGTCCTGCGGGTGGGCCACTGGAAGAAAAAGGAAAAGATCCAGGTGATGAAGGGGGCATTTCTACAAGTGTCCTCACAGTGAGCATAAACATCCCCACCATTTGGTATCCAATGAGCGACAAGTCAAATCAAAAAACATGGCATCCACCCTCTGCTACAACCACTGGGTCCACAAATAACTGATGGCGATGGCTTGAACAGTCCATTACAGTGACACGAGGCTTATTCCTCTGTGGAGCCTGCTGTCCTGCCCTTTCCTCCCCAACTCCTCCAGCGCAACATAACTGGACCATTAAATGCACACTCTTGTTTGGTTCAAAATTCTCTATCTTTGCAGTAAGTCTTTTCCTTGACTCAGCACATTTCAGCAGCTCACTGTAGACCGTGAGGTCCCTTGAACGTGGGGACCATTTCTTAGAGTTCATGCTTTTTCTCCCCAGTGATATGTCCCCTTTCTCCCGAAGCTCCTGAGGAAGTAGCAAAATGCTCAGCCCAGCAAATGTTTTTATTTAAGTATTAATTAGTATATGATGGACAGTTCTGCCACAGAGTATTTCCCGATCTTCATTCAGCACCTCATTTAGCCTGTTGGAGGGTTATAGGACCCTCCCATTATGCCCACAGTTCCTGACACACACAACTGTGGGCAATAACGAAAAAAGAAAACAAAACCCATACAGATCCCTTCAAACCTGGGTTTCCTTTCCCATAAAATAAAGGGATCAGACCAGATGATCTCTAGGTCTTTTCAGACCCTAAAATCACATGGAGGGGCTTACAGGGATTATTCTCTCCACCTTCAGAGTGTGGTTTTCAGAGAACAGAAGTTGTTGTGACTGCCCTGTCCCGGGAACGGGACGCACAGCCTCTGCTTCGCAGAGCGCCATGAGAGAAGGCAACAAGGGGACACCTGTGGCTTTCAGCAAACCAGGTGGCTTCATTTAACTCAGTTTCTTCAGCCTTGTGTGCACATGGCCCTTGTTGCTATGAAATTCCTTTTCTGACTGAGGTCATTAGAACTCATGTGATATAAACACGTATCATGTAAGTACCTCCATGAGGGTGATATGGGATAAGAAGAGGGAACCTAAAATTCATCCACCAACACAAGGAACATAGGTGATTTTTTTTTTCTTGTCTCATGATAAAACTGCATGGGGCAGGGCAGTGGGGGGCAAATCCTGCTGACAGTCAATTTAGAAAGCACCTTACAGCAAGGAGCTCTCTGTACCCTGCAAGGACAATAGTTCACTGTTTCCCTCAGACCTCTGTAATGTTCTCATTTTTGCCTGGAAAAAAGTCTGAACAAGATAGTCCAATAATCCATTACTGGCTAACTTCTGAGGAACAAGGTTCCTCTTGTGAGACTTTGACTAAGAGCAGGTGTCGTTTCGGATTAAACACCTGATCTGCACTCTCTACACTGGATCCTGGGGATTACTAGCCAAGGTACCAACCTTGCCATTCACCTGCATTTCCTTATCTACCTGAGGGATCTCTCTTGAAAACCTGTATTTACAACAGAACTCGGTATTTTCTAAAGGAATTAAGGAGGGGCATGCTATTAAAATCTCTAAACAACCACTTGACTTTAAAAGTGATGTGTATCAAGGCCAAAAATCTATTTACCTTAATATGTGCTTCAAGTGCTGGTGGAGAACATGTGAGGGTTTTTTTTTCTTTCTTTCTTTTTTTTAGGTTAACTCCTGCTTCTCAGGAAAGTAACATTTTCCGGTGTCTGCTAATGCAGGCATGGTGCTGGAGCCTACATACAAGTCACTTCATTCCATCCTCCCCACCCTTCTCTCTCAGCCAGGTGGGCCTTGCTGCTCCCAGAGAAGCTGAGTAAGGGTGAGTGCAAAGACCTTTACCCAGGCTATTTCGACTCTGGTCTCTCAGGCTCCTCCCAGGGTATTTGTACAAATCAGGAAATTGTTATAAGTCAGACCATAATTTATTTAGCCAAGTTCAAGTGCAGTTCTAACAGCAGCAACTAGGGCTTGGCTTATGAAGGAAACACTCACACTGGGTGCTGCAGGCATTCCCCAGCTGGGCCTGGCACCCAGGGGGCAGTTCTCAAGGTAACTAGGTGGATCCCCAAATCAGAACCCCCAGTGCCATGGACTAAAGATGCAGATTTTTGTCTCACCCCAGTTAATGTGGCTAGTATCAGAAAGACAAAAATAACAAATGCTGGTGAGGAGCCGGAGAAAGGGAGCTCTCCTATCAGTTGGTGGGAATGTAACGTACCCATATGGAAAACAGTATAGAGACTCTACAAAAAATTAGAAATAGAACCTCCATATGATCTACTGGGTATCTGTCCAAAAGAAATGAAATCATTATGTTAAAGAAACATCTGACTCGCGTGCTCATTGCTGTACTATGCACAACAGTTAAACAGAATCAACCTAGGATAAAGAATATGTAGAATATATACATAATGGAATATTAACAAAAAAGAATGTGATTTTGTCATTTGCAACAACGTAGATGGAATAGGAAGGCATTATGTTAAGTGAAATAAGTCAGAAACAGAAAGGAAAGTACCTCATGTTCTCAAATATATGTGAAAGCTAAAAAAGTTGATCTCAAAGAAATAGACACCGGAGTAGTGGTTACCACAGTATGGGGATGGTATGGGTGAGGGAGGGGTGGAGAGAAGATGGTTAAGGACACAGAGGTGCAGCTGGGTATGAAGAATAACTGCTAATGTTCTATAGTATAGTAGAATAACTATGGCTGACTCTAACTAATTGAATATTTCAAAATAGTTAGGAGAGAGTATTTTGAATGTCACTCAACACAAAGAAATGATATATGTCTGAGGTTGTATATAGGCCAGTTGCCTTGATTTGATCCTTACCCATTAGATAGGTATTAAGATATCTCCCTGTGGCCTCCTACTATGTACAATTACTATGTGTCAATCCCAGTGGCTCGGGAGGCTGAGGCAGGAGGATTGAGAGTTCAAAGCCAACCTCAGCAAAAGTGAGGTGCTAAACAACTCAGTGAGAACCTGTTTCTAAATAAAATATAAAATAGGGCTGAGGATGTTGAGCATCCCCGAGATCAATTCCTGGAAGGCCTCCCTCCCCCTAAAAAAATACAGTTAAAAAAAATGCAGATTTTTCCCCGGAGGATCTTCTTTTCTAGTAAACTACTCAGGAGGTTCTTACACATACTCCAGATTAGAACTTCAGAATCCTTACATTTTCAGTAGGACAGCTAGAGAAGGGTGAGAACAACAAAGAGTTGTAGTTCTCAAGACCCTCCTTTTCAGATGGATATGAGAATACATAGAGTGAATCCCTTAACCACAAGGAGGATGCATTTTGGGATAAGAAACACTGGTTTCTCTGAACACTGAATCGCCCACCCTGAGCAAGCCGGCCATGCTGAGTAATGATGAGCCAAGGAAAGTATCATTTCACTTCTTGGCTTTTCTCTATGTCTGAATAAAAAGGAATCAGTGCAAATGCTGGCACGAGCTGCAAAGGTTAGAATGAGGATCAGCATCTGCATTTTGCAAGTGTTTCCCTTTGGAAATATATATTACACTGCAAAACCTTCCCTGCCCCCAAATGACTTTCACCTTCACCCAGAGAGGGCCAGACTGCTCAGTGTTCACTCGCCCATCCTTCATCCAGCAGCCCAGGCGGGCACACAGCAGAACCCTCATTTGCAAAGAAATGAGATTTTTCTTATTAGGGAATGACAGAATCCAAAAGACCAAAGAGAACCAGCGTATATTTTATCCCAACTCAAATCAGTGGAGACAAAAGAATCTCTTTTCCTTTTTAAGGATGAACAAAGAAGTTCACTTTATATAACTGTCTTTGAAAATTTGGTAATTACCAAACGTGTGTTTGTGGATTTAATTCTATAATTTTGAAGTATGCTGAGTTGGTTGCAACACAAATGTGACATTAATGCTGTATTTCTCTCATCTGCAACTGGCTCCACTGCTAATCTTTCTTTGATGGCTCCATCTTTCAGAGCCTGGGAGGGTCCCTGTTTATTCTACCCATGGGCAAATTAGGAGCAGAGTATTAAAAAGTGACCAGCAAGTTATTCTCAGAGATACACTTTGCCCTCAGACTTCCCAACCCTTCCCACCACACCAACTCCGTCAATGATTCACCCTGGAACTTGGGTTAAAGTCTTCCATTAGCTCACTAATTTTGTTGCCAAAATAAGAAGAGTAATGAAACCAAAAGTGAGGTTGAACACTTTCTGGATAATGAGGAAATACACAGGAAGAGCCACGAGTCTGTTTGCCTGAAAAGCTGAAGAGATTCTTCTACTACCTGCTGTCCAGTTTGGAGAGAAGCTAGCTATTTAGACCAAGCTGTCGACTCCAAGGTGGAAGAGTTTCATACTGTTTTTGGAGCCAAGCAAAGCAGAGTAGTCACATGGTGTGAAACTCCTGTGCAGGACAGAAACCAAAGGTCCCTTTTTGATGCACTGGTTTTAAAACATCTCAGGGAATGAGCCTGAAATTCAGGCCACAGAAGAAATTCCAGTAACCTTTGGCTTCCTCAAGCAGAGGCCATCACAGGCCTTAGAGGAAGGCCGCAAGGCAAGGCAGAGTCCTTCCTCAATTCCAGAACCAGCCTCTCCTTGCCCAAGCTCCATCCCCCTGGGGCACGGACCACAGAAACAGCACATCCAAGAAAGGAAGACCTCCTCAGGGGTAAAGATCAACCCTGAGGACCTGGCATGAGCTGTGCCTTGCTCCCAGTCGCCTGGAAAGCTCAGTCTCATGGAACCAAACTGCCCCTTCCAGTCCCCTTCTCCCTCCACAGCACCATGGCTCCCTTAACCAGCCTGTGAAGGGACACGGTGCTTCATGGCTTTCATGTCCACTGCTCATTGCACACTCAAGAGTCCCGAGGGGTGGGAAGGAAAGGTACTGATGACCCCCTTTTGACAACAGGCAGGCTCAGAGACCAACGCACTGGCCCACAGTGACCCAGCCCAGAGAGCAGAGCTGGCAGTAAATCAAGGCAGTGACTCCGAATCCAGAGGCTTCCCCTCATCACCCCTCATCATGGACGCTCCGGCATGTCACCTCCCACTCTTCCCTCTCCCACCAAACCCCCACACCTTCCTCACCCCGCTCCCACCATCCAGGCCCTCAACCCCCTTCTCAATTGCCCAGAGCTTTCCCTCCTGCTGTGTCTCTTCCTCCAATGTAATCTGTGAGAAGTAGCCTGTGCAGGAGCAGGGACACAGCTCTTTGCTGCCACGGAAGAAGTGCCTGATGGGAAATCTGACAAACACCACCAAATACCACAGCCAGGTGACGGAGGCCAGTATCTGCAGTGCGAGCCACAGAGAGGGAGCAGACCTCTGATGTGAAGGGATGAAAGTGGGTGCTGTGCCTGTGGTCACAACCCTCCACCCCCCAAAAAAACCCATCATTCTAATGAGAAGAATCCCAAATTGAGATTCTATGAAATAATGACCAGCACCCTTCCAAACTGTCAAGATCATCAAGAACAAATAAATCGAGACACTATGTCAACCAAGAGGAGCCCAAGGAGACAGACTAGCAAATACAATGTGGGATCCTGGAACAGAGAAAGGACGTGAGACAAAAACCAAGGAGAGCTGCTGGCTGCAGTGGCGCACACCTGTAATCCAGGGGCTTGGGAGGCTGAGGCAGGAAGATCACGAGTTCAAAGCCAGCCTCAGCAACTTAGAGAGGCACTTAGCATCTCAGGGAGACCCTGTCTCTAAATAAAATATAAAAAAGGGCTGGGGGTGTGGCCCAATGGTTAAGCACCCCTGGGTTCAATCCTCAGTAACTCCCCCTCCCCCCCCAAAATAAAAACACAACCAAGGCAAGCTGAGTAAATCATAGGCTTTAGTATGTATTAATGTTGGTTCATTAATTATAACAAACGTAGTACACTAACACAAGATCTTAACAGTTGGGCAAACCGGGTGTCAGGTATATGAGAACACTTTATTATATTCTCAATTTTTTAATTAATCCAAAAGTGTTTTTAAAATAAACTTTACGTTAAAAAGAATAAAATTAAAGAAAACTTCCAATAGTTTTCTGAGTAATAATATACCAAGTCTATAGTTCTCTGCTAACTTTGGAGATCTCCAATAACATGGCCCACACTAGCTTTGTAGATCTCTAAGATGGAACTACGCTCCCTAAGTATTTCTCACTGTGCTAACAAGTTCTGAACTCAGGTAGCCTGACCCCAGAGACTGAGCACTAAAATACTCTACTATTATTGTACTGTAAGGGTAAAATTTTTAAGCTGATTCTAAGCCGCAGAGCCTGAGTTAAAGTGTAAAAGACCGGACACTGTGAAGTTTCTAAACTGCAGGGCTTGGGTTAAAAAGTAAAAGACCAAGTATTGTTAAATTCCTCTGCTACCCCCAGAACCTGTAATCTCTGTAGCTGTTAGAACAATACCCAAACTGCCCAGTAAATAAATACCCAAACTGCCCAGTAAATATTCTCACTGACTCCTCTGGTTGTCTAATAAATTGGGACTCTGAGTAGCCTGGCACATAGGCATCCAGGCCCCAAAAACCAATCAGTTTAAATGTGTACCCTGCTTAGAAGTGACCAATCACCCCTGTCCAATCTGTTCCCGCCAATGAATGTACTAATCATGACTCAGAGTTGTTGTTCAATTTTCCCACGCCTCATGATGATTTGTTCTGATGTATGCAAAGCCCCCTGCCCTCTCCAAAAAGTGTACTTAAGCTCTGCCTGACCTCTGCTCTGGGCTCTGGGCTGCTCTATCTTCCTGAGTGAGCCTGGAGCCTCAGCATGCTGAATCAATAAAACCCCTTCTGCCAATTGCATGGAGCCAGTCTCTTGTGGTCTCTCCCTCCGACGCTTCACCGAACCCTTACAGTACTAATAAACAAATGCCCCTTGAGCTGGGGTATTGGGCACTTCCTGGTTTGGCATCTTCTTTTCCCCAAGGTCTCAAGCACTGTAATGGTTCCTGGTTGCCTCACCTATTCAAGTCAGTCCTGGCCCACAGAGCCCAGCCCACGTCCTGATGTTCTCCAAAACTTTCACTACAGCTTAGAATGATTAAATATTTCCTCTTCTCCACATTCTTGTCAATCAACTCAAACTCAGACACTGAGAAAGTAAAACGGACTTTACTTGGGGTCTCAGGAATTGCAATTAGGGAGAAGCAGGTTCAGAGAACTCTGAATCATTGTTCTGGAGGAGGCAGGGGAAGTGTGGGCTTCTATGTGATTTATTACAAAGCAGTAAAAATTCTTCTTTTGGGAAACTTCTGTTGGAGTTAAGAACAGGTAATGTGAGGCACAGGACATGTGACCAATAGAAAAGAATGTATTTACTTAGCAAAAGTGTCCATAAAACAAGAGTCCAATAATCTTTTCTGTGCATCTTAAGTGTCTGGACACGTCATCATCTGTCCCAGCTGCCTACAGTCACAGAGTGAAAGTAACCGAAGCTCACACCACAGACAGTGGACAGAGTTGCACCCACATCCTGCTTCCTTATGCTTTTCGACTCCATTTTGAAAAACTTAATGTTGCTTTCAACATAATTTTCCTCTTATTTGCACATTCTCTAGGTTTGAACAGCTGTACCATCATCCAGCACTTAATTTTCTCTAATGTTTTTTGTTTGTTTTGCTTTTATTTCAATGCACCAATCCTGATCTCACCAAACTGCAGGCTCCCTGGTCAATTTCTCCAGATTTCTGAAATGCTTCCAATTTCAAATATCAAATAAGCTGAGTTGTCATTTCTGTTCTTCTCTGTTCACTTTTTGGGTTAGGGAAATAGGGTTACCACCCAATACCACTTCACAATAAGTAACTTGAGAACACAATTATAACACTGTAACAGGAGACATTTATTGATCACTTACTATATTCCGGACATTGTGATAACTAATTGATACCCACGATCACAGACAGTCCTTACAACTGCCTTACAGAGGTACTTTTGCATTATTCCTGTTTTGCAAAGGAGAAACCAAGGCTAAAAAGAGTTAACTACTTTATGCCAGACCACACAGCTAAGAAGTAGTTTGAATCCAGACACCATGCTTGGAAGCAGAGTGTTGGGGATTTCCACAGGAAGATCTTATTCAGGGCTAGAAGGAAATGGAGCTAGGATGGGGTGCCCACTAGACTTATCACACGGCTCACAGTGGTGAACACCCAGCTGTATCATCATCCAAAGGTAACACCTTTGCTATTAAGTAAGCAGATGGGAAATGGCACTTCAATATAAAAAGAAGTGATTCCAGGCTGCAGCAATTTATGGGAAAGGAACACTTAGATGTAAGGATGGCTCAGCAAGGAAGGGCAGCCTGCCATTGGGAGGACCTTCCCTGCAGCCTCCAGGCTGAGCAGCAGCCTGCCTGGCCCGGAAGCCTGCCTCGGGTTGAGACTGCATTTGCAGTCATAAAATGGTGCTCTGCATTAGGTTGATTTTTGCTTAAAATTCTCTTGGGAGTCTATGTTTCAGAGACTGCCTCATTACCTAGAATATTTTCTCTGCTTCTACCTCCTGAATTCCCACTGAAACATAAGCACACATCCCAGAGATGAGCTCTCTCCCACCTCCCACTCCCTTTCTTTGTGCTAGAATGGCCTAGGAAGCAAAAACCTCAACAGTTTAAATAAATGCATAGGGTGCTTAATTTGCAGTTTACCCCAAAGTCCATCTCCTGCTGTGGCAAGTGGTAGTTACTCGAAGCTACACACATGGTTACCCCATCATTAATTGTCCCAAACGATCCTCCTCTTGAATTGGCCTCCACAGCCCCATTTTCTTATACCGTATGCGTTTGGTATTCAGGATTATTACTTGGCACCAACAGTCCCAGCGGGAGGACTGTGTTCTAGCCTCTCTGTCTCCTGCAGCTTTTAACTTGGAAGATGTTCCTATTTTTGACTGGCAATGCACTCAGTCCTCATTATTCCTCCAAACATAAAAGACACTGTCAGCAGCCCCTCAAGCTGGACTCCTGATGACGGAGACAGGCTGGGCTCACCTCCAGTTAATCTGATTCCTCCGGGCAAGGAGGTGCTAAGATTACCTTACAGTCCTACAACTTCTTCCTCCTAAGTCACCTGATGTCTTAAGGCTCTGATGTACTCCACCTGCCTTCTAGTAGGCGGGTTAATCTCAGAAAGGGATTTTATATCAGTTTGGTGGCTTACCGTCCCCTCCCATAAGAGAGACTATTTAGACACACCTCTGACTGCCTGACTCACGGGGACAACACCTTGACCTGACATCTCTTGGCCTTTTTCTGACCGTGTTAGTAATTTTACCTTGGAGTAAGTCATTCATTTAAAAATCCATCTCTTCTCCCCAACAGCCATCAAATGGGACCCTGCCCTTTCTATCACATGCCTCAACCTTCCAAGACAGTGCTGAGAGCAGGCGCCTCATGTCCAGGTAGGCAGCAGAGCTGTGTGAGGTCATCTCCTCCTGGGAGCCTCTATGGCACCAGCCTGGCACACAGAGGCCTGTGTCAGCTGAGTTAGGAAAGACGGTCACTAACCTGTAGGAGCAGAAATGTCTGATGTATGACAAAAACAAAACCCTTCTGGAATTTGATAGAAACTTTTCAAGTCACCCAGAGATCTCAAATTGTCCCTGCACAAGCAATTCCACGTAGAAATGGATCATATCAAACAGCCAGGCCGCGGCTATAGTCTGAATCCTGCGTGCAGAACACTACATCTTAATGGATGTGACAGAGCCGCATCCATCCTGATTCCAAGATGGGGAGGGACTGTGGCCCCATATGACCCATTTATGGGAATACAAGTCAAGAGAGAGGGTCAGGAACTATCAGCATTGAGGCCAAGGATCCTGAGACAGGGCTTTGCTTTGGCCTGGTATCACCATTGCCTTCTGTTCCCTAGTTCCAAATCCAGACATCTTAGAGGACCTTCAAACACCAGAGAACCAGGATGTTGACAGAAGTGCCCCAAGGTGGTAAAAACTTATTCGTGAGCAGCACAGAGGCTCCCAGCTGCCTTGGCCTTTTTCTCCTGGCTGCTTCTACTTGCGTCCCTGGACACACTTGGAATCATCAACTAGTTAAGATGGCATTTTAGACAAGCTATGGAAATGGTTAATGTGTATAGCACTTTTCTATCTATAAAAAGTGTTCCAAGACAGTAAGTCCCCGGGTCCCATCCACTCCATTCTACCCATATTCAAATCGGGCTTCAGAGATGTTAAAGGATTTGCCTGTGAAGAGCCAACTGTGTGGCCAGTGACCTCACTTGGAAGCTCAAAGCTGGCCATGGCAGAGGTACTTACACCACGGAAATCGTCACTCTTTACCAATCAGGGCTTTCCTCTGCCCACCCTCCAGGAAGCTGACTGTTAAACATTTACCAGCCACCACTGTGCCCAAGGCCTCACTGCTGGTAAACAGCAAAAGGAGACTTTTAATTCAGCTCCTTATAAATTTCAGAAACAAGCATTTGAGCCCTTTTTTAAAAGGTGTTTCTGCTCCTGCTCTGTGATCAACATATAGACCCACCTTCCCCTGGTCTCTCGAGCGCCTGGGCACCCACTAGGAGACAAAAGCACAAGACCTGTGTTCACAGCTTCTGAACTGCAGAGCCAGACATGTCGCAAATTCTAAAGCTACTCTCTAGATACTTAGGCTCCCGACTCCTCCCAGACCTGAAGTTCAAGCCCATTCAAGCCTTTGCTATGATGTAACTTTGCCGGGTGTGACCTCTGCAGGAAAGGCAAACACACATAATCTACACCTGTCACCTTGCTAGCAACCTATTCATCCGGGTGACAGACAGCTTTAGCTCTGGTGGCTTGTTCGATTCTCTCATTAGAATTCAGAGATTCATCTGCTTGACTAGAAGGGAAGAGATCTCTCCTGAAGTTCAACAAAGACTTTATGAAGTCTCAAGCCAACCTTCAGGAGGGGGATAAAGGGCTAGCGGGGGCAGGGGAGACAGTAAATAAACACCTCCATGAAAACTCTCAGTGGGACCCTCAGCACTTGAGAAGTACCTTCGTATGAAGAGCGTGAACAAATTCTGTCTCAGAGGGTGCCTGCTGGGTGTGCTGTGCCATCTGCCATGAAGCTGGTGGGAACTCTGGAGACAGACCAGCCCTGCCTCTGAGGACAGGGATCCCAGGGACGCGCACAGCACACGCTGACCTGCACAGAGGAGAACCAATGGAGCTGCCCTGGGATGCTGCAGGCCCAGGAGAGGCAACAGCAATGTGCTTGGGCTTCCAGAGAGAAAACCATGCCGCTGGATGGTTCAGAGGGCTGGGGACAGTTTCACAGAAAAGGGAGTGGAATTTGACACTGCGGGACAGGCAGAAGGGAGTGAGCGATGAGGGAAGGATGGTGCAGAGCCATGAACAGCACAAGCAAGGACCCAGGTGAGACAGCACAGGCACTTCTGGTCTCACCTTCTGGGTCAGCAATGGCTTCAAGAACAAGGACAAAGTCAGGGGAAAGTTGGAGCATTTCCCCGTGATGTTCCTGCAGATCCCAGATCCTGCTCTCCAGAGCTGAAGGTTTAGTAGGAGAGGTGGTTGGGAAGAAGGATGGAGAAAGACATGGAATGGATGGGGATGGATGAACACAATATGAACATGAGTAGCGCCAGTGTCACGTGCCCAAAGAACAGTGTCAAAACAAGGAGAGAAAAAACAGAGAAAAGCTTCAAGATAGAAGTGCCCTTTCAGAGGAGCCCAGAGGAAGGGTAAGACCTAAGTGGGAAGGAAGGAAGAGGAAGACGTCTCAGACAATGAGCAAGGTGGGCTGGGGCATGTTTGGGGAACATCTGGAAACCTGATTTGGCTGCAGGCCAGAGGAAGGGCCACAGGAATATAGGTGGGGAAGAGGTTGCCTCTGTGCATGCCTGCAGGACAAGTTAAGGATTCAGACGTTAGGATCCTCGTCTGTCCTGGTCTTGAGATGAGGGATGTAACCAGAGTATAGCCCTGCTGGCTTCTCAGGACGTCTGTCAGCTCACATGGTAGTGGGTGGGGAGGGCTCGGCCTCTGGTCCGGAGTGGGTCACACAGCACAGGTTCTGGTGCCGTTCTTGGCTTTGTCCCTCTTAGCTCCGTGACCTTAATTAAACAAGTTACTTGTCTTCTCTATCAATTTCCTCTTCTTAAAATGAAGATAAATCCTGGGAAGTGTTCTGCACTTTTCCTGACAGGTGAGTGTCCAAACACGGAAGCCGCTGTGTTTCTGAAGGGATTCAGTGTGCGAAAATTGTGGATCATAGTTTAAGGTCTGTGACAGCTTTGTGTCAGTGTGACCAAAGTACCTGACATGGACAACTTAGAGAGGGGAAGTTTATTTTGGCTCATGTCTTCAGAGTTTCCGTGGATGGTCAGGTGGTCCCTCACTCTGGACACAGGTGAGGCGGAACACTGGGGCAGAAGGGTGTAGCACAGAAAAGCTGCTCAGTTCATGGTGGCCAAGAGTAAAGACAGTGGAGAGAAGGGGACACAGGAAAGATGAACCCTTCAAGGGCACACCCTTAGTGACAAACCTCCACCAGCCATGCCCCAGCTGCCTACAGTTACCACCTAGTCCATTCAAACTCAGACGGACTGTTTAGGTAATAGCTCTCACGATCCAATCACTCCACCCCCAGACATCCCTGTGTTAACACAGGCGCTTTTGAGGGACACCTCATATCCAAAAGGTCCTTTATCATGAATGTCCGTGCATAATACCTCAAACTCAAGTACATTGGATTTGTGGGCTCTGCTGCCTCTGGCTCTCAGCAGGGGATTTCTCTGCTGTGTAGCACTCAGTCACGTCCAGCTCTTCTACAGGATCTCACAGCCCTCAGGGTCACCATTTCAGTTTACTCATAGTGCTCAAAGCAGCAGGTTTGTTTTTTCACAGCTTTATTGAGATATAATTCAGGTTCCATATGACTCATCCATTACAGTGTGCAATTAATAGTTTTTAATCTATTCACAGAATTATGTGGTCATCACCATAATCTAATTTTATTACATTTTTTTTACCCCCCCAAAATAAAACCTATTAGCAGCCACACCTCACTTCTCCCCCAGTTCAGTCCCAGGCAACCGCTGGTCTACTTTTTTGTCTCTGTATAATTTAAACAAAGGAACAGATTTGATTAGTATCTGTTAGTGTCAGCTTCTCGACACTGGGATAGCAAGCAGAAAGAACAATTGCATATACCCTGATAGGAATCACCCAAACTTCTACCTGTCTCACGCCTCACTGAGGCACAAAATCCTCCGCACTATGGGATTTTTTTTTTTTTTTGACCAATACATGCTCAACCCAACATCCTTACTTTTATTTCATCTCTGTTTCCCTCTTGGGAAAGAGCCCATAAAACATAAAAAATTTGAAAGTGATGCCATCAGACCCAGCTCAAGTCTCAGGTAGGAGTTTCCACAAACCCAACTTTCCTAGAGGAATACCAACAGCAACGTGAGCACCAGAGACTCGCCAGAAGGTCAGAAACAGCAGGACATGCCTACGCGTAACTGACTACCCAGCCAGTCAGGGGCTGGGAGGGGTTTAAGGTGCCATTTTTAAGAAAGCAAGGATTTTGTTTCTGGAACCAGTGTGCACTTTCAATGCATCTGTTCAGTCTTTTGCCACACAGTAACCAGAAGGAACCTTTAAGGACATAATTGAGCAGACTGCTCCACAGGTTAAGCCCTCCACCGAGCTCACAGCTGCACTACCAAGATGCCCCGCTGGCCCTGCCACCTCTCCAGCCTCCTCTCCCTCTCCAATCTATAGGCTCCCAAGCTCCAGATCTTGCAGCTTCAAGACCTCCACACATGCTCCTTTTCCACCCCAGGAGGCTCTTCCACAGCTACTGGCAAGGCTGCTCCTTCTTTGCCTCTAGTCTCACCCTAAACCAGCTTCTGTGTCATGTCCTCCAAGAGCCTCCCCCACCCACCTCAGTGAAGACACTGTCCCTGCTTCCCTGACACCTCCAGCTCATTTCCTTTCTTCATACCCATTGCATCCTAAACATTCTCTTTCTTTTTTTTCTCCACTTCTATTTTATCCCCTTTAAGGTCAGTGCCATTGTATTCCCAGTCTCCAGCACAGTTACAGGTACCAGGTTCATGCCTTAACCACTGCCCAGACTTTCTGACTCTTTTCCTTAGCAACAGCCTCTAGGTGGAACCGAAAGTTAAACAGCTTGGATTCACTAACAGCATCTATCAAGGAGGTAATCTGGATGATGTCAATACGAAAGATGAAAGATTTGTTGAAATCCCTGACTCAGGAAAAACAAGGGATGAGCAAACTGATGGACCAGCCTCACACCAGCTCTGGCTAAGCTCTCTGAATAACAGCCTCACAAGAGAGCCCGATCTCCAGCTGACCTGATCTGTGGGGAGGAGCTGGGGTGGCACAGAGCCTGGAAAAGCTGAACTAC
Source organism: Callospermophilus lateralis (assembly GCF_048772815.1). Lineage (NCBI taxonomy): Eukaryota > Metazoa > Chordata > Mammalia > Rodentia > Sciuridae > Callospermophilus > Callospermophilus lateralis. The sequence goes on from NC_135319.1 coordinate 79,205,536, forward strand.
GTGGTTTCAAAGCAGGACGTGATGATGTAGAATAGCCAGCAGGGACTGTGCAGAGCAGACAGACGGCTTCCTCCAGGAAGACTCCACAGCACCTGGCTCAGCCTCAAACACTTTAACACAACTGTTCTCAAGGCCAACATGTTCCTACATCAGATCATCACTGGACACCTCACTTCACACACAAAGATGGACTGGAGTCATCAGTCTGCTTGTCCAAGGGATGTGGGCATCAGGAACTCAACAGGTAAAGTTCCTTCGCAAGGTCCAATCGCAGAACAGTAGAAATACTGACCCCAGGAAGTCACTTGTGTGGTCCTGGAGTTAAGCCTTGCTCTGCCTGAGGCAAACTACAGACAGAGTCGACAGGAGTGGTCCTGTTTGGTTCCTGGACTCACCTGTCCCAGTCTCCTTACCTTCCTGGGCCCTGAAACTTCTCTGATTACTAAACTCCACAACATGGACACAGGACCCTGACCTTGCTTGGTCAAGAGGAGTATCAGTAGTAATGGCAATGACAGAAAACTGTCCACAGGCTCTTGTTAGGTACCAGGTGCTATTTGAAGCACTTTTCATGGATTCAAGGAGTTAATTCTCACAATGACCCTATCAGATTGGAACCACTGTTGTCCCTACTCCCTGATGAGGCAGTGGGAGGTTAGGTGATTTGCTCAAGGTCACACAATTAATAAATAGAGTTGGCATCTGAACCCTGGCAGCTGAGCTGCAGAGTTCCAGCTTACAAACACAACTTATTTTCAAGAAGACCCATAAAATATCAAAGGCTTAGGGGATAATTTTTCAAAGCTATCCAAACAAATGAATGACAACTGTCACCGGGACGTAAGGATGGAGTTCCCAGGTTCAGGCTGGGAAAACGTTAAGCTGAAATCCATTTAACCTAGGAATAAACTTATTTCTCCTCACCACCTTTATCTTAGTCCTATTTTATCTACAAAGGTCCTTGGGCCATTCTTCTGGTTCTGGGACATTCATCCTATCCTGCTACTTAAACTCCACAGATCAACTGACCACATTAGCATTTATTGAGCACCTGCCTTGCAGCAGGTGCCAACTGTGAAGTCTTCACACACATTAGCTCATTTAAATCAACCTTCACAATAAAGACGTGGGGTGAATAGTAAGGTTTTCCCCCTTGGATTTTCATTAGTTTTAAGAATCAAATAGGCTTATGCACATAAAAAGCGAATGTGTTTATAATGCACAACAGCAACCACTGCCCCACCCCTCCCCAATCCCACAGGTAAACATACTCAACTCTTAAAAGAATTTTTCTAGCCTTCATCACTATTTTCTTTTTTAAAAATTTTATTTAGTTGTAGATGGACACAGCACCTTTTATTTCATTTATCCTTCTCTATGTGATGCTGAGTATCGGACCTAGTGCCCACATGCCAGGCAAGCGCTCTGCCACTGAGCTACAAACCACAGCCCCTTCATCACAACTTTCTTAACACTCTGCTCACACCTACCCTGCCATCTCCTAGTAACACCCTCCTCCTGTGGATAAGGATTTAGCTCTCACCAGCTTGGCCATGTTGTGAATTTTACTTAAATCTGTTTGTACTTTCAGAATGCAAGTATTGTTCTACAGGACTACAGCATACCCTGTGAATAGGATTCCCTTCCTTACACAATTTTTTTTTGTCCTCTTAGATTTAATCACATCCTTTTCTCCCATTTGCCCACTTCTTGATGAGCACTCCCTCAGGTTATGTATCGATTTGTGTTCTGATCTACCAGCAATTCTTTCCAATGCTCAAACTTATCAGATCACTTATCGCAACTCCCCACCTGCAGAAAAGAGTAGGTGTTCTCAGTGTTGTTTTACTGGAGAAAGATCAGGCTGTTAGAAAGCACTGGGAAAACTTCCCTGCACGGAAAGTAGGGGAGTGGAAACTGGGAAACTGGTGCTCCTAAGGAAGGAGTCAGTGTGTGATGTGCGCTGAGTTAGACCTTGTGCCAAAGACCCTAGGCCTGGAAGCAGATGTGGCTTAGGGGTGGTTTCCTTTGGATTTTCTGCCAAATGTCAATAAAATAGCATTTTACTCTGAATTTAGCAGTTGGATCAGTTCTTAAATGTATCAAGAAGCCCAAACAGGGGCTGGGGATAGAGCTCAATTGGTAGAGCGCTTGCCTTGCACACATAAGGCCCTGGGTTCAATCCCCAGCACCACGAAAAAAAAAAAAAAAAAAAAACAAGAAGAAGAAGCCCAAACAGATGACATAAAATTCTGAGCAACTTCTGTTTAGGATGGAGTGATAAATAAAAGATTCAGAAATTGTCTTCTTATTGCAAGTGAAGAAACCCAACTCAACAGAAATGTACTCATCAGCACTGTACCAAGATGGAAGCAGGGCTGCCCAGGGAAGTCCCGTTTTCATCCCATAAGAATTTAATCTAGACGTCCTAATTGAATGGGTTTCCAACTTTTGAATCTTTACCCATTAGAACATAAACTCAGTTTAATGGGTCATAGCCAGAATATTTAAAAAACAAAAGAGAATATAGCAGAGAGTAAAGGTAGGATTGCTTCATGTGACTTTTAGCTATTTATAGGCATGTGTGCCTGAGTCCTGGGTCTTTCTGGGTGGGAATGTATTTCTTTCTGTCGGTGGGTTTGGTGGCACTGGCTATGTAAGCCCCCGACCATAATCTGGAGGCCCTTCAATGGAGTTCTGCCAATAGGCTAGTCTTGCTTGGCCCATAAAAAAATTTTCATTTTTATTTTTGCTTCATTTTTTTTGAATTCCACACCATAATTTTATAAAGAGAAAGTTGAATTATTTGCCAACATTTAAAAACCTGGAGATTTTACACTAAAATCCCTATTTCTAACTGTCCTTGGAAACTGGAAGGTCTAACCTTGGCATCTCACTCTCCTGGACCTAGATGAGTGACACACCGATTCCTTACCTAGGAGCACCAGTTTCCCAGTTTCCACTCATTCAGGTCACCTGCCTGGTCCTTGGAGACATTTTTATGTATGACCTCAGTTCATTCAGTGTGGCCCACAGGTGCTCCAGGTACCCTCCCTCACCTTCACCCTACTGTGGGGCCAACACGGCCTCTGCCAAACTGAGCTGGCTGTCCCCAGTTCAGAGATGCCCTTTGCTGCTTCTGCTTCACCAGTTTAAACACCTTTCTCTCAGTCCCCCTTTATCCACACTTGCACTCCTGAACATCCTTCAAAGCCCAATCAGCCACGACTGCCCAGAAGAATGAATGGCTCTCTGCCCTGGGATCTTTATTACTTTAATAGTTCTCTATTTAAGTGCATTTCACACAGTATCATAATTATTTATTATTATTATATTATTTATAATTATTGCTAAAATGTGAGTGCTTTCAAGTCAAGAACTGTATTTAACTTGTTTCGATGTCTAGATGGCTTATCTTACACTAGGTTTTGAAGAAACGTTTCCTAAATAGGCATAAATATCTCCCTCACCTGTATATCATTCATTCATCTATTAGTTCATTCACTATTCAATGAACGATGACTATGGACAGACACTGTGTTGTGGATACAAGTTGAATCAACCACCATCTCTGACCTCAAGAAACTTCCAGAACCTCAGGGCCAATCTTAAATGCCCCCTTTTCCACAAAGCCTTTTCCGATTCTCTTGGGATAGTGATTCTTCCTTTGAAGCTGCACAGAACATTGTTCGCATCCCTCTTTATTGCCTTCTAATCTCATTCTCAATCTATACCCCTCCAACACTAACTCTACATGAACCCCCAAAACGCCTTGTAGAAAGCATTAAACTGTGATGTGGTCAAGGCACTATTGGGAATCCACTGCTGTGGCTCATTGCTATGTCCAGGCTGGGACCTTCACATGGGGGAAGTGGTAGGGTGTTTCAGGTACAGGGAACAGAGGGTTAATGAGGCTTCAGTCTAGCAGATGCCAATCCCACTGGCCACCCCCACATTTTACTCCTCCATGGCTGTTCAGAAGGGATCCATGAGTGGCACATAGTCAGCAGTCCAGTTGGTACCTGTTTAGCACACATGCCACTGAGGGGACCCTCCCTGGACCTGGTCATTTTTATGGGGGTTACTCATTCCTCTCTCCCGTTTCCTGTCAGACACCTTGCTGCCTTTTCTGACCATTGCCTGTTCTTAGTTTTTCTTAAACTTCTCCCTTCTCAGTGTTTCGAATGGTGAACGATAATAGAAAGAAACAAAAGAAAAACATAGGCTAGTAGAACACAGAATGAAGTGGTAGTGAATGAAACACTCCACGTTTCACAGTATATTTTAGCTCTTCAAAGACTAAACAGGGAGCAGAAGCCTTTGTGAGCCAACATAGCAAATGAATTATCTCCTACCTGAGAACTCCAAAGAGCTCTGCAAACCCCAGAAACATGCTCACTTAAGACTTTAAGAATTGTGAATGGTGCCTAGAGGACCGCACACCTGTACCTTCACTCTAAAACAGTGTCAGCTTCCTTCAGCCTCCCAGAGCCCCAGCTCACCCCAGGAGAACTTCTTCCCACCCTGTGCACACCCAGTATCTCCTACTGACAGCAGTTTCTTGGCCACGAGGACGTCACAGAAGGTCTGAGTCATTATGAAATACAGCTTCCTTCTGTACTGCAGGAGGGTCAGGTGAAAATGATGCTCTTTGCCTTCTCCGTCATCCGTGATCGTGAGCAAGATAAAATTTTCAAAAGGAAATGAAGCTACTTATATAAAATTCTGACCCTTCAACCCATCTTCAGGGCTGATAATTTTACCCCAGAACTCATGGATTATTTAGACAGTGTCCAAGTGTGGTTCCTGAGCAGGAACATCAACATCATCTGAGAATTATTAGAAGTGCAAAATCTCAGGCACTTTCTCAGACCTGCTGAATCAGAAACTCTGGGGGCAAGACCCATGAGTGGCACATAGACAAGCCTCCAGGAGGTGCTGACGCCTGCTAAAGTTGGAGAACCACTGGTCTAGAGTGATTTCTCTGGAATTATTAAAAATGCCAGCATCTTCCTGGTTAAACCCAAGTTTGAACTGTTGATTGCAATGAGACCAGAAAGGCAACTCAGTGCCCTCCGGAGCACCCTGGACCATAACAGCATTAATCATGTCAGTCTGAGCACAAATATAATGTCTCAGAGAAAAGAGGTCATGCATAACAAATACTCGATTTCCCCACTGTTAACAAAATTTGCCCTTGAATACACAGCTCCTGCCAATTTGGGATAAACATACCTCTCAGTGTGAGTCACCCTCAGCCTAGCACACAATGAAATAGGAAGCTGGGCTGGTTTCAGCTGTGGTTTGCCCAGATCAGGCTCAACCACAATGGGAAGAAATCCCTGCACCACCCACTGATCACTGCACCTTCTGAAAAGTTCTCTGGCTCTTTAATGCTGGCTCAGGGAAACACTCAGCATTTTGACTTTGGCACAGGAGAAGCCAACAGTAATAGGCTCCTCCTTCTTGCCCCACACAGGGCTGTGAACATGATGACTCAGAAGAGCCACTTCTCAAAGAGAATCAGGTGCCAAGATTCTTCTCCGGTAGGGTGAGGCTCCCACAGCATGACTTTTCTGCAGGAATCTGGAAAAGCCAATTTGCCATTCCTTAAAGAGGGCTGCGGTGATGCATTAGAGGTTGTTCAGCCTTCCTGGTCACTTAACCAGGTAATGGGAAAGGCAGGTAATAGGGCCACCTCCCAGAGTCCAGGAGCCGATACTAATAGGGCAGCCCCTCCCGCTCCTGTGCCCACTGTCCGTGTACTCTTGACTTCATCCAAAATGGCTCTCAAGAGCTTTGGATCAATTCAAATCCTTCTCTCCAATTTATTTACACATTTAGCCCTATGTCTAATTGTGACAATGACATATTTTTTTCTTGCTGGATTAACAATATCTTTTAGACCTCAGTGAATAGGCGGCAGAAGGCAGGGGATTTGTCATGCCTCTTTTTTTTTTTTTTTTCTTCTTCTAATGCAGTTTTTTCCCTTAGCCTTGGGAATCTCATCATTCAGACAGCCCTTCTGGAAAGAGGGTAAGAAAAGACATACTTCCTCCTAAAAGTAGCGCTTTCATTTATAAAATGGGAAAAAGATAATTCACGCCTGAATGTTCTTTCTCTCTCAAGTAGAGTAAGACAAAAGCTGGAGCTTTCTTCCCCCACAAGTGAGCTGTGTGAACGGGTCACCAAACAGAAATGTGTAGCCTGTAGTGTCTCCTGCAACTTCCCTGCAGACCTTGTTTAGAAATGTCCTTGTCCCTAGTGTCTCCTTAGAAAGCTTGGAGATTTTCAAGTTCGGGCAAAGATGAAGAACCTAGACAAATCCAAGAGCAGAGTCAGTAGGACACTGGACATCCGCCTGGGAAGCTTTAGACATTCAACCCAAACTGGGAGCAGCTAGAAAGTGGGGGCCTGGAAGATGACTCTCTGGTCACCATACACACGAGGAATCTTCCCACCACAACGAAAGGCCTACTGTCCTCAGTCTTCCCCGGGTGGAATAGAGTTGGGTTTCAATTCCATTAGACAGTGTGTGTGCACCAGGTGGGTAGTGTCTGTGTGGTGTGCATGCTGGGAGAAGTGGGATCAAAGCGGTGGCAGCTACATTAGAGGTAGCAACACTTGGCAGCTATAAAGGTTGCTTTACAAGACTACATATGAAGTCCACAGTGCTGGAGAGAAACTGCGCGCACCTGCTCCAGTTGCACAGGTGAGGATGGTTTAATGTCTCTGTTTACTTAGGTGCACAGAGTCACTCTAGAAGAATTCACAGAGGGACAGGCCTTTGGGGAACTGTATGAAGAAGCAGAACTTGACTTAGGTCATTGATAATGCAGAAGAGAAGGATACACATATTTCTCATGTAGGGAGAGTGGGAAAAACAATAAGACCAAGGTTGCAGGGGACAATACCCCCTCCCCCTGATGATTCAAACAGCAAAATTTTGGTGTGTTATTAAGTACAATGAGCACAGGTTTGAGATAGGTAGAAAAACTATTCTGCCTTTTAGCTAAATGGTCTCACAAGTTTCCTGACGCCCATGAGCCCCTCCTCCTAGCGGAGGGGGTGGGCACCACTGACCCTGATGAGCTAAAAGCCTGGAGACAGCGTACGCAAAGCTCTCAGCCCAAAGCCTGCCATCTGGGATGTGTCCCATCACTGACAGATTTAATAATAACATTAAGAATTAAAATAAAACAAGATGGGCTTAGAAGGATATTTGCCCAGATGGGGCTGGGGAAGAGGTATTTTGAGGACTGGGGGAGCACCCTGCCCAGCCAGCAGGGAGGCCTGGATTTCATCTTGTGGTTGATTTAGGTTTTTCAGCTGGAAAACGATAGGATGATTCGGTGTCCTAAGAGGATTACTTTGGTGCCAGTGTGGAGGTCACGTTTGAGACACAGCACACCCGTGTTCTGGAGCTGCCAAGAGTAAGGCTGCAGTGGCCTTCAGATGTGGCAGGAAGGGGCCAAACCCCAGGGGATGCCAGACACAGCTGCTTGTGCCCAGTAGGTTGTGGTGTTGGCTTCTCCAGGGAAACCAACATGTGAAGTACCACTAGGCTCCCAGAGGGGAGCAAGTTCTGCTCCTAACATTCCCTTCAGTGGTGGGGAGTGTTTATACCAACTGTCCCAGAAATCTCAGGGTCCTGCCAAGAGGTTTAAAGTGGACGGCTCACTTCTGATGACCCTGGTCTCTTATCCCCAACACTGCTTCAAGGTTTATAAAGCGGAATCCCCGCTCCTCTCCCCCTTCCCACCCCCATCCCCCACTTTGCCCCGCCTGCCCAATCCTTCTCAAGCCTTACCACCTAACATGTGTCTGAGTAGATCAGGTGGAACTGCATCCCTCCCCCCAAACCCCAACACCTCAGAATGTGGCCTTACCTGGACACATGATCTCTACAGAGGAATCAAGTTAAAACGAGGTCATTAGGGTGGTCCCAATCCACTGACTGGTGCCCACTTGACATGGGGGGCAAAGGCCATGTGGGCTGGAAGGCAGAGATGAGGTGATGCTTCCCCAAGCCATGGCCCACCAAAGGGGGCCAGCACACCACCAGAAGCCACGGGAATGCACAGGACAGATTCTTCCCAGGACTCAGAAGGAACAAACGGGGCAAACAGTTTGTTTGATTTCAAACTTACAGCTTCCAGAACTGAGACAATAAATTTCTAGTGTTTAAACCACCTAGTTTGTGGTATTTGGTCAGGAAGACGGAGCAAGCCCATCTGACCTCTCAAACACTCTCATTACATACATCAAACTGCTTCATGTCCCACTGATTGTAACACCCCGGCTTCTCTTAAATCTATTATTTTCTTTTCATTCCAATGTACCCCATGTCCAAATGTCCCCAATCTTTAAAAGCCTAGTTTCAGAGCCACCTGCTCCAGGAAGCCTTTCCTGGTCAGCATACTTGGGAGCTGCAACTCCCACGTCTGACCTCTTGGAGCCTCTTCTCAACATCACTTCTTGGGAGTCGTTTTTGAGCCTCGTTGGCTTTCTCCAATAGATGGTAATGAGCCGAGAACAGCCACTGTGTCTTCTAACTCCACGAGACCTTCCTGAGGACCCAGCACCTTGTCCACACTAGAAAGAGTCTGCAGGAGACAGTGATGAAGAGGGGCTTCCTGGGGGCTCTCAGATCTTAAAGGAAAGGGAGGAGACTGAGCCAGGACATCTCTGTAACGTATCCGCTCTGATGAACAAGATTATTCCCTTTCTAGGAACTGGAATGCGCTGGGAAAGGAGGCCCACTGGTGCTCCTCTATATCTGAGACACCCATTTCTGCCAAAAGCTACCTGGCCTCAACAAGCTGCGGTGGGTCGGTCGGCTTCTTGTCCAAACATTTCACATCTCCCACTCTGTGCTCAAGAGAGTCCATCTAACTACACCTGGAAGAGGACTGTGTCAGATGTCCTAGAGCCTCTGCTCTCTATCACAGTGGTTCTCAACCAAGGCAGCACTGTCCCCTGAGGGGCATTTAGAAATGTCTGAAGACATTTTCAGTTGTCCTGAGTAAAAGGTGAGTGCCACCTTCCTGGTATCTCGTGGGGGAGGGCCAGGAATGCCGCTAAAACATCTTACAACACACAGGGCAGAGTTACAAAGAAGGATCTGTCAAAATATCAGTGGTGCCCGTGTTGAGAAGACCTGCTCCAGAGAAACTGTTTGCCTCATGGGTGTGTGTATGTGTCCCACACACTCAAAAGGCAAGTGGAGAGCGGACATCCCTCCCTTGAAGGACTGGAATGAATTTCTACCCTAAAAGCAAGTTGGGCCAGCCAAGGGTAGCAGAAAACTTCCTGGGGGGGTGGGGGTGTGTGGTGGAAAATGAGATACCCAAATGTGAAGCTCTATTTATCTCACTGTCTCTCTCTTGCCTTTGAATTCTTATCATTTTATACCTAGGCATTCTTTATTATTCAAATCAGATGAGTGTTTATATAACTATCTCCAGTATTTGCTTACTCTTGTTTTCTCTGGAAAAAAAATAATAAATAAACAGACCAGTAACTTCCTTTTGAAGTCTCAAAACTGCACTAGGAGACACACCAGCCAGACGATTACAGCTTCTAAATGAGAGCGGCGCCTCTGGGGTGCAGGTTGACGAGTGTGTGTTCAGGAAGACAGATATTGACCGATAAACCCACAAAAGCCTCTCCTGCTTCTTTGTTAGGGGATACAGCAAGGGCAAGGTGCCCTTGAACACATCAGAGAAATAACCACTTCGTCAAGATTCTGGGATCAATAAGTGTCTGCAACTGGAAGGGAGAGGGTGACTGATCAGGAGAACCAAAGATCATGAGGGTCAAAGAATGTCAGAGGACACTCCATGCCAGCTGAGGTGGGGTAGGGAGGAGGAGGGAGGTATGTGTAGTGGGAGGAAGGGAAGGGGAAGGGGAGGGGGTTGGTGTGCTTTGCTTCCAGCCCGTCATCCCTAAACATGAGATTTTAGAGAGAAAGCAATGGCAGAAACCAACGTGAGCGCCAAGTGGCGAGCACAACTGAAGTCTGAAGGCTTCCCCGCTGCTAAGGCAGATGCTACCCTGACCTGAGCCTGTGCCAGGGTGAGTCCTGTCAGCTCCAGCAGGAAAAAAGGAACTTGGGAGCAAGAAGAAATGCAGAGGACTGGAAAAGTCCCCAGATCAAGAAGCCACAGGTACTGTCCCAGCTCTGACAACAGTCCAACCTGTGTCTGCTGTTGGAGAATCTACCACAGGGCAGACACCAAGCTGCACAGGACAGAGGAAGATGGAGTTAGGGCAGCTGCCTCCTGAGAGACTCACTATGTAGTAATAGAAACTATGTATGGGACACACAGGATGAGTATGGTCCAACTACCTGCTGTGTGACCTTGAGCAATTCACTCACCTTTTCTGATCCCCAGTTTTCTCATCTCTAGGATGAATGCTGCGCTACACACTCCCCTGTGCCCTTCTCACATCACAGGCTACAATCAAGTTCCCTTCTTTCCACAGAAGCTCTGGTGTTACTGCCAAAAAATCCTGCCTTTCTCTGCTGTTGGCTGAGGTAGGTGTAATCAGAAAGCTGGGAGGCCTCAAAATAAAAAAGGAACAGTCTTTAATCAGTGGCTAAAGGTTAAGATAATGTTAGTATGTGACCTCTCAGTGGCCTTTCCAAAGTGTTCCAGTTAGAAAGGGCTGCTGCCTTGTAAAGTAAGGGTAAACCCAGGCAGCCTAAGCTCTGGACTGAGGAGGAGTTGCTATGTGGTCTCCTGGTGTGCAATGCATGCCACATTCGGCAGGTCTGGGGCTGCCCTGCACCCCACGGGAATAGACTGAGAAGTGGCTTTTATTGTTCCCTCTGCCATCACTCATAAATTACTTGCACTAGGACTCATAGGCATCAGAGATTGGGGCCATGTTATTCTAGGTGGGTGGGAGGTACAAATGAAGAGATCCAACCTCCAGTAAATGTCACAACTGTATTTGGCACTGAGAGATCCAGGAAGCACCCCAGCAAGGCATGAGACATTATCAGAAGCACCTGTATTGGCACCAAATTGTTTCACTCAACTACTGTTTATGCAGTGAAAGACCAAAGCTAAAGCAGGTCAGCACTGAAGACCTCAGGTACAGAACAAACAGCAGAACCACGGGTCTGTCCTGACGTGCAGCCCTGACACTGACAAGCTGTCATGAGGCTACTTCTCAACCCATCCATTAGTGTAATAAAACCAAATTGCATTTCCAGCAAAAAGGATCAACTTGAGTTCAGCATTTTCATCTCGAATGTACTCCCTGTAGTAGCTTTAAGAGAAAGCAGATATAGATAAGGTGTTGAAATGGTCCAAGACATCCCCAGAAAGGCAGATGTCTGTGTGAGTGGTGGAAAGTATATCCCACAGTACGAAGATGTGACCATAAATCTAAGCTTACCAGAGAGCAAGATTAAGGGGTGACCATTTACATTATAAGACCACTGGTGAAGGTCTCTAAAACATTGTTAAGAGAAAAAAATGAAGTCACAGAAAAATGGTGATAGAACAATCCCATTTTTAATACTTCTCTCATAGTATATCCAATTTCAGTCTAGAAAGATCTGGAAAGACATACACTAACCGTTAACAACTGAGGTTGACTGAGTAGGAGGGAAGAGCTTTCTTTTCTTCCTATTTCTACATTTCACTTTCTTAACTGGAGATGAATTTATATATTACTTGAATAATTAAAAACAAACTCTGGCTGTGTTCTTTTGCAAACTAGAATTCAAGTCCGAAAGATGTGACTTAATTTCAGGGCCACGCCCAATGCACGCATGAAGGACACCTGTGCAGGGCACACCCACCCGGCCTTTCCACATTCTGCTTTATAATATGATTCCGTTACCTTTGCCATGGACAGCGTCTTTGAAGAAAGCATTTGGAGGAGTGATGAAATGACAGGCTATAAATACAGCACACCTGAAACCTTCCCCCCAACAGCCCTGCTTCTCCTCCCAGCCTCTATCGAGGCTTGGGCTGGTCCCAACACGGCCCGAGGCTGTAGGAAGGACCCTTCCTTCCATCACGTCTCTGAACCCACTGATTGGGGGAAGGGAGGCAAAGGAGGAAGAAGAGAATGAAGGTAGGATGAGGCCAGTCTCATACACAACCGAAGACTAAAATGCGATCACAATCAAACGAGACGCACACCCTCAGGAGCTCAGTTGTGCAAACACTCCAGAAATAAGACGAGGATCAGACGCTGTGGCTAAATTAAAGGTTCTGAATGAAGTCCCGGTTCGATGGAATCCCGGACTCCACAGTACAGAGCGTCTCCCACCCAGAACATGTCTGCCCGGCTTCCGATTGATCCTGGCCGGTTAGGTGGCCCAGCCCCGCCGTGCCACTCCAACTTCTGCACCCGCGCGCCCTGATCGATATTTATAATTACCTTTCTCCTTCACCATGGCAACCGGGTCCTCGGCCGAGCGGGCCGAAGGCAGCAGGAATGAACTCGGGGCGTGGAAGCGCCTAGGCAGACAGATCCGTGCTGCAGAGACTGGGGGGAGACGCCCCCGACATCCACTCGCGAAGTCCGAGGACGCGGCGGCCGTCTACGATCCCGCCCCCAGCGCGGCGGGCCCGCTCCCAGGCCCGCCCAGCGAGCGCGCCCCGTGCTCTCCGCGAGCGCCGGCCGCGCCCTGCTCCGCGACTCTGCCCCAGGGCTGAAACCACTCGCTACAGCTGCTGCTGTAACAAATGCAAAATTCCACCGTCCTAATCTCCGGTCACTGACACCACCTTGCATTCCTCCCTCGCGAGCCCAGGGAAAATGAGCGACGAAATGCTCCTGAGCCCTGGCTCCTTCCCAGGGTATGATAAATGATTGCCAGAGGAGGGAGTCCGAGCCACAGCCAGGGGTTGTTTCCCTAAGTAAAACTAGTCAATTGTTAGCTTATTAGTTTCCTACGGCAGCTTCTTTCAGGCAAACTGAGTAAGGAAAACTGGCCCTAATAGAAAAAAAAAAAAAAATGCTAGTGGCAACTTCATTTCCTATGAAAAATGAAATAATGGACATTTCATTTGCTCTATTACCCCACCCCCATTTTACCAGAATGAGGGTGGAAGGAGAAAGGGACAGACTGAGAGCCAGCCCGGGAAGAGGACCTTTCAGGATTCATTTCCTTATCCAGGATCTAATTCAGGATCAAAGGAAAGAACATGTGACTTATCCAGTTAGGCAGGATTGAGACTCCACTTCTCCCTGCTTGGTTGGACTTTTCAAGATCTTCAGATATGTGTCTGTTACAATCAAGGGGCAGCCTGGTCTAGCACCATCTGTAACCTGGATCAGCATGAACTTGACCCACAGCACAGCTCCTGGCTTTTGATTTCTGACCCACCAGGTCACAGGCAAGTCTCCTGTGAGCAAGGGATGTCCTCCTTCACAAAACCGACACCCACCCTATTCCAGCACCTGTCTACCCAATTTAGATCACTGGGGTCCCCACTGCACATCACAAACACGTGGAAGAAACGTGATGAGCAAGAGGAAAAGACAGACGTCGCACCACTCAGGGAGAGCAGCAGATGGCCAACACATCTTTCAGAAACCAGAATGCACAGCCAGTATTAAGACTGTATTTACTGCAAATATTGTAACGTGTTGGGTCTAAGAGAGCCAGGGGAACAGAAAGGAATGGAGTCAACCAACCTGCCTCAGCTTTGACTCAGAGGGTGGCTATGGTTTTAAATAAATTATGTTTGGTGGCATAGCTGGGGAGAAGGGAGGAAAATGGCCATTTCTTTCTATTCCTCTTGGGCAGGTCTCTAAAGCTGGCTTTCTGATGTGTAACAGTAGCAGAGCTAAGCAGCTGTGACATTCCTACATCTGTGACTCAGGGCTTTACTATTAATAGCTTGAGTGTCTCAGTCTGTAAGTAAAGGGCTAAGTCCCCTCTAGCCCCTTGGCCGTCTTTTCTATGACATGCTTCTCCCACAATATCCTCCACCAGCACCGCAGCCCCACAGGGTCATGTTTTTCCTACAACAGCGGCCAGCTGGGGTATAAGTACTGAAGAGCCTTTAAGCAGCTTCTCCAACCTCCATTCATAAATGTGAGCCAAGATGAGAGGGACATGACCCAAAGTGCAGAGGGATGGCATGGTTCAAGAGCATCTCTAAGACAAGCCCTTTGCATTCCCCAATTTTCATGGTTAAAACTGCACTTGTCTGCTTGTCCACCCCTCATCGCCCTCAGAGTCTTTAAAGAGATGTTGACAAGCAAAATCAACTGCAGAGAACGGGAATTAGTTCGTGTGATGGGCCTAGCAGGTGAGTTTATTTTGCTATATTTTTGCTGCATAAATAGATCAGGACCTCACTTAGGCACTTTTCTCTTCAAGGCTCTGGTAATTTTCAGCTCCAGGGAAAGGGAACAGTGGGCTGGGGTTGTAGCCCATGCTACATACATGCATAAGGCAGGGGGGAAAGAGAGAGAAGAAGAAGAAAAAGAAAAATTAAGCTACACTTTCTTTCTCTCCCCCACCCCCACCTCTGCTGGAATGCAACACCATCTAGTCCAAACTGTAAATGCCATTGCTTCAATTTCTCTTTAACTTGAGATGATGGCTTTTAATCCTGAGATTTAAGTTTACTAACCAAGCCGGTCCTATGTTATAGTTCTGTATGTACCTGTGCACCTTTGGGGACAAATTGCATAGGGACAGAGTCTAGAAAGGCTCACTGGCATCTTGGGAGGCGGAAAGAGCAGAGTAACAGCTGGCGCCTGTTCATTTTCATAGAAGCCTTTTCTAAAGGAAAATACTACATAGTGGTTCAGAGAGAGCTCTCCCCCACCCCACCCGCAGTGTTTTCCATGGAAAGAATTTTTCTGTACCACAGTCAAAGTGAGTGAGTCACAAGCAGTTAGTTGCTAAATAACAGGCATATGGCAAAAGTCCCCCCCGACAATCAGACACTGCTACTTTAGGATAAAAGCATCCACTCTGCACTTTCTAGATAACCAGAGGGTATTGCTAAAGTTATTTTTGGAATGTGGGAGAGTAAAACCAAATTGTTTTGCCTCCTTGCCTCAGGACAGAATCCTTAAGAGCTGTGAGAACAGAAGCCAAGTGGAGATATTTTCTACTTCCAGTTAGAAATGCAGCAACATAAATCAAGAGGGAAAAAAAGAAAAAAGAAATAAATTTGTGGTTCATAAGAAAGAAGAGTTTTTTCAATTCTTATTTCAAAGAAATTATCTCAGTCTCATTCCACTCAGATGAGATAAGTTTTCATAATACAGACACTGGCCCACGGTTTTATTTGTTGTTTTATCCCCCCTCCTCCCTGACTCACTACTTTTCATTCACTCACAGAATGAGGCAAGGATTGTCCACCACTGACCAACAGAGACCATTCTGTTGAAGAGAAAAGCTTGTTAGCATGCAGCCACTCTTGGCAAAAATTCAAGCATGTATCATTTCGATAGAAATGCCAATTAAGAGGAAAATGTTGCCATTTGAAAACAAGCAGCCTGGGAGGGTCCTGAGCCTGTCGCCCAGGCACCTGTAGTGCAAGAGTTTTGTGACCCCTCCATGGGCCCAAGAGCCCAGGTGTCCAAGTACATCTCATAACACCCCTGGGTCCCTGGTTAGAGAGCACTCAAAATCCTTTCTAGCAGAATTTAGCAGAAAGAAATCTTGAGAACAAATTCCTTATTTGCTCTCTACTTAATGTTTGCACCTATCAACCTCACTTCAAACACTGATGGGATGTCCACTGTGTGCTGGGTCCCACACAGGCGGTACAGAGATATGAAGAGAGAAACCACTGCTTTGGAGGTGCTTAGAGTAGAGAAAATTCAGACCCACAAATATTCCCAGAGAAATTAGGAAGGTGTTAGACAACATGAGGCACAAGTGCTGAGCACTCCCCATCCTGGAGGCAGGAGAACAGGTGAGGACTGACAGGCCAAGGGAGGAGAGAGGGAAAGGTCATTCCATGCAGAAGATATGGCACAAGAAGGTATCAAGTAGTTCACAGCTCATGGGCTGCAGGGGAAGCTCAAGATCCAGCAGGTGTGGGGTGGAGCACAGAGGGCTCTCAGTGCCACTCTAGGGAGGCTAGACCTTAGAAGTCACATGGCCAGCATCTCACACCTGAGCTACCTTTCTTTCCAAATTGAGTTCTAAAGGCTTCGGCTAACTTTCTGTTCCCAAACATATTGGCTCCTCCTTCCAAACTGGGTTGCGTTGGTGAGTGCATTTCCAGTGGTTAGCAGACTGACAGGCAATAGATGTCCCAGAAGTAGCTATGTTCCTTCATTTATTTACACATTTCTCTGATAAATGGGACCAAGGGATAGCCACCCACATGGGACATACAGCATGTTAAAGAAGCACAACCCATTGGGATTGGCTTATCCTTCTGTAATAGTGGCTTTGCACTCCTGGAAGGCAACAAAGATTTCATGCTTTTCAACCCCCACCAGTGTGGTCTGTAGACTTCTGGGGACAGAACTACTTAGGGTGCTTTAAATGCAGATGTCTAGCATGACTCTAGTCTGTAAGGGTGAGGCCTTAGCTACAGTCAGCTCCTACAGTGACTGAGGACCCCTGGCCCAAAAAACTGGCTTGCCAAATAGAAAGTTGGACGTGAGCTTTACAAATAGCTATGCACATGCAGTCACATCTGAAAAGGAATCCATATACTCTCACTTGGCTAAAATAACAATCTGCCTGACAGTCACTTATAATCTTAATGAAAATTTATTGGAAGTGATGATTCCAAACTTTCCTACAGTCTGAGACAAATTCCTGTGCGTCTAAGCCCTCTTGATCCTAACTCTGTGTCTTCAATTGACAATGCTTAGGATTTTTTCCAGATGAATTTCACAGAATCAATGCCCAGTAAAACTCCTGTCCTGGAGTTATTAAAGTGGAATTTTACATTTGTATCCAAACTTCCTTGTAGGCCTTCTCAAAAGCCAGTCCTGAACTTAGACCTAAGGAATAGGTTGAAGCCCAAGAAAATGATAAAAATTATTAAGGTTTATCTAAATATAAACTATAAACAATATATAACTATATCTAAATATAACTATAAAAAATCCACTAAGGATATAGATGACAGTAAACACAAAGATAACTCTTTTTCTATAAGTGCAATGGAACCTATTTCTAGAATTCAAAGGATTCTTCTTCTTTTTTATTTCATTTTATTTATTTGTGTGTGTAGTACTAGGGATTAAACCCATGGGCATTCTGCCATTGAGCTACATTCCCAATCTTTTCATTTACTCTATTTATAATTTATTTGTTTGTTTGTTTTGAGACAGGTAGACAGACACACCTGGCTCAAAGGATCTTTTGGTAAATTTCTCAGATTTCAGTCTGATTTCAGGTACATGAGAAGTTCTCAAGTCTAGAAATAGCCCTGAATTACTTGTGAAAAGGCCATTATTAGCTTTCTCTCTTTTTAAAATATTTTCTAGGGAGGAGTTCAGTTCTTGGTATATAAAAGCAGTCGCCTTCTATCAGGTGGAATTGTGATGCTCTTCCTGTCAAGGCTTTCCTCTTTCTGGTATTCAACGTCACCCATGCTCTGAACTTGACTTTGGGGCAATGAAGGATTTACATGTTAATATCTGCAAATGACTGTGGGCTCTCTCTCAAAGGGAAGTGGTCACGGTAGGATGTCTGTGTTCACATAGCAATAGGCACAAAGTTGGAATACAAAATTTGATGACTACTGTTAGTCAGCTCTCCCTAACTGTAACAGGTATCTTGGCTAATCAACGTATAAAGAGAAAAGGTTCATTTTGGCTCACAATTTGGGAAGTTTCAGTCCATGGTTGATTGGCCCCATGGCTTTGGGGCCTGTGGTGAGGCACCTACCTTGATGGGGAGTATAGGGCAGAGCAAAAAGTAGACACCTCATAGCTGGGACATGAAAGAAAGGAGGAAGGACTGGGTTTTTTTCCAGATGACTGAAAGACCCACCTCTTAAAATTTCCACCACCTCCCAAGAGTGCCAAGCTGGGGACCAAGCCTTTAACACTATAGCACTAAGCATAAATGTTGAAAGCTTACCATATGGCAAGTCCAAAGTCTACATGAGTATCCATTTTCTATAATCCAATAGACTGGCTTGAAAATCCAACTCAAGTAAATTAAAAGTAAACTCACTCTCTCATATGAAAATTGATTTAGCAATCACTTGAAAGTTCTAATAATTACCTTGGAAAGAAAGCAAGCTAAAAAGGAGCTCAACCATCTCCCCTTGATAGCCTACCCTCACTAGCACTTTCCCCACCACTTCCTGAGCACCTTTGCGTGTCGGCCACCGTTCCAGTGTCTTTACGATCATCACCTCATTTAATCCTCATAACATGGAGGAAGTACGTGTTATTACACTTTACCTGTGAGGAAAGGGTCAGGTCTGTCATAGTTCAAAGCCATGGGCTCTGCCTTTGGGTGGCCGCAGCTTCCTTTCTACAGAGGTTGTTAATTTCTCTTCCCACTCCCTGACTACTCACACACTCATACTTGCACTTACACACACACACACGGGCAAACACACATCTGTACACATTGACTCCTTTGGCATTCCCCAAAACCCAGCACAATGGAAAATCTGTCACATTTTCCCATGTTTTGTAGAAGAGTTGTCTCTCCTGATACCTTATCCTTCATCAGTTCTTGGACCTCGTGTGATAGGACCTGTCAGTAAATAGCAGGTAACCTTGGCCTGTTGGGTTCCTCCTTAGCAGGACAGGGGAAACTAGTACACCCAGATCCACACACCAATGCAGCTCAGTTATCCGCCCTAATCACTCTCAAGGAATGGCATTTCTGTGGTTTACATAGAGACATTAAAAAAATTTTTTTTTTTTTGGTTACAGAATTTTTGAAAGGTTTACAAAACCCATATTGGCTTCCTTGTTCCTCCTCATGGCTCTCCTAATTGTACCCTGGCACACTCCCAGAAAACAGCTTTTCTCTTATTCCCCTGGGATATTTCAGTCACCACCTGAGGGACAAGCCAAATACCACATGTGACATGCACAACCATGCTCACATTCGCTGCACAGGAGGGGTGGCACTGCCTCTAGCATGTCACCAGTTCTCAGCACACAGAGAGAAGGGACAGTGCAGCCCATGCTCTGGTTTATGAAAATCCACAGCTTGCATGATTAAGCAGGCATTAAAGAGGAGGAAACCCGAAGGCCTACAGCAAGCCTGTCCAGGGTTACACAATCACCTAGAAAATGGGTCAAAACTCCTCACGTCTGGCCTCCTCCCCGTGCTGAGTCTATTATGCCACAGTGGCCACACAGACAGCCTGATCAAACACAGGCTGGGTTTAAATTCCAGCTCCACCACGTGCTGAGTGACCTTGGGCACATTATTTTCTCTCTGTGGGATTCAGAGGTCTCATCTGTGAATGGTAATAACACTCCACTGGGGAGGTGGTAGGAGGACACCGGCTTCACGAGATGTGGTCTGCTTAGTTGTATGGGGCCTTGTGCTTTGCTTACGTGCTTTGCTGTTACACTGAACTTTATAATATAATTTGGCCAAGTGAAATACAAGGGGAAAGTGGGGCACGCATTGTCAACAGGTGGGATTTGCACAGTATTTATCTTTCATTCCTGCTGCCCCATGATACTGAATTCCAGTGGACCCAGGGCGTATTGGAATTCAGGAACAGAAAGTGAGGACAAGGAACATATATGACTGAGTCAACAGAGGAGCTAAATGGTCATTTTTCATTTAAGTCATTTTTTTTGAAGGTAGAAAGAAGGCAATGGGAACCCTATCACTTCTGTTCCTACCTGTGTTCCTTGCCTGATTAGCCAACCTACCCACACTGAAAATGACAATACAGAAGGAAACACAAAAACAGGACCCCCCACTGCCCCCTTCCCTTTCAGTCCCTGCTGACTCATCAGTAAACCAAAGGTAGAGTATTGTGGAATGAGCATGTATTAAGAATGAAATAAAGCCAGGCGTGGTGGTGCATGCTTGTGATCCCAGGTAGCTAAGATGGCTGAGGCAGGAGGATTGCGAGTTCAAACCCAGCTTCAACAAAAGCAACTCTGTGAGACCTCGTCTCTAAATAAAATATAAAATATAAAATACGGCTGGGGATGTGGTTAAGTGCCCCTGGGTTCAATCCCAAGTACCCCCCGACACCAAAAAAAAAAAAAAAAAAAAGGAATGAAAAATGAAATAAAAACCACTGTGTAGGTTTGCCCAGCATTTCTACTGTTCAATGCACATTCAATCTATGAAATGGATTTGTATGAATTTAGTGACTCCATGTGTGAATTAAATGCTCTTATATTTGCATTTAAAATTGATATTGTGCAAAAGAATAAAGGAAAAATTCAGGTTAATCATTTAAAATTTAATTTCACTATAGGACAACACTGAATAGCAATCAAAATGCTACAAGTTGGGAGAGAGACCAAAAGAAAGAAAAAAATTTATA
Organism: Callospermophilus lateralis; assembly: GCF_048772815.1. Classification (NCBI taxonomy): domain Eukaryota; kingdom Metazoa; phylum Chordata; class Mammalia; order Rodentia; family Sciuridae; genus Callospermophilus; species Callospermophilus lateralis. Next base: position 79,225,989 of record NC_135319.1, read on the forward strand.
TTGTATATTTTGGCACATTTTTTCCTGCATTTTGAATAAGGAGTTCCCACATTTTCTATCTGCATTGGACTTTGTGCTTGGCAATGGATGAGGATGAGAGTTGTTCCTTATGAAATGAAAGTGCCAGGCATAGAGAAGGGACACAATGAGGACTGATAGCAAGTGCTATTGGTCAGCTTCTCATGCTTCATCAAATTACAACAGAATAGGATAAGTTCCAAAACTTCAAAATTCAGGTTTTCAAAACCATTTTAGGCTATCAGGAGCTTTCAGTAATACTGAAACTGGGAATTTAACCTGTACTGACGTAAAGAATTTACCCGCCTCCTGACACCTTGTCATGTGACCTTTGCTGGCAAATGAGTAAAAGCCATGCGATGCCATCAGTCCAGGAAAGCATGGCTTTGACACTAGGAAATCTTCCCAGGGAGAGGAAGAAATGCTCAGCTTCTTCGGTCATTCAACAAGTACTTACTGAGTGATCACTAAGTCCTAGAAAATGTTTCTAAGTGCTGGGATACCACAGTGAAAAAAAAAAAAAAGACAAAAACAAATCTCTGCTGTGGAAGAGTTCCCATTCTGGTTGGAGGTTGGCACAGTAAAACATACATGAGGCTTAGATGTGTAGTTGACAGGAAGCGTTAAGTGCTGTGGAGAAAGATCAAGGAGGATGGTGTGGTTTTAAGCAGAGTGGTGGAGAAAGGCCTCTTTGGGAAATGGCCATCTGAGTAAACACCTGACGGAGGTGGAAGGATAAGCCGTCTGTACGCCTGCAGAAAGTGCATTCCAGACAGGGAACAGTAAGAGGCGGGCGCTTCCCCGAGTCAAGGACATGCAAGAACAGGAGTGAAGGCAGAGAGGTGGAAGAAGTCAGGGTCCTTCAGCTCCTGTAAGGCCCCTGGCTTCTTCCATGAGTGATGGAGAGGGAGGTGAGAAGCCAATGGGGGCTCTGAGCAGAGGCAGTCACATGATCTGATTGTCCTCTCCATGGGATCCCTCTGGTGGATGTGACTAGTGAAGAAGAGCGGGCATAGACACGGGCTGCTGAATTAATGCATGAAATGAAAAAGAGCTCAAGATTGAGAAGAATGTATGATAGAATGAGAGGGGGAAATGATTATAGAAATGAAGAAATGAAAACTGAGGACCAACATACTATCAATACTAAGTAAGAAATGAGACATCAAAGAACAGAGCAGATGCCGATAAAATATCTAATTCCTAGCACAGAAAAGTTAGAGATAATTTCAATGAAAGCAGAAGAAAGATCCTACCATAATGAGAAAAAAAAATATATATATATAGAGAGAAGGCTTCAAATTTATGTCTGAGAAGTACAGAATCTAAGAATTAGAAGATGTATTCAAGGATTAATACAACAATGCCCTCCAAGATGAAGATAGATCTGAACTTGCAGACTTAAAGTGTATAGATTTAATATTTTGGCAAGAGTTGATTCAGAATGCTAATCCAAGTCCTACACTAAGCTTTTGAACTTCAAAGGATATCATTTTCCAGATATCAAGACAAAAATAAATAAATAAAAAGCCTATCACCTAGGAAAAGAGAAGAATACTTAGACTGCTCCACAGCAACACTGATGCTTGAAAGACAAAGGAATGTTTAAGTCAGCTTTGCATTTCTGTGACGAAAATATCTGACAAGAACAACTTAGAGGAGAAGTTTATTGGGGGCATACAATTTCAGATGTCTCAGTCCAAAGCTTACCTCATTGCCCTGGGCCCAAGGTGAGGCAGGGCATCAGGGTGGAAGGGAATGGTGGAGGAGCAGAACTCCAATCATGGCAGCCGGAAAGCAAAGAAGTTGAGGGAAAGGGAGGCAGGGAAGATGAACCCTTCCGGGCCATATGCCTCCAGTGACCCACCTCTTCCAATCACAACCCACCTGGCTACAGTTACCACCCAGTCAGTCCTCTAAAACTAGGATGAGCTGATTGGATTGTGAGAGCTATAACCTACCATTTCACCTCCAAATATTCCTGCATTAATACAGGAATGTTAATAGGGACAACTCACATCCCAACCCTGACAGGAGCTAGTCTTGGCAAAGGGAAGTGTGTCCCAAGAACCTTACACATAGCCAAAATGTTGTACAGACATAAAGACAATGGAGACCACCAAAAACCCAAATGTGCTCAGACTGTACAAAACCATGAACCCTTCTTGGGAAAAGAATTTAACAACAATAGCCAGCCAATTAAGAGATGAGTCGAAATAAACTCAGGAATGCAAACTTACAGTAAAAGGAGTAGAGATGAACAGTGAATTCAGTTACAATGAAACTGAGACCATATAACTAGGTTATGATTACAGAAGAGAGTGAGAATGTTTTGAGCAAGAACATGAAAACAATGTTATAACTAATGAAAACCAGGGAGTAGGTAGAAGAGGAGTACCACAGTGTCACTGTCCTTGTTTGTCCCACAGGAAGTAATGATGAGCACCAATCTGTCCTGTGATTCTGAACATAAGCATCTCAAAGAAACAATCTCAGATAACATCACCCAATTGCCTCATCTTTGCTTGGAGATGTGCAAAATCTCACCACTGCTTTTATAGCCCAGTTCCATTTCCTAGACTTGATAAGAAAGGATATCACAAGGCAAATGTATCTTCAGGGTTCCTTAAAAAAAGGGACATAGCATACTGTTCCCTTTTAACTGATTGTATCCAGATTCTGAGTTCAAGAAACAAAGTGTTCCTGATTCATTTATATCCCTACCATCTTTCCTCTAGAGACTGATGAATAAAACAAAGATGAATCAGTTCTAAGGTTACTCAGCTTATCTTTCCAGTTATTTAGGCTATATATCCATGAAAATGCCATAGAATTCCTGTGGCAAGATTTTCATTCATCAGTACTCCCTGTCCAGATGTAAGAGCGTTCCTTGGGAGACTCTGCCCAGCCATTCCTCCTCTGCCCTCATTCTGCCCCTCTTTTGGGAAGGCATTGAGCCATGACTCTTCCCCTTGGCTAGATACAGCCAGATTCTTAGCAGATACTGGATTGGAGAAAGACCCATAGGTCAGTTGGCCAAGGACATACAGTATATATTCGGTCTTGAAAAAAGATGAATTGGGCCAATAAAGTTGTCATTCCTGAGAATCTGAAGTAAGAGATAGTCTCCATAAGTACCAGTCAGTAGTGGAGACTTGCATTTAAAAAGTAGGACCAGAGAGAAGCAGGCATCACAGAGCCATGTATAGGGCCAAAGTTCTAAGGGGTGGAGTGTCAGGGGAAATCTAACAGGAGGGAGGAGACGGACATTCACCTGAGCTGGGCTGCTGGTCCTGGAGCACCATGGAAAAAAGGGACTGTAAGTTATCCCTATTTTTATGCTAAAAAAGGGGGGAAAATTTGCTTTGACTCACTGGTCACTTTCAGTTAGTCCACCACTCAAGATTACAGGGAACAATACCCTGAAGAAACCAAACATGTTCAACAAACATTATTTTTTTTCTCAAGCGAATCAGTAATTAATTGGATCATTTTACTGTGCAAACACAATGGAATTTGCGTGTACATGTACTGGGCTAAAGTGCTTCTTCCTGTAAAATATGCAAATGAGACTACTTGGATGAACTTCAGTAACAGGGGTCAGAGCTCACATCTACCTCACAAACAAATATTCCCCCAGTGTCTTTTCAGCCGGCAGTTAGGTTTGGGGGAAAAGGATGTGATTTATGACATTTATCAAGCTCTACATAAATGTGTCATTTTATTATGATATTCTATTGTCTAAATTTAAAAAGGGAGCTTATACATATCCGTAAACAACTGAATATATCTGCAATTCAACCAGATGTGCTAGTCCTCTGTGCCACTGTCCAACTGAGCTGCATTTCTTTCTCTTTTTTTTCCCTACATATTTTTATTGGTGCAGTATAGTGGTACATGCTGATGGGTTTGTTGTTACATATTTGTACATGCACACAATACCCAATATAACAATATACTTTGGCCATTATCACTCCCCAGCACTTCCTCCCTCCCCATCTCACACCTAAGTCCCTTTCTTATATTGATCTTCCTTTGATTTTCATGAGATCCACCCCCATCCTTCTTTTCCTTTTTCCTGTCTAGCTTCCGTATATGAGAGAAAACATATGTCCTGTCCCTTAACTTTCAATGTAGTTTTGATTTGCATTTCCCCAATTGCTAAAGATGCTGAACATATTTTCATATGCTTATTGGTCATTTGTATATTTTTTGAGAAGTATCTGTTTAATTAATTTGTCCATTTGTTAACTGAGGTATTTGATTTTTTGGTGTAAAGTTTTTTGGAGCTCTTTAACTTTCTGAGTTTGACTTATTTTGCATAATATAATAGTCTCTGATTCCATCCATTTTCCTGAAAATTCTGTAATTTCATTTTTCTCAATGGCTGAATAAAACTCTATTGTGTGTATATACCACATTTTCTGTATCTGTTCATCCACTGTGGACAACTAAGCTGGTTCTATAGTTTGGCTGTTGTGAATTGTGCTGCTATAAACATGAGTATGCCTATATCACTGTAGTATGATGATTTTAATTCTTCAGGATAAATACTGAGAAGTGGTATAGCTGGGTCATATGGTGGTTCCATGACTAGCTTTTTGAGGAACTTCCCTACTGATTTCCATAGTGGTTGTACTAATTTAAAATCCCACCAAGAGTGTAAAAGCGTTCGTTTTTATCCATATCCTCTCCAGCATTTGTGATCATTTGTATCCTTGATGACTGCCATTCTGACTGGGGTGACATGGAACCTCAAAATAGTTTGATTTGCATTTCCCTAACTGCTAAAGATGTCGAACATTTTTTCATATGTTTATTGGCCATTTGTATTTTTGAGAGGTGTCTGTTTAATTAATTTGCCCATTTATTAATTGGGGTATTTGATTTTTTGGTGTAAAGATTTTTGAGTTTTTTGTATATTCTAGACATTAATCCTCTGTCAGAAGAGTAGCTAGCAAAGAGTTCCTCCCACTCTTTAGGTTCTGTTCTCTCTTCACATTCCTAATTGTTTCCTTTGCTGTGCTAAAGCTTTTTTTTTTTTTTTTTGATGCTATCCCATTTATTAACTCGTCATTATTTCCTGAGTGTTAGGGGTCCTTTTGAGAAAGTCATTGCCTGTGCCTATATGCTGGAGTGTTGACCCTACATTTTCTTCTAGGAGTCGCATAACTTCTGATCTAATTTCTAGGTCTTTGATCCATTTTGAGTTGATTTTTTGTGCAGGGTGAGGGAATAAGGGTCTAGTTTCATTCTTCTACATGGATAACCAGTTTTCCCAGCACTGTGTATATTTTTGGCACTTTTGTCAAGAGTCAGATGACTATAGATCTGTGGGTTTGTCTCTGTGTCTTCTATTCTGTACCACTGGCCTGTACCAACAGCCACTGCATAGAAAAAACGAACTGGATCAATCTTGGTATCCTTCTTAATGAAGAAGCTAACCAAGAAACGTGTAGGGAGCAGCTGCTTACATCCTCGTTAAACTCTTAACTGCCCAACTGAACAGGGTCTATGTGACATCATGTTCAGCTGAAGTCTTGCTAAACAAATTAATGTCACATAATATTACCTTCAGGGATAATACTGGACAGATTAATGACCTCACCATCTCGTTACTTATGAAATAGCTGCCACTCCGTCAGGACTACTGGCTACCAAGTGATGACAGAGTTTGTGCCCCTTAAGGACAAGTCTGGCCTGCGGGAAGGATAAGAGATGAATGTACCCAGCCGCCGCACACTAGAATCACATAGTAGCCCATCAGGGAAAAGACTGATATGAAACAGAACTGAAAGTTGTCCCACTAGATCAGAATATTCCAGCAATGTCAGAAATGACCTTACAAAATATCTGGGCCATCATGGACAGAAGGGAGAAGGCTGGATGCTGGCAGTGGCCTCAATAACTTGACCTTTCATCCCAAGTCCATCTTTATCCCATAGGGTCTTATTCTGTGTCATGAGAATTCTCCTTCTCTACTGGGCTACATGCAAACCTTTGCGAACTGGGTTTTTCTGGGCAGTGGAGTTGGAATGTTCCCAGGCTCTGATAAATTTCAGTTGCTGTCTTTGCTTGTGGAACTTGAAGTAGGAGAGACTTCTAAACAGCAAGCAAATGAATCTTGGGGCTACAGTAAGGCATAAATAAGTAAATCAATTAAATAATGTCTCAGAGTAAAGGCCCTGCTTTTCTTTACACGGTATGTCTATAGACCTCTAGGCTGTACGGATTTAAGCAGTTTTGAAGATTAAAGATATAGGATATAAATAGATATGAATGTATGCTTTGATTGTTTGTTTGCTTGTTACTGGAGAATGAACCCAGGGGTGCTTTACCACTTAGCTATATCCCTAGCTTTTTAAATTTTTTATTTTGAAGTAGTCTCACTAAGTTGCTTAGGGCCTCGCTGAGTTGCTCAAACTGACTTCAAACTTTTGATTTTTCTGCCTCTACCTCTGGAGTTGCTGTGCACCACCACAGCTGGCTGGGATTTTTTTTATTTTGGTGAAAACAAGTTATTTCACAGATAGGAGGAACTTGGGTTTAATTTTAAATTGTATCTAGTGATAGTAATGCAAAATAACTGTGGAAAACAGTTTAGTTGTTCCTCCAAAAAAGTTCAATATAGGATTGTCATGTCCCAATAATACACTCCTAGGTATATACTCAAGAGAATTGAAAATACATACAAAATGTTGCATATAGTGTCCAGAGAAGCATTATTCATAATAGCCCCAAAGTGGAAACCATGCTAATGACTGGTAAATATGTAAAGATAATGAGGTATATCCATATAATGGAATATTACTGAACCATAAAAAGAATCAAATATTGATACAGACCACAACATAAGTGAACCTTGAAAACATTATGCTAAATGAAAGGAGTGGAAGACAAAAGGTCATGTCATAGGACTCCCATTATATGAAATGTATAAAATAGACAAATCATAGACACCTGGAATAGATGAGCAGTTGCCAGGGGTCAGGTTATACCAGTAACAGAGTGACTCCTCGTGGGTACAGGGTTTCCTTTGAGGGGAGTAAAACTGCTGTGCAATTAGATAGTGGTGATGGTTGAAGATATACTTAAAATTATAGAACTGTACATGTTAGAATGACCAATTTTTTGAAATATATCTCAATTTAAAATGTGCAAAGTACCTTTATTTACCAAACACTGTGTTATACACTGGAGAAACTGACCACTAACACAACTCTTGCTAACAAGGAACTTACTGCCTGGTAAGTTAGACTCTACAGATACAGACCAGAATAAAGGGGCTCAGAAGGCCATTTGTGCATCATACAGAAGGGTCCCATAAGAGGACCGTCCCCACCAGAGCTAGGTGGCAAATAAACTAAAAATACATTTGAAAATCCTCTGGTCTTCTCTTCCACCATATTTAAAACTAAGAAAGGAGGCCCGGAGGTCTTGATCCAATACCACCTCTGATCAAACAACAGAATTCTGAGAAAGTCATTTACTTCTCTGGGGCTGACTCTCCTGCTCTCTGTAAAAGTTAAATGTTTGATTTCTTTGCTATGGAATTAAAGTTTTGTTTTTATCTTTAAGAAACATCTAGAGCCTAGCATGATGGTGCATGCCTATAATCCCGGTGACTTGGGAGGCTGAGGCAGGAGGATCCAAGTTCAAAGACCTCAGCTACTTAGCAAAGCCATAAGCAACTTGGCGAGACTCTGCCTCAAAATAAAAAAAATAAAAAAATAAAAAAAAAAATTAAAGGGGCAGGGATATAGAGAAGTAGTAAAATGCCCCTGGATTCAATCCCCAGGAAAAAAAAAATCTAGAATTCTAAAGCATATCACTGCCCACCTAGAGTTTTGACATTTAAATTTGAAGGCCCTAGGAATCTGCCTCCAAAGGACTTCTCTAAGGCAGTCTGACTGCAGCGCCTTCTGCAGGCTGAGCAGGGAACCATCATTGGAACCATCATCATGGCTGACTTGCCAAGCTAACAGGACTCTGTAATCATAAGCACTGGGCCATGTCCCAGCATCACTGGGACCAAATCATGCTAGGTCAGGGGTGTCTCGGAAGGTAGGCTGCTCTTGGGAAAATCCATACATTTTTAAAGCCAGTGTAAAAAAGATGTCGAACATTACACTTAAACAGACCATCTTACCCTCTAACTTTAGATTAGTTTTTAAACACATATAATTAAAATAGACCAGGCATTTCAGCATATTTCTTTACTCCAGAGAGTAATTTCAATGGGAAAATTTCATGTGAAAGTAGTAACTTGCCCACATTCTTGGGTCTAAAAATAAAACAGAGAAACAAAAACAATCAATAAAACAAAAACAAGAAAGACTGCACCGAGCAGATTCAGACACTTGAAATAAGGAAAAAACAAAACAAAACTATTTTTTTCTTTCTACTCTATGAATAGAAATTTTCCTTTTCCTTCTCCTCATCTCAGCCACTTAAATGCAGGGGACCATCTTACCCCCACTGTGTCCTACTGCCGTCATTCATTCCTGCAAACATTCATTCATCCACTTACTCTCCTCCTGCTCTTTCTCCATGCCAGGGACTATAATGGAAAACAAATATGATCATGGCTCTCTAGATGCCCCCAGGAGGGACTCGGCATGCTAAAAGACAGACAGAGGCTAACAGAGACATACGCAGGATACTACGAGAGCACAGCAGAGGATGAGGCAAGAGGCAGGAATGAGCCTCCCCAGGGTGAGGAACAGGGAAGGCTGCGTAGGCCAGCAGAACAGTGGGTACAGAGCAAGGACAGGGTGGACAGGCCTCAGTGACAGAGAAGTCTGCTGCGGGTGTGTGGGGGTTAACCGTGGGACACAATAGGAAGGCTAGGCTTGACGGTCAAGGGCTTAAAGAGTGATTCTGGGAAATCTGATTAAACTAATGGACTGAGAGCTGTAGGCAGCAACAGGGGTTACTGGTAACTGTAAATCAAAGAAAGTCAGAACAAAAAGGCAAAATATCTAATGCTTTACCAGACAGCCGAAACCTCAGATCTCTCTGTCCGTGCCCTGCCAAGACCTAGAAGGAACTGGCCACCACGTGTCATTTCCATTCTCGATCACAGGCCAAGCAAGACTGCTTTTAAAGAGAACCATGTCTCCCAACAGACCAGATGAGACATGGCCATAGAGACTGGGCCCGTGAAGAAACAGGAGCCCAGCTGAGAACAGCTCCTGGTGGGCAGCACAGGCCTGTCACTACTTTGTGTCCCAGAACAGTCACAGTCAAGCCATGGGTCATCAGAGCAGGGCTGGGGGCGGGGGCAGACATCCTCTTTCCAATCTCCCAGGATACATTTTTTTTTTCACAGCCAAGCAAAATATCTACCTCAGTTTTAATTGAGGGTCTTCAGACTTGAGCCTAAGGGTTGTGAGGAATTGAAATCTTTTTCCCACCATGGACTCTCAATACCCCCCAGAAAGATGCTACAGAAAAACTCCAGCATCTTGAAGCCTCTGCTCAACGGTCCCTTTTGGCCATTGTCCCACAACTCCCAAGACCTTCCCTGGGCCCTCTTATGTCTGTGTCTGGGGTTATGGACTAATAGCAGTGAATGAAGTGAGAAGGGGACGTGAAAAGAAAAGTTAAATAACCCCACGTTAGATATTACTTGCTTGAAGACAGGTTGATATCACTTTGAGAATCAACAATGTACATATGAGGTCCTCTCAGTTATGTGACATCTAAGTGCTGGGGTCTTGGGAGACCATCCCCGGTGAAGGCAATCCCTAGGGGCATGCTGAACACACAAGCAGGCCCCAGCAGGTGCTAGAAGCAGGGGAGTTTCTTCCAATCTTCAGGGATATACATTGTTCTTCCAGGGAGGGGGCTGCCAAGTCTACTTCAGTCTCCAACCTTCAACCCAGAACATTCTTCTTTGGGATTTGGACTCAGCTGACTTACATAATCACTGAAACCTCTCCAGATATCCTTAGAGCTTTGATTAACAGTGCCAGACTCTTCTTGCTTGCTTGTCAAGAAGGTAATCACTCTAAATAGGCTTTTTCTTTTGTACTAGACCTAAGAGCTCAACAGGACAGAAAGAAACTCAGATTTGAAACTTTAATTTCCTACAGTAGAGTGCAGGGAAAACCAAAATAAAATAAAACAAAAAAACCCTACAGGTAATGTGCATTTATGAATTAGGGAAGAGAAATCTTTGCTAATTTTTCTGACATAAGCAATTTGTTTTATAAAAGTCCTCAAATTTGGGTTGCTATTGGAATCAATTACAAAGTTATTTACTAACTTTCTGTGTGCCTGTGTTCACCAGAACTCGTGGATGACCCATGGAAGCAGTTCCACATAATTGTCAAGACTATGAAGTTAGGTGTCAGGCAGACCTGGGTCCATGTTTAGCTCTTCCACTCACTACTTATGTGACCTTAGGTGGGTCTCTTAACTGTGTGAGTCTCAGTTTTTTCATATGTAAAATGAGGATAAAAATAGTTTTTGTTGAATTGTTGCAAATATTAAATGAGAAAAAAAATATAAAATACTTCATGACCTTTGAGACCTAACAGATGCCCAATGAATGACAGCTGAGCCCCTTCAATAGTGCTGTGTCCTCAGAGGGTTATACCCACTTGCAAAAGTGATTTGTATGTTCACTGATATATTTGTTTTATCCACATGTCCCAGCTTCTTCCTAATTCCTTTCCTGTTCTTAAGTGGGGAAAACAGTTCCTTCCCTACCAACTTCCTAGGGTTGTTTTGAGCATGACAAAGGACACAGGGACACTTGGAGAAGCATGAAGCCCTGCACAGCTCAAAGCAGGAGCTGAGAATCAGACAACAACAGGAAGCTACAGCATCTTGAGGCCTTTCTGGCAGCTGCAGGAGGCCTTTGCCAAATATTCCCAAGTACTCTGCCAGGAGCTGCTCCTGAGCTCACTGGTGCTCTGCTAGCACAGGAACAAGCAGGACTGCGGGAGGGGCACCTTCCTCTGAGCACCTGTCCTAAGCAGGATGTGCTGAGCACACATACTGGCTTCCTGGGAATCCTACTTCCTGTGCTGCATTTACAGACCTGAGCTCCAGCAACACAAAAATTGCATTGCTATTGCTTCACAGTGGTAGAAGGCAACCATCAAAATCATTTTAAAAACATAAACTATTTTTATTATTGTAGATAACTTTTAGTGTATGTTTGTATGTACCAAAATATTAGACACTTGATATGCATGTTGTCATCTGACCTTCATAATCAATACTGCCCCTAGACCTGGGCAAGCAAGGTCCCTATCCATGACTTCCTTAAAAATGTCCAAGTCCCTTTCTGGTATCTGGGACCAACAATGCTATCAGGGTAGGACATTTCAGGTTCCTCCTCAGAGTTCTCTCCAATGATGATCATCTTCTACATCTCTCCATGCTTGGTAGAGGTTGACCAGATGCCTGGAGTAGTCCTGGGCATCAGATAAATGGAGTTTCTTGGTGGTGGAGGTGGGGGCTTTGAGATGGCTCCATTCCAGGAAAAGAGCCTGAAAAGCAATTTCTTCCTCAGGTTGGCATGACATTTCATTCCCATGGTTGAACAAGAGTGGGTCATGGACACACAAAATGAAATTATTTCTAGAGACAAGGACCTCCCCCCGCCCCCCACACACAAATGCCCAGGGTCCCATGTGGTGGTGGGGAACCTATTCTTAGCATTGATATAAGGTGTACACTCTTCCACATATCTTACAGAGAGGGAAACAGAGACTTGGAGATACCAACTTCCCAAAGTAACACATTTAGAGAGCAGAAGAGCCAGGATTCAAATTCTGGAAGGTCCAACCTCAAAGCACAGCAACAGCTAATCTCCCAGATTTCCTTATCTGCCTCCACTAAGATGCGGCTGCCCCAGTGAGGCTTACCCTTTCCTTATCCCAGGGATTTCTGATGCTGTTTATTGTTCTCTCACGACTGAACCTGCTACAAGCCATCATGCAGCATGCTCTCATTCAACTGCACTCTACCTGGATCCCTGACCTCCTGCCTTCTCCTGCTGACAGACCTTCTCTTTCAGGAACAGCCACAGCTTATTCCAAAAATATCTGATTTGACTCTCTTTCAGTAGAAGTATTCAGTAGAAGCACCAAAGCCAGCAACCATAAAATGTTAGCCCCAGCAGAAATCCCCATGCTTGGTTTTTATCCTAATTTGTGGAATAAGTTTTTTTCTTCAAAAAAAAGAGATTTTAGGCATCCACCAGATGTGGGGCCAATATTTGAGAGAGGTGCCCAAAGCTGCAGGAGGCATGGTCACCTGGTCCTGAGCAAAGTGTTTTTGGAATGGCAAAAGCCATGGTTTCTCCATCCTCACTCCTTGCTCCCCTGAAAGGCCTGAGCTTAGAGTATGAAGTAAAGACTATTGGAGAGAGAAAAGACTGATTTTGACAGTGTGAGCAGTTGACTAGGTATCACTCGTAAAGGCACATTACAAGGGGCTGTCACCATCAGCGTCAGTCAGAATTGGAATCCTATCCTGCCTTAGCACTATGCTGGCCATCAGCCCCTCCTTGTCCTAGTCAAAGCTCAGTACAGCCACAGTGTGATGTCACATCACACTCACAAGGATGGCTAGAATCAAAGTTAGATAAGAGCATGTGCTGGTAGAACTTTATATGAAATGGGAACACATATATGTTGCTGGTGAAAATTAAAAATGGGGCAGACACTTAGTAAAATAGCCTAGAAATTTTTCAGAAGTTTGAACATAGAGTGACCATGGGTTCCGGAAATTCCACTCCTAGGCATGTGCCCAAGATAACTGAAAACATGCCCATATAAAAACATATACCTGAATGTCCACACTGGTGTTATTCATAACAGCCAAAAGGTAAAACAACCTCAATATCCACCAACTGAGAAAGGGATAAACAGAATGTCATTAGTCCACACCATGCAACATGGCTCAGCCCCAACAAGGAATGAAGTGCTGGTCCATGCTCTAATTTAGATGAACCTTGAACACACTATGCTCGGTTAGAGAAGCTAGATGCAAAAGACCATATATTATATGATTCCATTCCTATGAGATATCCGGAATAAGGAGATCTACAGAGACAGAAAGCAGATTTGTGAATTCTTAAGGATGGGGAATGGGGCTGGAAGAGTTGAGGTGGGGAGGAAATAACTCAAGGGTATAGGGTTTCTTTTCAAGATAATGAAAATATTCTAAAATTCACTGTGGTGATGACTGCACCTATCAATGATTGTACTAAAACCCACAGAATTGCATACTTTAAATGAGTAAATCATACAACATATGAATAGCTCTTAAAAATGAATTGCAATGAAACAGCTTAATATAGGCTAACTACTTTTTCTCACCCAAACTTAATGCCACCTTTCCCTCATCTCTGGCTGTCCCAGAATTACCAGATATTAGTATGCTTTCTGTCATTCCTGACTCAACTACAAAAATATGTAAGGACTGTGTCTAATAGCCTTCTGCCTCCTGTACTAACTCAAGGACTGATTTTGACAGGGTGTGGCCAGATGGGCAGGTATCATAGTCATTGGTAAAGGCACCATTACAACTCCCGACTCTGAAAACTCCATGCTCAGACCTGGCTTTCTCTATTTCTTTCCCTGGCAGAAGGATCAGTGGCTACAGTTTAATGAAAATCACTGAAAAGAAGTATCAGTAAGTTCTCTCAATATGAAAAACTATTTTTCTTTTCTTTTAAAATATTTCACAAGACAGCTCTCCCCAGGTGGCAGCACAGTTTGAACTCCAACTTTATTTAGGTCACCCCTCACTAGAATCACTCAGCTGCCTGCAATATTTCTTCTTTATTCCTCCTTTGTTATATGAAAGAACAACATCTATTGATAGAGATCATTCTTTTCCATCACACTTCCTATTACTAAAACTAATAATTGTAAAGGCTTGGAAAGAGATACATTTGTTATCGAGATTATAAAATCATGGGCTGAAATACTCTCAGAATTGAGCTCCGTAGCTGTACTTAGGTTACATTCTCCATTTCTTCTACCCTCCCTCCCATTAATTATATATTAAGGATAGTGTTTCCTTTGAAGAACACTTTGGGAAGAATGGTTTAGTTAGTACTTTATTACTTATGTCAATCACAAAACACCAAACCATGTCCAGAGTGGGCTCTTTTACTTACCAAAAGGATCACAGCTGTTCAACCCGGGCTCAGGTGGGCCACGGTCCTTGGGATACAGAAACAACAAATAGGCAATGGTGGCTTGCCTGTGAGCAGAGTAGGGCATCCCAGGGACACTCAGGTCCTGGACAATCAGTCTCCTTCTGAAAGAGCCCTTGGTATTGCTTCTCTCAGATGAAGCGACTTTGCTTTTCTCAGAGAGGCACAGTCTCCCCAGACACTTTAAGCCAAGGAAGGAAGGCATTTTGGCATGGATGAGAAAGAAATGAGGAATGGACACCAGGAGCCTAAGAAACTGCACCAGAGTGTATTCTCTCTCTCTCTCTCTCTCTCTCTCTCTCTCTCTCTCTCTCTCTCTCTCTCCTCTCCTCTCCTCTCCTCTCCTCTCCTGAATCCCTATGATCTCTTTCTTGCACTGCCCAGAAAAGAAGATTAAGAAAGATGTATTTAAGAGATTACCCTTCAAGAGCTTAGGGCTCCATATTCTCAGTCAGATGATTAGGTATAAAACCAGCCACTACCAGGAACTCAAGGCTACGTGGGTCTGAGACATGAATGCATGTTTGAAAACAAGGTTGATGCTGAATCTAGAGCAAAAGAACAGGACTGCAAAACCTAAAAGAATTCTGCAAATATTCCTAGAATATCCACATCATCTGGAAAAGTACTAAGAATAGGCCCAGGCATGTAGACTCATGTGTATATAATCTAAAAATACATAACAAAGGAGAAAAAAAAAAAAAAACCTCCAGGGTAACAGTTCCAGGTTCTCCAGCATTTCAGATCTCACAGAGCAGGGATCTCAATTAAAGTTCCTCAGTTTCAACTAGTGACAAGTCCAGTTCCAGGCCACAGTAATCATTTCCTTTCCATGTTCTACAGGGGGACTCCTTCCCCTCATGCCATCAAAATCCTCTGTCTCTTTCCACTCGTCCAAAGCTAATAATAGTTTCAAAGCTGTTTCATGGGTTTTTTTCTGTTCTTACAGAATCAGCAGAATTAGAGGGAGAAGACAGAAATGCCGGGATTTCACAATGCTATTCTGTTATATGCTGGCAGGGCTCTCACTCGATTAAGGGGCTGATACACAAAGGACAGCCCTGGTAATGGGCATCTATCCTCTGACACCTACATGGGAATGTCAGGTATGATATGTGAGTCTACAACCACACAACGGTCACGAGTCCAAGTGGACAAACCCACACCACTGCTCCTTCACTGGGCTATGAGGTCCTAATAAAATTTTCTTTTCATTAAAACCAATTTTATACTTTAAACAGAATAAGATTACCAAGGTGGAAAAGCCCTCCAAGACAATCCAGTTCAGTGGTTCCCTGTGCTTAAGAACCATCTGTGGAATTTTCAAAAACTACAAAATTTAGGGTACCAACCCAGACCTCCACGTGAAATTCTGTGGAACCCAGGAACTCCTATTTCTAAAAGTTCCCCAGACCAGAGCCAGCATTTAGGAAACCCTGGTCTACTCTAGCATTTAAGAAGAAGCCCTAGTAAGCCTCAGAGAAACGGAGAGACTTTTGTATGACAATCTAGAAAGCCTGGGAGGAGCCAGTCCCCCACACAAAACTCTTCTTTTCATAGTAGTCAGAAACTTCTGCCAAGGTTCTGGGCAAATGAATAAAGAAAAGAAATCCTTGCTTCATTTGTTTCTAGCCTCTGTTATTACTGAAGGATTTGGAAACAGAATTCAAGAACCAGAGAAACCAAATTTGCTAGAATTGCTCTAGCCTAATGGGAAGCACAGTAAGAATGGATGAACGAGACTGCCCTGAGGCTTCCCGGCCTGGAGAGAAGCTGGGGGCAGTGGAAACACAGGAGATGAGAAACGCTGGGAAGACACACCTCGAAATTTCTGTAACAAAAGTTTGGGAATTAAGCCCTAAATACCAGTATTCTCCCCAAAGAAAATCCTTTCAGGTTTCCTCTAAAAACAGGTCATGAGGCATGCAAAATAACCTGTATGTGTTATATTTCTTGCATGCCTATCCTGAAGATATGAAATGTAAAATAGTTTCTCAATGATTTCCCAAAATGTAGTTCAGGACCAATTTGTTTAAAATTCAGATTCCTGCGACCCACCTAGGCTGAGTAGATTCTTCTAGAGTGTTTTCCTAGTAAACGCTGTAGTGTGGGGACCTGTGCTCTTCACCATGAACTCCTCTTGCTGTGGTCAGTCAGTTTCCTTCAGCTCTGCTCTTTGCAAAATGAGAACCTGAGTAGCTACTTGTTTATGAGGTTTATATGGTCTTTCTGGGAAAAATGCAGTGACTTCAGATACAAGCTAAACACCACAACACACAGCATAAACTTTGGACAGATATAAGATTTTTAAAAATTCAAATCCAGCACCTTCCTGACCAATAAAAAGTGGAACTATTCTATGACAAAGCTCTTCTACCTTCTTGGTCCCCAAACTTGGCATGGTAATTGTATAGCATTAACCTACCTCCCCACTTAACTCTTGTATCAGCAATATGTACTGGGGTCACTCCTAAATTTTCCGATAAGTTTAAAGATCCATACATTTAGTTTGAGAAGCAATTATTGGGCTGGGGGTGGAGGTCAGTGTTAGACTGGTTGCCTAGCATGCACAAGGCCCTGGGTTCCATCCCCAGCACTGTTAAAGAAATTAAAGAAATCTCTGTCTCTGTGAGACAGAGGAGATGACATATAATTTTCTCAATAACAGGATTATGTGAGAGAAGTCTGATACAGTTCAAGAATTTTATGTCAGGGTAAAAAGTAAACTAAGGGGGGATCCTAAAGAGGGCTGGTGACAATGACAAAGGTTTGCTTGCTTTTAAAAGACAAGCTAACTACATAGGCCAGCGCCTTTCTCAGACAGTAGAGAGAGGGGACAGTCCAGATGCTGGCTGTCTGAGGTTTGGGGCCAGAAGTGACCTGTCACCTGTGATCTAAATTCCACTTTCCAGGTGCCCAGAGTTTTCAACTTAACCTCCTCCACACAGGTCAGAGTAAACACCCAGCTAATGATGATTACAAATGCTTAATCCTCATCCGAGATTTTTCTAGCCTGTATATCTCATCAGTTAGGAAGTTCCTAATCCTGCTAAAAACAGTTCCAATGCACCTTAAACAAGCTGTTATTTGATAAGCTATGAAAAAAAGACCATTGGCAGGAAAATTCACCAAAGAGCTTTTAGGCTGTACCAAGAGGCACTGAGAACTTTGCCTATAGTACTATAGGAGCTTAATAAATACCTGATGAGATGAACCCAACCCAGAGCCAAGTGTTTGGGGACTGCACGGCACTCAGGGAATGTATGCCATAAATATCACTCTTGTCAATCACAGGTCAATCCACATAGCAGTTACTCAACACTGTCTTTAATATGTAATGCTGATTCAGGTCTTTTTTTTCCAGACAAGTGACCTCCTCTGCTTTTAAATCAACAAAAATCTACCTGCTTCTTACTAAGGAAAAAAAAAAATGTTTCAGAGACCAAGCAACACCTTAAAATGAGAATCCTTGTGGAATCTGACTGTCTAAGGAAATGCTCTGAAGTTAGCCCACAGCTTTATTGATGATAATCAGGTCAGTTGGTATTTGGATTTTTTTTTTAATCAAAATAAGCAAACAAAATTGCTCAACAAGCCTCCCCGAGACACCTGCAGTTGCTCACAATCATCAAGATAATCTTTGCTGCTGAGCAAAGAATAAGCAGAGAAAGGACTTTTTTAAAGTAGCAAGGCTCCGGAAGAGGTGCTATCGGATTTGCCAATGTCAACTTGGACCATTGGAGATTCTTCCCCTCTAGTAGCTGCTCCTGCTCGCGGCTACAGCAAGAAATAAAATGAGTCCTGCTCGTCTGCATCATTAAGAAGATTCTCTGGGAATCTTCTCTGCAAAGCCCAGTGTTTAAGGGGTCTTACCCATCCCTCCAAAGCAGGCCGTGATTTTCTGAGCATACTGGCACAGGCTCCTGTCTGGGCAGGGCTCCTCTGGAAGGCCTGCTTCGTCCATCACTCTGCAAGCAGCTGCCTTTCTTCCTGTAATGCCACTCGCCCAAGACCTGCTCAAAACGGAACAAGCAGCCGAGCCCCCTCTTCCATATCATCTCCATTAATAATTCAGATACTACATAAAATCTGCTGAGCATTCAAGATTGAGAGCACCAAGGTACTCTGAGGACCAAAGCATAATTAGTTTAACAGACATCAGGCATCTCAAATTACTCTCTGACGATATTCTCCATAGGCAAGATTTCCAAATAGCAATGAGAGGCAGTCTTGGAATGCCTTCAAGGAAGCAGCCACAGACGAGATCGGCTGGGAGAAGGGTCACAGGCATCCCCAAGCTCAAGCCCCATATGTGAGACAAGACGGGTCACTTGTTGCCATCCCCCAGGCTGGGGTCTCCGTCAGTGGCCCCATCTTCTCTATACTCTGAACACATGGCTAACTCTCTAACACTTTATCTTTCCCATGCATATCTCAGAGACTCCTCAATCTCCTTTCCATTGGAATCTTCTGAAAATACATTTGTGCTTTACAATGCAGCTCAAAAGTTACCTCTTCCATCAAGACTTCCAGAATCACTCTGGCTAGAATCAGTTTCTTCCCATTATTTCCCCAAATAGCAGTTCTACCATGGGATTCATCATAGCCTGCCTTGTAACAGAGTCACCTGGGGACTGTCTCATTTTCCCTGTCAGCTGCTGAGCTTCTGGAGGGCAAGAATCTTGCTTTTGTCACCATTTTCTTTGTGTGGGGCTCTGTGCGTACTAGGTACTCAATGCCTTGTGAACAGAGTTGGTCAAATTTCTGAGAATCACTGTGAAATATAAGTATCCAATATTTGGGTGAAAGTATGTTTTATTTTTATCAAAGCCATGGTTTACTGCTTTCCTAGGAAATGGAAATGCATACATTCTATACATTTTCACATGCTGTCTGAAAACTCTTACTGCGGCACATACAGCTGCAAGCTCCTGGTCCGGGAAGGCACCAGGTGGCAGGCCCATGCCCAAGAGGCCCCCACCAGCTGTGGCTATAAGAAACCGTCCCAGGCGCTGGTAATCAGGAGGCAGGTCATCCTTGTGGGTGGGATGAATAGCTGAGTGGAGAACCAAAACCCCAGCATCAGCACTCTCAGCCCAGAGCTGACAGAGGTGCTGACCCTGGAGCAGGTGCAGGGCTCCCTGTGCTGCTTCCCCTCCGTGGCCTTCCCGGGAGGAAAAACGCAGAGGGAAGCATTTCCAGTGGCACAGTTTGAAGTATTTATAATTCATCTGTCTCAACACAGAAAAGTTCCAAGTCACTCTGGCAAACCTCGCATTCACTGTTAATGGACTAGACAATCTCCAGGACCCCAGATCATCTATTTCCTGACTACATCGTAACCAGGTTTTCTTGTTCACTGGCTTCTGTTCTTGAGATCATTGACCTATGGGTTTAAGTTTTGACTTCACAGAACTTCCTGGAGCTATGGTCTAAGAGTTACATAAGATAGACAAGGACTAGAACAGGAGACCTGGTTAAAATCAGTGCCAGTCTTTCCCCCACCCTTTGGGTCTGTGAGCTAACTTCATTCTACACATACATATGGAGAGCCTACCCTATGACAGGCCAGGTATAAGCAGTCTTTATGGGTTTTTTTGTCTTTGTTTTTGTTTTTTGCAGTGCTGGAGATTGAACCTGGGGCCTTAAGCTTTCCAGGCCACACTCTACCACTGAGCTACACCACCAGCCCAGTGTTAGTGGTCTTATTGATGAATAAGCCAGGGACTCTCAGAGAGCATGTAATTAGCAGGTGTTAAGGTCTGTAAACAAGTCAGATTGGTACCTGTTATTTTGCCAGAGAAATGTTAAAGTCTGTAAACAAGTCTGGATGGCCTGGCCAAATGCCAGAGGGAGTGGTTTGTGAAGTAACAAAAGCGAGCCATTAAGTGTGGAGATTCCTTATTGGTTGACTGCTGTATCTATTTTATGCTAATTAGATAAGCTGTGTAAAATGTATAAATATCGCTCAGATCCTACAATAAATGGCTCTCATTCCTGCTGTATCAACGTACACAAGTTATTCGTCACCCACCCCCCCCACCCCCCCCCCCCACCCACCCCCCCCCCACCCCCCCCCCCCCCCCCCCCGCCCCCGGTTATTTTGCTGCAGCTGGACTGCGGCAAGCAGGAGACCAGGCGTGGATGTGCCTAACTACAGTGTCCCAGTGTAAAGTACCAGCAGTAAATGGTTGAGGTGCTGTTTAGAGTTTGGGGATATGATCAGTGGTTCCTATTAATTTTCTCTCCACGAGAGAAAACATTTCAGGTTGCAATCATGGTTTATGTTTCACATTTCACACAAACAACTCTACGTATTTCCATTTCCAATAATAACATGAACCAAAAAAGTAATTCTACCTCTAAGGAGTGGGCAAAGGACGTGTTAAACATGTTCCCTTGCCAGCCCTCAGTGTCACACTCTGATTTTCTGGAAGGGCATGAAAAGGTAGCCTGGTGTCAGGGAGATTGCGGAGAACACATAGAGAACATGATGCTCCGACTGGGCCTTGAAGGTTAATTTACTAAGAAATTAAGGGGGTTGGGGGAAGGCAGAAGAGAATGTTCCAAACAGAAGGATGTTCCTACAGAAAACTTCATTGGGATCATATAGGATGAAAGTGGAAGGAGGTCCAGGAATGTGGGTGAGCTCTCAAGTGGAAGCACCTACCCAGCCACATGTGACCACTCTATTCGGAGGCAGAAGGTGGCCTTATCTTTGTGCAAGCACACAGTGTGTCCCTGAAACACATGCTCTCTGCCACTCTCTCTCTTGAGAGTATCAGGATTCCGGGAAAGCGGCCGGTACATGTCCGCCAGTACATTTCGCACTGATTCATTATCCACAGCCTCTCTTGCTTTTGCCCAAGTACTTTAAAGCCACAAATTTGTTAATCATGACAGCAACCCTGGGAGCTGACAGATCCCACTGTGCTTGAAGCCCCCACATCTTAGACTGAGAGACTGAGACCTGGAGAATAGTGCTTCCCTCTAAACCCAACCCCCTGTCAGAATTAGATGTCTGAAAAGAACCTGAACTCCCAAAAGCAAACCAGATGACTTAAGATGAATAAAAGATGCCTTTGGCTATTTTGAAGTTCACAGCTGGAGAAGGTTTTAGAACACAGTGTTTTAAATGTGGCCACAGATAGATGACACTGGTTCTGACAATGGAGAATTTTCCATAATCTGAGCTGGTATAGTGACCTTTTTATTGCATCCTCTATCAGGAAGGGACATCTTATTGGGTACAAAATTGGCAGTCTCTGATATGAAAATGCTTTCAGGCAGAATCATTGTCCAGGCATCATCTGATCTGTCATTTGCCAAAACAGAGTGTGCAATAACTACAAGATAGTCGACTGCAGTGTGAAAAGAAAATTCTAGATTTATATACTATTCTTTAGCACTTTTAAATACATGTGTGTTTTGGAATATATATATAATATAAATATAGCACAAGAATATTGTTTATCAGTACAAAAGATACATATGTACACAATTTTTTTCTTTTTTATTATGAGGGATGCAAAATCAGGAATTTAAAGAACAGGAATTATACCATCAAAATAAATCACACAGAAACTAAAAATAACTCAACTAGCCAGAGGTAAGTACTAACTTTTTACAAAATGATGGGTGAAACTGAAGTCTAAGATAAACAAAACAACAACAACAATGTGCTCAGTAAGCTTACAGGTTCTGGGGTAAGAAAACTGAGTTCAAACCCGGGCTTTGCTACTTTGGGCTGGACAACCTCAGGTGAGTTCTTCACCTCTTGAACCTTGATTACCTCGTCTATAAATTGGATGTAATAATAGCATCTCCATAAGTATTGACTAAAGCCCTGGATTGTTCCTGGTATACAGAAGGGGCTCCATCAATGTTAAACTCAGAGGCTACAAATTAAAATACCCAGAGGACTGAGATAATTGTGAGTGGCAGGGCAGGTAAAGTAAATTATTTCTTAATCTTGTTAAAGGATGAATCACTACTCAGATCCAGGCAATTACTGCTGTTTTTCCATGTAAGCCAGGTATCACCAGATGTTCAAATTTTTATGTGAAATTGCCCAAGTTTCAAACATTTGCAACTAATTAATAAAAACAAAACCCTGTCCACAGCTCCACCTCCCAACAAAGCAAAACAAAACCAAACAAAGCCCAACAGCACACTCCCAGTCTTCCGGGCCTTCAGGATATCAGGCTGGGATCTATGTATTAACTATTATCGAACTTCCACTGTAAACCTCCCACCCACCAAGCTGAAACCCTACAATTGTGACTTATTTCAGGTACTGTGGCGAAGGCAGCAGGGTGGAAGAGTTTTAGAAACATTGGAAGGTTCCAAATAAAGATTCATCCCTTCTCATTTTTTAATCTGCTATGAACCACAGCAAAACTGGCCGTGTTCTCACTACCTTTTTCTGGCCATACACTCAAGAGCATGCCCTCTCTTCTCCCTACTTTACTGTTTTGTTTTTTTTAAACCTACCCAGATAACATTTCCTCTTTAACTACTAGTAGAATATGATCGTAACGTTTTTCTCTGCAATTTCTGCTCTTAGGTTGATTTTAAAAATTAAGATATAATAATTTGTGTGTAAGTAAAAAACACAGATCTTAAACATACAATTTGATGAGTTTTAACAAATGCCACTTGTCCACATCTCTGTCGAGGTACAGAAGGCTGCTGGCACCCCAGGATGTCCTTGTTGCTCCTTCCCAGTTCACCTAGACCCCAGGCCAGAGACAACCTCAGCACCTATTTCTATCTCTTTTCGCACAGTCTAGAACATAAATAGAACCATCCAACATGTGCCCTCTGTCTTTAGCTTCCTTCTCAGTGTGTTTTGAGATTCATCCACATCTCTCCTTTAAGGTTTACTCCTAACAGTCATCCCAGCGTAAACAATCATAGCTTCTCTCCAAGGTTCTATAAATCATAATCTGGGTGTTTCTATCACACAGTCAGCACGCATTCTGTGAATTCTTGGAAGTGAGAGCAAGTGCACTGTTTACCTTTGGTGTCAATTTCAGACCATGTCACCAACTAGCGCAGGCAATGATTTGGGGTGCTTCCTAGAGGACAGTATTTGGGGTTGGGTAGATTTCAGCTGTGCCAAAATGGAAGAGGCAGAGCTTGGGGTAGGGAATTTACTGCAAGAGCTGTCTCTTGCAGTAATGAATCAACAAGGAAGCTGGAAATGGGGAGGCGTTCAGTTGTGTTCTGCAGTAGGGAAGGGAGACTACCTAGCATAGGAGGAGGCGGGAAGAGAGATGGATAAAGTTTGACAACCAGGGGCCAAGTGGAGTGAGACAAGGTTATGACTGGAGAGGGAAAACAAGCTAGTTCTGAGATCTTCCCACAGAGAAATAGGACCCCACTGAGCTGCTCCTTTCTTTCATGGATTCACACACCCAGCACTGTGATAGGAGAATGACAAGTGGCCAGAATGAAAAGATGCACATGCTTACTAAGGTGGAAATAAATCTCTACATCCAAGAGAACCCTAAATATGACAGTCGGGGTGACTATCAAAAAGTAGAACCATTTTGATAAAAATCACAGGAAAGAGTAAGTTTTGGTAGAAGGAGATGATGATGAGCTAATTTCAGGTATAATAAGGGGGTTTAAGATGTCATTAGAACATCCATGGAGTGTTTGTCTGGCAGGCAACTGAAAATACTGCTCTGGATCTCAGGAGACAAGTTCAAGATAGAGGCACGGGTTTGGTAGCATCTGTGTGAAGCCAGAATTAGACAGGCAGATAGGCAAGGGTTATCCAGAGAATGGAGGGATTGACATGTTAACTCCTTCAGGGCCCTTCCTCCACCCTTATCAAGATAACCTGCCACTGCTCCAACCTGTTGCTAAGGTAACCTGTCCCCGGGATGGTCCCTCCCTACAGGGAACGGTTAATTACACCCTCTTCCTGCCCAGATCACTCCACCTTGGCCCCTCCAGCCCATCTGCTTCTCACCTTTGGGCCATCCCACCCAGCATCTCCTGGGCCTGGTCACATACACAGGAAGGAGAGAGATTAGGGGAAGAGGGAAGGAGAACAAAGGAAGCCTAGGACATATAAAAAGACAGAACACTTTCACTTATGGGGATACCCGGACACCAGCTATGGCCCCCTTCTGCTTCTCGGGAGAAGTCTCTGTTACTCCTTTTTAAATAAACCCTGCTTTATATACACGTACCTCAGCGTGCTTCTCTAACGTTACACTTCAATATGTGAGGGAGCAGGACTCCTCACCAGTGACAGGCCATAACACATGCACCTAGAGGTGAGGCCTGGAGCCACAGGGTGGATAAAGATCAGAAATCCCTAAACCATGAATTTCTTGAGAGCAAATGTGACTGGTATCTGCCCATATTCTGTGTCTTTTTCAGAAGAGACATTTCACAAATATTTATGGAATCTGGACCTTCAAATAAATGCTTCATGTAGGTTACCTTGGAAAGAATATTGAAATTGCTCCACAAGCCTCAAAGTTTCTCAAATTGACCCTCTGCACATAAACGCTTTAGCCCCTTAGCTTCCTACATTAACTAAATGATCCCACTCAGCACTATTTCCTAGAATTCTAACTAAAGATGTGTCCATTTATTGATTAAAATTTCCAGTAACACAGCATAATGCTATTACTTACTCTGTCAAGAAAGGGAGAGAAGCAGAAAAAAAAGACTTCAATTATTCTTGGATATCATAGAGAATTCGAAAATTTAATAACTAAACTCACCTAAGAGGATACAGATTTGCAGAAAACAGATCCAGAAATATTGGATACTAAAGAATATTAAGTATTACTCCTCTCACAATCCACTTTCATAATTATAAATGTGCACTCATAAGTAAAAATGTACACAGGAACAATCTGAATATAGTAGCAACTATAATTCTCATAAAGGCAATTTGATTAGCATTTATTGAGCATTTCTTTGTGCACAACCCTGAAATATGCATAAAAGAGAAGAACAAAGTGCTTTGCTTTTGATTTTCTGATGAAAACCAAAGGACTGGTTTTTTTGTTTTGTTTTGTTTTGTTTTGTTTTTTTTAAGGTTTCCAATATAGATGTTCTCAGGACAAAGCAAACAAAAATAGCCTGCACCAGGATGAAGTGGGTGGTGGACATCTTCAGTAGGACAGATGGACCATTTGGAGCTCATGTGGGTGAGTGTATGTGTGTGTATGTGTTGTGTGTGTGTGTGTGTGTGTGTGAGTGTGTGTGTTTCTGGAGTTCTTTGATGTATTGAGTTTTCAGGAGGAGAGAATGGCTTGGCACAATTAATTTTTAAACTCACATTGGCACATGGAGCCACAAGGGAGAAGAGGCAGCCTCAAAATAGAAAATGGAGCAAATGGTAATGCCTAAAAATGTAAAAAGGCTAGAACAAAAGCTTTTAAGAATAAAAATTATATATGGTGTAGGAGCTCATCATGTTTAAGAGAACTCTAACATTCCTGAAAGATCAGAGAAGGACCTCAAAATCCATGAAGGAGACGGAACAGAGTCACTGCAACCTTGGTTGAGAAACACAGGCCCAGGAAACATCACCCAGGGTCCATTCACCAGCCCCCACCTGCTAAACCCCAGCTTCCAGCCACATTCCTCCCTGAATCTGTCCTCTGGCCCCTCTTGGAAGCCTTCTCTTACCCCTCAACTCACCTCTGAATGGCTATCTCATCCCTAAAATGCCCAACCTGATTTATAATTCTCTCAAATTATATCATATATCACCTCAGCTGTCATTTTTAATATTCCAATTTTTCTGATACAGAAATGACATACATTCATTAGAGAAAATTTTGAAAAACACTGAAAGGTAAAGAGAAATGGAAATACAATCTCCCATACGGAAACCACTAATTTTTTCTTCAATGGATTTTCTTTTCTTTTTTTTTTTTAATTTTTACTGTTGGTTGTTCAAAACATTACATAGTTCTTGACATATCATATTTCACACTTTGATTCAAGTGGGTTATGAACTCCCATTTTTACCCCGTATACAGATTGCAGAATCACATCGGTTACACATCCACTGATTTACATATTGCCATACTAGTGTCTGTTGTATTCTGCTGCCTTTCCTATCCTCTACTATCCCCCCTCCCCTCCCCTCCCCTCCCATCTTCTCTCTCTACCCCATCTACTGTAATTCATTTCTCCCCCTTGGTTTTTTTTTTTTCCCTTTCCCCTCAATTCCTCTTGTATGTAATTTTGTATAACCATGAGGGTCTTCAATGGATTTTCTTTGCTTTGCTTTTCCCTATGAATTTTTCATAGAATTCAGATCACATGTGCAATTTATAACTTTGGCTTTTTGAAACTTTCTCCCATGGTGTTCAAATCTATTACATTTTTAGTGTAAGAATTTTATTGAAAGGTAGCTCACCTACTGCTAAGCTCCCAAACCTCAAGTACACAGCTTCATGACATTGCATATGTGTATATTATGGTTTATATATGAAGTGTGCTCCAAAAGCAGAAATATTCAAAGGAGAAGTGACTTAATCAGTCCACCCTAGTTTGAATGGACTGGGAGGGAAGTGTAGACAAGTGGGTGTAGCTAGATGGGCTGGGTCACTTGGGCGGGCCCTGGATGGGTTATTCTTCCTGATACCCTCTCTCTGCTTCCTAATCATATGCTGAGCAGATTTTTCTGCTAGGCCCTTCCCCCATGATGTATTGCCTACCTTGGGCCCAGACGGCATTGGCTGTCTATGGACCGAGACCTCTGAAATCATAAGGCTTAAATAAACTTTTCCTCCTCTATGTTGTTCTTTTGGTTACAGCAATGAAATAGTTGACTAAAACAATGTACACACACACACACTCACAGACACACACACACACACACACACACTCACACACACACACACACTCACACAAATACAAGGTACAGGCATATAGAGGATGTAGGCACATAGTAGATGTGTGTGTCATTTTGGAAACCTGCCCAACAGTTTTCCAAAGTCATTCATTTGGTGCATATTCCTGCCGGCAATGTAGGGGGATTCCAGTCATTCTGCATCTTTGCCAATACTTAATATTGTCAGTCCTTCTAATTTTATGCATTCTGATAGATAAACTATGGAATCTCGTTGAGGTCATAATTTGCATTGCACTGATGATTAATGATGGCGAGACTTTTTTCATATGCTTATTGGCCCGTTGAGACACTGTCTGTTGTGAAGTATATGCCTTCATGAGCTGACTGCACAAGGGGAAAAATCATACCACCTTCTTCATCGTGTACCCCCAGGTTCTATTTTGGTGACTGGTGTGCAGTAGAAGACCAATAAATCATAGTGAGATAAAGGAAATAAAACAACATCCATTTTGCCCTTTGTGCTGTGTGGGTTTTGACATTGCCAACAGGAGAAAAAAAACAAGGAACGCCTGAGAAAAACATAAATCTTTAGAAAGCAGTTAATAGAATTAAAACTCTTCTCTAAGTAGCATTCATCCTTCACACCTTTCCTAAAACCATACTCCACACTTTTCCATATCTGGATTTAATTGGCAAAATCTGTCATACCACCTACAGACTTAACTTTAATTGAATAAACAAGTAATAGAGATTTCTAGGGGGAAAAAACTGTTTATTTTCTGGTACTATTTTAGGTTTTCTTCTTCAACTAGAAAAGAAGCATGAAAGGTTTACTTAAGTAAAGATCTAAGTGAAATAAATGAGGTAGAAAAATACCTACTTGAATTCTGGATATTGTTTCTTAAGAGTTAAAAATAAAGCATTCTTTGTAATCCCTGTAATTTCTTTGTATAACTCTAGGTCATATTAATCAAATAAATTTTTTAAAGTGGCATAAAATCAAATCACTTTAACTGAGCATTTCTTTCATTTTACTTCTAATTCCTTTTTCTCTTCTCCTGTTAAGCAAAAAAAATAATAATAATAATAACATTTTTGGCAACCATGTATTCCACCAGGCTTTCAGAAACCGGTAGCAAGTAACACTTTTGAAAAAATGATGCATTTTCAATAGTTCAACTTCATTCTGACTGGACTACAAAAACAACCTGTTGGAAATTTTGCCTATTAAGCAACCACACAATGTTTTCTTTAGATTCTATATCTAAAACATATCTTGTTAAGCTAAACCAATCTTCATTGCCTTCAAAATCATTGCTCCTATTTCAAAAAGGTTGTCATAGCTGACCTGTTCTTATTTCTTTAAATAGTCCAAGCCAGTAATAGTAAACTAATACTTGCTGCCTGTTTTTGTAAATAAATAAAGTTTTACTGAAACATTAGCTATATGCATCCATACATGCACCGTCTTTGATTACCTTTGTGCCTCAATCCCAGTTGAGTAGTTGCAACAGAGGCTATTTCACAAAGGATAAAATATTTAGCCTGTAGAGGAAAAGTTTGACTATTCTGTTCTATGTATCTCCTATTCATTGGTTTCGTCTGTGCAACATTTCCTTGAGTATGATTAGAAAGGTCCCTGGAGGTTAGAATTGTCCTTTCTTTCTTTTTTAAATTAAGAATTAGTCTTTCAGGTTAACTGGACATAAGATTTTTATTTCATCGAGCGTCCAGTGTTCATTCATGTCACTGCATGGCAGGTAGGGTAGATGGCATCAGTGGCCCTAATTCATCACCCCTCCTTATGTGCATGCCCTAGGCCATATAAAGAAATCAAATAATCAATAAGAGTTTAGTGAGCACACACCATGTGCTCATTACTGAATTTTCTAAAAGGTATAAAAATCATAGTCTGTAATCCCAATGAATTTAAGTTTCTGTTGTAGATTAACCAAAATGTGAAATAGAATATAAAACAACAATGGAATACTAAAAGCCACAGAAACGGTAAACTTCTAGTTGAATGTGGTGCTTTGAACACGTGTTTACCGCTGTGCCTTCACAAAACTCCAAACAGAACAAGTCAAGAGCTACCGCAGAGAAGAACTGTCAACATAATTTGGGAAGCCAGAAAGTGAATGGATGGTGTAACCAATCCTCTCCAAGAGGAAGAGGCCGAAACCTAAGCTGGAGGGGAGGCGTCAACCGAGGGCAAGCTAGGGAGTGCCCAGGAGTCGGAGGCCCTGGGTGCGGCTGCAGACCAGAATGAAGGATAACGCTGTGAACAGGCGGGGTTGGCAGCCTTCATGGAAAAGACCTGCACCCCATTTTCCCTTTCCTTCTCTCAGCCAGAAGGCTAACCCTTGCTGGCACTGGCTAAGATGACAGGAGAGGCTTTGTCGTGCTGTGAGCTCTGCAACTCCTTTTCCCAATGTATGTAGATGGGATAAGGGAGAGAGGCCACTTTTTCAATTAGTTTAGCTATGGATTCTGCTACTTAATTTCATCTTTCTAAAATAAAATGCTCATAAGGCCATCTCTTGGTATTTTTCTCATTGTAGACATTACCTATTAACTTACTACAAAGAAAGGTTAGGTTTAACTTTTATACTCTTAATAATAGATAACTAAAAGCAAAGTCTAAAAATGGCACTCTAAAACTTTTTAAGATACACAATGTATTATGCATTAGAAGAAACCACTCTCAGGGTGCGATGGTGCACACCTGTAATCCCAGCAATTCGGGAGGCTGAAGCAGGAGGGGATCATGAATTTGAGGCCAACTTGAGTTACTGAGTGAGGCCCTAAGCAACTTGATGAGACCCTCGATCAAAATTAAAACATAGGGCTGGGGATGTGGCTCAAGCGGTAGTGCGCTCGTCTGGCATGCGTGCGGCCCGGGTTCGATCCTCAGCACCACATACCAACAAAGATGTTGTGTCTGCTGATAACTAAAAAATTAAATAAATATTTTTAAAAAATTAAAACATAAAAAGAGCTAGGGATGTAGCTAAGTGGTAGAATGCTTCTGGGTTCAATCCCCAGTACAAAAAAAAAAAGGAGAAATCACTGACATAATGAAAGAGAAGAAATGGGTTGAGGAACTGATAACTTTAAAAATAAATTTTACAATATATTTGGCTTTTATTCATCCTGTAATAATAGTAATTTGAATGGACTTGTTGGTGACTGTAGGCAGGTGGGATGTGGTGGGAGGAGGGAGGCGACTAGGGGCGTGGGTTTTGACTATATCCTGTCCCTGGTTCCTTACGCTCTCTCTCTGCTTCCCGGCTGCCATAAGCTGAGGAGTTTCTTTGACCATGCCCTTTTGCCATGATATTCTGCCTTGCCTCAGGCCCTGACCCATGGAGTTGGCTGATAACATACTGAGACCTCCGAAATGGCGAACCCAAAATGAGCGTTTCCTTCTCTAAGTTGTTCTTGGCAGGTAATTTGGTCACATTAATGAAAAGCTGGCTAACCCAAAGTTTGTTCTTCCTGATTTTTCAATCAACCAATCAATCACACATAAAAATAACCAAACTAGAGTCAAGGCTTTAAAATCTAAGGGGATATTCAACAATCTAAATAGTTTGCAAGAATCAGAACTTTCAGATGAACTAGAATTGCAAATTATGTTACTCGTTCATTATTGTGGGCAAAACACTATGCCATGAGTTTTACAGATATTTTCGTTTAGTTTTCATACTCTATAAAGCTGATGGTATTATTACCGCATTTTATAGATGTGGAAATGTGCTCAGAGAAATTCTGAAACTTGCCCAGGTTTACGGGGCTGGTAGGTATCAGAGCTGCAATTTGAACCAAATCTCCACCTCTAGAGCTCAAGCACTTAACCAAGTGCCTTGTATCCAAAAGAATCATGCTTTTCTTCTTCAACTCCATATTTATATCAGAAGAAATAACTTTGAAATTCACCAAAGAACAGTCATGTTAGCAAGAAGAAAAGAACTCCCCAATCCCTTGTGGTTCTGACATCAAGGAAGAACAGAGATGGTCCCTGAGGATCAAGTGACACCCAGAAAGGAGCCATGGGGAAAATGACCCATGGGCAGATTGTGCCCCTGGTAACCTGTGGGGTCACCTAAATTCCAAGGAACCCACAGCTTTCCCCAGCAGCAGCCTAACCTCATCATGTGACTCACTCCCTTGTATCTTTTATCCTGTTACGTCCTTCACCCTGCCCAGTTCCTTCCATGTTGTCTCATGTTGGTTAGTTGCCCAGCACATCTGTGGCCCATACTGGCTGGTGGCCTGTCCAAAATTATAATTTTTTTAAAAAACTATTTATTTATTTATTTATTTTAAAGTTTTCGGCGGACACAACATCTTTGTATGTGGTGCTGAGGATTGAACCCAGGCCACACGCATGCCAGGTGAGCGCATTACCGCTTGAGCCACATCCCCAGCCCCAAAATTATAAATTCTTAATGAAAGATTCACTCTGGATGGGACTGAGTACAGTGCATGCTCCTGCTGAAAGATACCTGGTAAGTTAATTACAACAAACAGAATGTTAATGAACAGCTCGAGGACCAAGTCCTGGGAGAACTGTATGACACATTGGGAGAAACCATTCCTGATGCATCTAGCAATTAGAGACAGACTATATAGTGAGAGTAACTTTAAAGTTAAAAAAAGAAAGGAAGGAAGGAAGGAAGGAAGGAAGGAAGGAAGGAAGGAAGGAAGGAAGGAAGGAAGGAAGGAAGGAAAAAGAAAGACGTGGGTGAATTCAGATCCTCAAAAGGGAAATAGCTGGTTAAATTCAGAAATCTGTGTACTTGGGCGTTTACGTAGCTGGTGTGCCTTATATTTGAAAAGTGAAGAGAGAAGATTGTTTGAGTCATTTCAAAATAGTCAATAGAGAGATGCTCCCCACTCCACCAGCATGCTGACCAAGAGCTGTGTATTCCCCACCATCTTTTAAGATTCTGCTAATTCACACATCGTCATCAGGTCTGCTTCCCAAGCAAAGTGTTATAAAAGAAGGATAACACCAGTTATCCTTGGGCAGTTTTTTGTCCCAGGAAGGTCTTCAAGACACCCTGGTGCCCTGGCCAGCCTGGGGAGTAGGTGACCATCACCAAGGGGGAGATGAAACTCAGCCGCTCTCAGAGTCCTGTCTGCTGTTGACTGTTTTGCAGAAACCCAGTGCTCCATGCTCCAGCTACTGCCTGCTGCCACTCCCAGTCAGTCCTCGAGCATGTTCCTGGCAATGTCACGCTCTGCTTGACCCACTGGTCACCGACTCGGCAGAGCTCATTTGTGGTGGCAGCTGAGGCCACCTCTTAAAGCAGAACCACCAGCCCAGCATTTCCATTCTCTCACTTGAAACCTAAGAGGAATGCCAATGAACACACCACATTTTTTCCCCCTTTTTGGAAATGAATGACATTTAGCGGCGTCTTTTTAAATCCTGATATTCTGATTACTATCCTGGTTCTCACCCCAACCTTAAAAGTATGTTAGTAATGGAGACCTATATGTCAGCAGTCAGATTTAAGGATAAAGTAAAAGGCGGAATATCTCGGCTGCCTAAATTACTATTAATTGCATGCAAACAGTAGCTCTAAGTATATCCTTAAGAGCAGAAGGTAATGAATCACTGTTTCAAAGTCTTAAATCAACAGCCATCTAGCTTGCTAATGCTTTTAAGGTGTGCCAGAGGAGAAGGGACAGGGTGACCTCCCCTTAGTAATGGAGGGATGGGTGAGCCGAAGGAGATATGTTGTCTTAAAGCATCAGGGAACCAGCTACAAAGAATAAGAAATAAATTTTAATCATGGTCAGACTTATTTATTATATATCCTCTTAAAGGATATATTTGAAGAAAAAGTTAATTAAAATGTATTGCCAATATTCCCTGGGGAGAGTAAATTTTTTTTAACTAATGCAGAATAGTGAAACCCCTTCTGTTTCAAACATAAGGTGGGCCTGTTTTTAAGTCTCAAAATAATTTGCCAGATTCCAATTTAATTATGACTGAGATTCAACTGAACTGTTGAGTGTTCTAGAGATAGATTTTCTGTAGATTCCAGCTGGCAGCAAGTGGAAAGACTCCAAATACCTTCAAAATATGCCATGGGGTAGGAAGGAGGAGAGTAGTAAAAATGGAGAAAAGAAAGCTTTCCTTTCTGGTTTGACCACTAAAAATATAATCAGATGTATGGCTTACTCTATTTACTTATAATCTTGCCATGCAAGCTTTACTAAAACCTGCCCTATATTTCCTGTAAATCAGACGAAGGTTCCATTGTATTTCTTCTACAGTACAAGAAAAGCAGAGAAATTTAAATTTATGTAAAAATAATGAATGCCTTACTATATTTTTAACATAGACATATAGATATTTTGAGATATTCTAATTTTATCACTAAGACTCCTTTCACTTAGGAAAGTCAAGGAATCAGTTTTCAACTCGAGGTACTGGTAACATATTAATGAATCCCAATGAATATGCATGATGTTATTGTTAAAATTCAGGTTCTATCTTCCAGGAGGACCCAGAAAGCATCAAGGAATCTTCTGTAAACATCAGGTGACGTAACACTTTAGAAAAAACAGGGAAGGAAAAAGTTGGAACAGAGATCTCGGCCTAATGCCCACACGGGGCCAGTGTCAGCTTTCAATTTTATAATTCTGATGTTTGTCAACTTTTGTCTTCCCGGCTAATGTCTAAGACAGATCAATAAAGAATGCAAAGCCCACAATATCAGACTTTTAAATCAGCAGAATCTTTGAAAATAATGTTCATTTTACAGAAGAATATTTTATGGCACAAGAAGCCACCATGAATTATTCATCATCTCCGGAGCGTGCCAACCTTGAATTCCTCCGTTCCTCTTGACAAGTGTGCACATGTGAAGTGGAGCAGACTTGGGCTCCTCAGGCCTCCAAGTCCTTGGGAAGAAGGCAAAGCCCAGCTCACTAGAGATGCTAGGAGACCAGAAGACCAGAGCTGTAGGAGGTGAAGAAGGGAGGGGACTAGGGCTCATCTGCCTTCCCATTACCTTGCTCTCCAGAAACCAAAATAAGTCACAGTCTCTTAAGGGATCCAGTATCCAAAGAATCAGCAGCAATCACCACAGTCTTCCTATATCAATGGAGCAGCCTGCAAGATTGTGTCAGGCTGCCTCTGAGCTGTCAGCCCTTGGGGATGCTGAGCAGGATGAGCTAGTCCCCCTCTGAAGCCAGGCTCACCGGGGAAGGAACTCTCTCCCCAAACACAACTGTACAGAAGGCATTCTAAGGACAGCGTCTAAACTCAAACGAAACACCCAGAAACACAATCACAGGTGTCTGGCCAGTCACTAAGGCAACTCCCTTTTAAAGTGCCCAACAGACTGATCTACCCACCTGCTGTTGGTTAACTGAGGTGGGCTCCTGTTACAAGACAGTCCTATCAATTTTAACATCCCATTGTATTAATGGTATCTGCAAACATGTTGATATGTAAGACACAGGTTTTACATACCTAAGTATTATGCACATAAATAGATTATCATGTTAACCTATTATAATAGGCATATATTATATATATACTTTGTGCAATGGGAAACCCCTGCATCTTTTGTCATCTTTAGAAACAGGTTCTACCCGCCAGGTAGTTGAAATGGAGGGTCCAACCTTTGTCGTCTTCAGCAATGTGATGCGAGTCCATGAGCACAGACAGTCCCAGGTGATCAACCTGCACCAGGCTGTGGGAGTTGAGCTTTTCTTCACTGGGCTGGCCCACGGAAGGGCTGCATCCACTCCTCAGAGGAAAGGCCTGGCCTGGCTGTCTGCCAGGGGTTTGTGGGCTGAGTTAGGAGGGAGGGGTGTGCCACCGTGGGTGTGCCAGAGCCAGCTCAGGAAGAATGAGGAGTTTCCCCTGTGATTCCAGCTCCTTCCTCACCTACAGAACCCTCGACCCCTTCTCCTCCCACCCCGTCTCCTGCCAGTTCCAAGGATCACTGCCACCACACCCACAGAACACGGCCGGTCACTTCTGGGAAGCTGCTGTTAAAACACGCCAAGAATGTTGCTGGGATTTTCCTCCACTCTGCAGAATCCAGAATCCAGATTTTGGTCACTGTCATTTCACAAT
The DNA here is from genome assembly GCF_048772815.1 of Callospermophilus lateralis. Lineage (NCBI taxonomy): Eukaryota > Metazoa > Chordata > Mammalia > Rodentia > Sciuridae > Callospermophilus > Callospermophilus lateralis. The sequence goes on from NC_135319.1 coordinate 79,261,140, forward strand.
AACTCAAACACACGAGACAAAGAAAAGAATTGATTTTCCCAAGCCTTCTGCCTCTTCTTTTTCTTTAATGAATTATCATCGCAACCAGATGGGCTTCTATTACTATCTCTTAATACTGGGATTTAAAAAAAAATGCTATAATTTGGAGACGCTTTTTTTTTTTTTTTTTTTACTATCAGCCTGGCTGTTCATCACAGCTTTAGAAACTGTTTCTGACAAAGCACTGAGATGAGATATGCCATGGACTTTGAGCCATTTTATATTAGGTACACGCTGTCTGAAAACAATGACCTCATCCGGAAAGGCTCAGGAAAAAGGCAATTTTTTTTTTTTTTTCCTTTAGCTTGTAATGCCTTGATGCTGGGTTGGATCACCCACCAACTGTAATCCAATTCTTCTCCCAGTAAACACCGGGGATTCTGCACATTGGAAAAGTTATGAAGACACAGTTTAAATGGGAAGAGACACTTGGGACAAACACCAACAGCACCAGACACATGAATGGGCTGAGAAGGGAGACACTGGATGACTGTTTTAGTGTGAGGGCAGAACACCAGATTCCTCCCATTCTGAGAAGTTCATTTAACGTGAGGCCCATAATATGCCCACAAAAAGAAAAGATGGGTGGGTAAAGATTCCTGCTTCCTCTCTTCCTCTCTATGAGTTTTGTTAAAAAAAATGGCTCTGGTAGAGAGCCATACTCGGGGGTCCCCTATGCTCCCTTCCCCCAGTTCGGGCCACTGCCTGGAACTTGGTGCCTCTGATAAGGTGTTCCTGACTTGGCGGCAGCACGAGGTGCCAGGCAAAGGATCACAACTGGATCACTCATTGATAAAATGCTTGGCATCTGCAGAGCTTGTCATGGGTTAGCTGCTGCCAAAAGGCCAGTCGTGTTTGTTGAGGTCTAATTACACCCAGTGCCTGGCATTCACATGACAGTGACACCAAATTTTCTGTCTGAATATTTTATTTTGTTGGTGGTGGTGTCTTAGAATTTTTACCAAAAGAATGGAACAGAAGTATTTCATAGTTGCACTTTTTATTCTTGTTGATCTTCAGTTAAAATGTAGCAGGGGATAGTTTTTCTACTCCCTTAAATCTCTAATTATTATTCCTATAATTTTAAATGAAAGGGTGAAGAAGGAACCAACTGCTTTAGCTATTTTCTGGGGCTAACATAGGTTCTAGTTTAAAAGCATTGGTTCTTTGCCATTCACGAGGCAGGACAACCGAGGAGAGAACAAAATCCAATATTGAACCTTTATTAACAATAAAGTAACTCTTTCCTGACTTTATAGTCCTCCAAATTCGACTTCTGTTAATTGAGCCAGGGATAATCTGATGATTTTCAAGAAACTATTTGCTTAAAACCCACAACCATTTTCTAATTAAAGGGTACTGCTACAACATCATTTCAAAATCAGAGACACTGCTGTGTGTCCCTTACCTGATAGAACCCAGTTATCTTCAAAATCAGGAGCAGAAGCTTTTCCCAAACCATGCTTTTAGAACTCTCCATAGGAAAGTGTGGAAGACCAACCTCGCACGTGACTGAGTTAACTCCCCTGCTGAGCGATGTGGCGTCAGGCACCCATGCTGCTAGACTGCCCTGCTCTTCTAGGGTTCGAGTGACTGTCTTTGTGCCCAGGCATGTCTTCTTACAGCCCCATGGGTGGAGTTATGCTCACCTGTTCCTTTGTAATATTACCCCTTGCCCTGTTTAGGATAGAATGTTTCTTAGAAGTGCCTTGTGTGTGTCCCCTTCTCTTACTGTGCCCTTAGGTGTGGCCTACCTAGATGTCAGACAACCTGCTGACAGTGGACATCATGATAGACTCAGCCCCCTGAAACCTGACCCCTTGCCTCATTTAAATAGCTTCTCCTCAATAAAAGGGGTCAGCACGTGCCCGCTTTCTCTTTCTCTTCCTGTGGATCCTTAAGGTCAGAGGAGCCATCACAGCGACCCCAAAGAAAAAGAAAAGAAAAATTTGTGTCTCTTGTGGGATTATTTTGCACAGTCCAGTTAGCCCAGTTTACCTGGAGTGACCCTTGAGCTTTTTAGTCTCGAAGGAAACCTGGCAGGAAAGTGAACGCCAGACAGCAAAACTAACACATCAAAGTCACTTAAATTGCATATTCACCTGGATCTGAGAAATGTTTGATTAACCATTGTTCAATGGGTTTCCTAACCATGGACTTTATATGCATCAATATGCAGGTATGCCATGTAACTGAGAAATGGATAACACAAGAAGCCTTTCCCTAATTTACTCTGCCACAGAAGACCTGAGTTTGGTACAATTGTCAACCACAAAACAGTTTGGAGAAGTCTGCTCTAAGAAAGGAGAAAGTTAACAGGGATTTTAGAGAAAATTTACATTATAGTTTGAAAGATGAGGAGTCTTAAAGCCATAAGAATTTAGGGACTTTCCAGACATTCTGCTGAGCCATGGTGGGTTTTGCTATTCAAATGGCCATGATGGGCCAGCACACCTGACTCTCTCTGCAGGTAATCATGGCCTATAGTGATGCTGTTATGCTCTGGGAACGCAGGTGCTGCCACATTGTCAGGCAAACAGCACACCTAACAGCGGATTGTGTTCAAAGGCCAGGCCCAGGTCTGCTTGCAATCACAGAATAGAAGATGAAGCCTACCCGAACTTATGACAGGCCGTGAGTGAAAAACAGCAGGTATCAGTAATGAAACATTCACGGGGCCCTGTCCTCATCTTTTAAGCGAATCAGAGGAGACAGAACTTGAAGCAAATTGAATTCTGTTAAGAAAAATGATTCCACTGGAGGAAATGCAAACTAAATCTCCTAAATGGTCATATTCAATAAGGAAGACGAACCTTCTAGACCTCCTAGGAAAGGCACAGGAGAAAAGTTTAGCACTGATGTGTCACTTCCCTTGAACCCATGTCCCAATGATACTCCATTATCAGTCAGTTAACCGGCCCCAGTCGAAGCTCAGTTGAAGCCATGAGACTTGTTGGAGAGATTAGTTTCAAGAACTATGAAGTTTGCCCCACACTTAAACCTAAAGCTTAAGTGAGAAACAATCTTTGGAATGCACAAGTATCTCTGTGCTAAAGAGGCTGTTTCTGCTTATGACTTCCAGGAAGATTCCATGAAATTATTTTTGTCACTGGAAAATAAATTTTATGGATTTTACTAAAATATTACAAACTCCTAGTATATATTGTCACTAAATATCTCAGTTTCATAAAGTACCTCATTAATATTCATAGATCACATTGACTAAGGATTCACTCTGCAAGCACTGAACAAAGATCCCTTCCTTGATTGATTGATTGATTGATTTCTCTTTATTTTTTGATGGTGGGAATCAAACCCAGGCCTCATGCATGCTAAGTACCACCACGGGCTCCAACCTCAGCTCACACAGATTTCTCATAAACCCCTGAGGCAGGTACCATTGTCATTTCCACTCGAAAGATGAGACAACTGAATCAGAGAAGTTGAAGAAGTTGCCCAAGGTCACTCCATTAACAAGGGCTTGGACAAGCAGCTAGAATCAGAGACCGTGCCCAGGATGCTAAAACTGTCAAGACTATTAAAGCAGCTCAAGGAGGGTCATTAAATCAGAGAAGGTGCCAAAGCCATTCCCATGCCTGAAATAATGATAGGGTTATACAAAGCACAAGTCTGGCAGTACACAAAGTTAACACAGACCCAAAGTTTACTCATGCTTTTTACAAAGAATCTAGACAATATAGACTGTATTGGGGCAGGGTAGGGAGATTCTTATTATTTATATAAAAATCTCATTTCCCTGAGTCACACTCTGTTTTCATGAGATTATCTAGAATGAATCTCATTTACAAAGATGGTCCCTGCCTCCGCCAGGGCCACAGGGAGGGAAAGATGCTGCCTCCCTCCTTCATGATCGCTGCCCAGGGCACTATGCCAAGTTCAGCCAGGAGCTGCCACCCAGCACTGACCACTGGGAGTGGGCAGAAGACCCAGCTTCCTGTCCTGGTCCTATCACCAGCTACCAGTGTCCCTGGGCAAATCACTGAACCGTCTTCCAAATCTGCAAAATGAGCCATTTTACCTGTGAATCTACCTCAGAATAGATGGGAGGGGACAGAGTCCACCCGTCTTCTCTGCCACCTCTCCTTTTCTTCCTTCCTCTATTCCTAGTTCTGTTTCTTTTCCCTTTCCTTTTCTTTCTTTCTTCCTAGGATTTGTCAAAGTCTTGAGATGAAATCGCCAACACACAGAAACTGAACTCTCCATACTAAACCAGGAAGCCGGAGGCTGGGGAAGAGGGACATGAGAATTTCCACTGGACCTTATGCTTGTCAGGGTCACTGTTTCATGTTGCCTTTGACCATCGGCTACCCCTACCCCAGAATGGGGCTAATCTTTTTCAAACAGTTACTCCTGGCTCAGGGGCTTTGCCAAGCATTTCTTACCTCTCTAAAACAATCTTAAGAAGTCAGGGCATCGTTAATATCTAACAGTTGAGAAAACTAAGCCTTGATGTATTTCAAGGTTACATCTTGTAAGCCGAAGAGCTGGGACCTGAACTTGGGTGTGAATGTGTTGATCACTGTGCCCCAGAGAAATGTGACAAAGGCTCCATTGCAATATTCTGAAAGATTCTCCATGCAGTTCTGCTGAAGGAACCCATGTGGGGCCAACTACCCAGGTCAGAGCTGTTTTAGATGACAGGGGATAAATAACCAGAAACAAGAATGGCCTTGGTGCCCAGGATGCTAAAACTGTTTCCTATATCTGCCCAGGAGCTAAGAAGTTGACAGTGCTGGACTTTCTATGTCTCTCTCCTCCCCATGATCAATTTTGTTCTGTAGCTCACTCATATCCAGGCAGCTTGGTCAGGGGATATTCAAAACATTCTTCACTCCCCGCAAAAACACAGGCAGTTCTCTTCAGAGACTCACTTGCAGAAATAAGCTGAGGAAATTGGGGGATTCTAATCTTCCAGAGCCTGTGAAAGGTGATAATGAAGACTTAAAGGAAGAGTGTTTCTGTCAAACAAGAAGATTCTACTTTTGTCTCCTGGTAGGAGGAAGAAATATTTGATTAAATCACAATGACTTCTTATAGCATGGATTTTTGTAACTTCGGTGAGAATTGCCATTTTCATTTGGCTCAAGAGTGGCATGTGACAACAGCAGCTGCAAAATATCCCATACACAGCTTCACCCTCAGAGAATGAAGGGGTTTTTTAATGATTCTGCTATACACAGTGGGCTACATTTTATACAGACCTTTTGTTGTTGGAGAATTGGAAAACAGCATAGAAAAACCCAGAAGACACGTATCTGCCCTGAAAATGTTGCTAAGTCATTCCATCTCTCCTGCGCCTTTCGCTCAGCGTGTGCCACTACCATGCTGCTCCAGAAACTTCTCTTTGGAAGCTGCATTCAGAGTTCATGGGAAAAGAAAATGTGCCACATTTTAATGAGAATTGAGAATGCTACTCCAAACCATGGGGATCCAATTCAACTCTCCAGTTTAATTTGGGGAATTTAAATTTAATTTAATACTCTGTATTACCCTGCCTATTTAACAATTTGTTGACAGCAAAACAGTCATACCTAAGTCTCTAACCAAAGAAACCATTTTATTTATAGTGTCAAGCACACTGATTATTCTAGAGACTTTTCTATTGACTTTGGAAGCCCTTGATGTTTTATCTCTGCCTACTTTCAACTTTCATCTCTTCCAATAACATTTCCTCAGTTCATCCAAGGGAGCTGAGCTATGTACCATAACTTTATAGAACTAGTTGAAAATCCAAAAAATAAGAAAACAACAAAAAGACCTCCCTATTGCTCCTTGTGATGAACTTCCACATTTCCCCAAAAACCTTTTACAACAAGCCAGTCAAAAAATCCAAATTCAAGAGGATAAGGTGTTTTTAATGTTAGAGCAAAAACCAACATGCATTTAAATCTTTCAAAATAAGTCAACACTGAGGAAGCTTTGCTGAATCTTTTTAGGGTTCCTAGCAACCACCCATTGGGATCAAGGACAAAATTGGCTTCTGCTGTCAAATGCTGCTCCCAGACCATGGCCTTCAGATACCCCATGTTCTATTCCTTGGAACAGCACAGACAGGCTCCAGGCCGAGCCTTTCTGTCACCCAGGCAGTTTCTAGCTGATGGACAAACATGGGTGCTTTTCACAGATTGGTGAAGGTCCCGGAGAGATAGGGAGGTTCTGGGTTCCACACCAGTAGAGAAATTTCAACTCATATGCTTTACTTTCTGGACTTCCAAATAAGCTTTTGTTTGGCAACAAGCACACACTTTGAAAAATTCCCATCCTGTCCAGTCTGTTCATTTTAGAAAGAAGAATAAGGCTGAGAAAGCGAGACCCAGGTTCCAGAGACAGTGAGTGATCCAGGCAGGGTTTTGAGCAGCCACGGGCTCTGAGCAACGCACTCCAGTGCACACGCTTTCCCCAAATCCCCAAGGGCACAGCCCTGCGTCTGTCCTCATCCATCACGGCCTGGGTCTACCACGGCAGCTCTTCCCAGCGCAGCCCACGGCCCTGCGTGCACAGCCTGGCTGGAAGGGCCGCGAGCTAGTGGTTGTTACTGTGATTATTTCAAACTTTTTAAAAAGTACTAGACAGGCTAGGGATAATCAGGAGCAAAAGGCCTGCCAACGTAAGATGAAAAATTTCTGAATTTAATGTAAATCAACAGAAAATAACATTTGGTTGAATAAAGTTGAATTCACTCTAAAACTAGGACGGAAGCAGGTAGAAAGGTGGACACTCAATAGGATCTGTCTGCTTGCCTCACCCTTCACTCTTACAGGATTTGCTCTTAAAATTTTGCTACTTAATAAGCCAGAGCTGAGCTTACTGGGTGGGCCCAGCCCCACCTGACACTCAGAAAACACCACCGGGTACCTAGCCTCTGCCATCTGCTGGGACTATATAGACTACAGTTGAAGGCCCCCTAAACATCCGTGTTTTGAAGGCTGGGACCCCAGGGTGGTGCTATTGGGAGGTGATGAAAGCTTTAGGAGGTGGGGTGGAGGCCCTCAGGGCATGGTGGGGTACACCCTTAACAGGGATTATGGCACCCCAAGCTCTTCCTCTTTCTCCCTTGGCTTCCTGGCTGGTGAGTAGTTGTTCTACCACATATTCTCACCACGATGGGATGCCCATCAGAATTCCAAAGCAATGGGACCGATTGATCACAGACACTGATCATGAACCTCCAAAACTCTGAGTCAAATAACCTCTCCATAAATTCACTACCTCAGGTATTTCATTATAGTAACACAAAGCTGACGAACACATATTTCATTCTGGACAACCAATACAGTCGCTGGCTTCTGGAAGGTGAGCTCTATATTTTGTAAAATGTCATGAAAACCAAAATGGAAGTAGCTAAAACAGAGATAAGGTGAACTATTACAGTTTTGCTTTAACAAAAGGGCACCTAAAATGGTCCTGGTTTGATCTACACTAGTCAAGTGACATGAGCAAGTTTTTAAGTTTTTTTTTTTTTTTTTTTTAAATGTGCCTCTATTTTCTTACCTGAAAGTATGAGGATAAGTATAATACCTACCTCATGGGGTGTTGTGAGAATTTAAGTAAATAGTTCCTGGTACATAGTATGCTCTACAGAAATATTAGTCATCCTTGTTGTTATTCTTTTTTGTTCCTTTTATTTTATTTTATTTTTTTTGGTAGTTCTTCAAAAGGTTTAATGTAAGAGTTACAACATGACCCAACACTTGAATTCATAAGTATATATCCAACTCTTTTTTCTTCCTTTTAAATATCATTTAAGTTTTAGACAAAGAAGTGAGGGGAAAGTAGCAAGAATCCAGCCAATTTTAGATGAAAAATGAAAATGAAGTTTTCCTGATCTTTAATGCAAATTGATTGAAAATAATAACTGCTTTAGCACAGTAGAACTCACAAACAAATCTGGATCATCGTTAGCTCTTCTTCCAAAGAACCATCTTGGAACCATCTATACTGGGGCCTTGCTACTCAAACCCAGCCCCAGCCCTAGAGCAGCAGCATCCTCCTCACTTATTACTTATTAGAAATGCAAACTCAGCGCAACCAACACCTCGCCCATAGACTCAATCAGAATCTTCATCTTCATAAGACCAGGGGATTCACGGGTACAGTAAAGCTGGAAAAACCTGCTTCGTGGTGTATACTGAGAGTTTAGCAGTGGTAGGTGAAGGAATAAGATCTCATTCTACAATTACACCTCCATTCATTAGCCAAATCTTTCCATCAGCCCTCCTGCTAGGTGGTTTTAACTAACAGAGTGTTAAAGCAGATGCTCCTCTCATGGGACAGGATACTACTTAAGAAGGTATCCAAAGCAACCCACACCTCTTGTTGGTAACGTCAATGACTTAAACACTTACTGAACCCTTAAAACATGCACAGATTAACGCAAAGAGCTTCCTTGTGCTCTCAGTTAGCGCTCACCCTGCCACTGGAGTAGCTGCTGCTGTCTACTTTTGTAGACGAGGGAATGGAGGCTGAGAATAGCCATGGCATGTTCCCAAGGCCAAGCTGAATGAGAAGAGGACTCTCTGATTCTTCTCCTTCTACAAATTCAAAATCCAGGTCTACTATATCAAAATATATCTTTTGAGGTGGGGAACACTAATTATCCCCCATTTTTTTTAGCTAAGGAACACTGAGATACAGAGAATGACTGACCTATCTAAAGTCACTAACCTGAGTCCTGGGTCAGAACTGGGTCCACTGAGATTCAATGTGTCTTGAATTATTCTGGAGCTAGAAATGTCCATGATGATTCAATGGCATCAAAGAACCCCGGGGGGACCACGCAGGACAGAGAGAAAGGCATGCATTCATGAAGTTTTGCACAGCCAAACCAAGGGGCTTCTAATTTTGAACTCTGAATTGAAGAGCTTATTTTTGGATGTCAGACTCTTGGACAAACCAGCAATTCCAGATTTTTATCACCACCTTGCCATGGCTCATGGCAACTGGTCCTTATCCACATGACTCAGCTAACGTCCCACACACCTGTGGGATTTTGTACACCTGTGAGATTCTCCTACTGACAGTCTCCAGATTCTCAACCCAAGTGTGATAGCCACACGATTCAGAACTTGGCAAGATGAGTTAAAATTGTTTCTCGGTAGCCCCAGGATCTACAGAAAGTCAAAGAAAAAGTTTTACCATCAGTGATGAGGGCTTCTTGCCCAGGTCCCAGTCAATGCCTTCCCCCGCCTTCCTGGCAGCCGGCAGCTGGGAAAGAATCAGAAATTGGCCCCAAATGCTGGATTTGTTTGCTAAGGCGGCCACAACAAGATTCCACAGACTGGGTGGCTTCCACAACAAAAGCCGATTCTTCCAGAATTCTGGAGGCCACAGGTCTGAGACCAAGGGGTTGGCAGGGGTGTTGTTCCTGTTTCGGAGGTGCAGATGACTGTCCCGGGGGGTGTCCTCACATCGTGGCCATGCTGCATCGCCCACACAGTGCTGGTGCCTGACACGAACCTGTGTCCAAATTTCCTCTTCTTATAATGATACCAGTCACACTGGATTCAGGCCTATCCTAATGACCCCCTTTTAACTCAATTGTCTCTTTCTGTTGCCTTATCCCCCAATATAGTCACGTCCTGTGCAACTGAGAGTAAGGCCTTGGACATAAGAATCTGGTGGGGCTGGGGGTGGGGGACACAATTTGAGCCAGACCAGATGTGGTATGATGTTTGCGTCCATTACCAGTAAGTCCCAGGGCCACACAGAGGCCTTCGGGTCCAGTGTGGGCTTAATGGGAAAGAGAGCTCAGAATAACTAGAATCTCTTGGGGGCAGGACTCAGGCCGAGCCCTCTGGAGGAGGAAGGAGGAGCCTGGAGATCCTGGTCAGACACAAAACCCACCCCTCCCCTGTTCTCTTCTGGCCTCTGAGTGGCCCTGGAACTTACTGATAATGGACGCACCCACCGTCCCCTGCTCCCCACTCAGCACTGCTTATGTAAGGCCACTCCGAGGATGGCTTTTAAAAAATGTAAGTGGCACTTATAAAACAGTCAGAGTCAGAGACACCAACAGTTGCTGAAAGTACAAAGTGGAATGAAGGCCGGAGTCTGGAGTCTGGCAGCCTCTCTTCACCTGGGGTGAGCGCTCGGGGCAGAGCACAGCCCCAGGATGCGCCCTTGGGAGCTGGCACCCCGCGTCCCCACAGCTGCCTGCCCAGCCCAGAGCAAGGAGGCAGAGCCAGCCTCCACCCCAGGCCTGGAGCAGCAGCCCTGGGCTCACCAGGGAGCAGGAGGGCGGGAAACCAGCCTGGCGACCAGCAAGTGGCTTCTAAAAAGGAAATGGGCCTGAGCATCTAATCCATGAGGCCATTGAGATGGAGAAAGGCCACACCCATCATTCAGTGTAATAAACTGAATAAGCTCTAATACTATGAAAAACCTAATTTAGATAGTCCTGATTTTCAATTTAAGTAATTCGGCTATTCTTTACATCATCAATTTTGAAGTGTGGCTCTCAAAACCTTTTCAAATTCCATAATCTTCCTTGAGGATTTTAAAGACCATTTCGTCATTTCATTTGGTATATGCCAAGTGCTCTAAAGTCAAAATGATTTCAGATCAATTTGTCCTTCAACATACCAAAGAGTATATCGTACAAACCAACACGACTATAGAGAAAAATTATGCCATCAGGAAGCCGAGGGAAAACTGTATCCCCAGATAGAAACCTCCTTATTAGTCCTCCTGTTAACACATACTAAGAAACAAGTAAGGATCCCTGCACATTTGAGGAAACAAAAGCTCAAATTGTACCAAGATGAAGGTACAATCCCACGATCCTAGAGAAAACAAATAATTTTAGGCAGCAGGATAGGATTCAAATAAAAATTCCAATTCATATTCTCTAGGGTATTTAAGAATACATTGTACCGATGAAATAAAAAAACAGGAAAAAATTAAAGGACAAATTAAAGAAAAAGAAAGTTTGGGGAAATTAAAATTGATTATGAAAATAAAAAGAAATTCAATAAACAGGCCAGGAGGAAAAATGTCAAGGAAATTTCCTGGACGGTGGAGCAAAATAAAAAAGAAATGGAAACTATGAAAAGAGAATTAAGAGAAATGGAGACGTTCCAACTTGCATTCAGTGGAAGTTCCAAAAAGAGAGAACAGAGAAAGTAGGGGAAAAAATAATAAAAGAAAATTCTCCAAGCCTGAAGGAAAACACAACAAAGAAACAGAAAACTGAGAACTGAACAGGCTGATGAGAAACACAATCCTATTCCATGGAATTTCAGAATTCTGAAGATGCAGACAGGATCCTAAAAGCTGTCAGAGACCAAATCAGACCCAGAAAGGAAGGGAAAGGACCTGGGCCACCACGAGACTTGGCAGCCACTCTGATGTCAGAAGACAAAGCAAAGCCCCTCAAGTTTTCAGGGGGAAAAAACCCTGCTTTGAATTTGTATACCATCATGCTATACTGGTGGTTGAAATAACATTTTTAAACACGCAAGGATTCCATTGACCTTTCACGTACCCTTATTGAATAAGAAAATGTTGACTGAGACCCAAAGAAAAAATCATCCCCAAACAAAAAGCTATAGATTCCAAGAAAATGTGGAATTAGTTTATTGATAAAATGGGGATGGAGGTGGGTGGGGAGAATCCTGAAATGGCAGTTATGCAGCAGATCTAGAAGTCAGCAAGTCCAAAGTTGAACATGGTAGAGGATTCCAGAGAAACACCTTCAAGGAGCTATATTTCATTCTTAGTGATACTGTTAATACATTCATTTTTCTTGGAAAAAAAATAGAATTATAAGTTTTATGGCCAGGTACAGTAGCACAGGCCTATAATCCTCACAAATTGGGAGGCTGAGGCAAAAGGATCTCATGTTCAAGGCCAGCCTCAGCAACTTACCAAGAGCCTGTCTCAAAGTAAAAAATTTAAAAAAAGGGCTGGGGACCAAATTCAGTGGTAAAATGCCAATGTACAGTATGGGGAAAATTTATGTAAATTAAAAATCTCTATATAAAGATCATGGCCCAAATATAAAGCAAACTAAAAAGTAACATAATTTTGAGGGAAAAAAAAAGAAAGAAAAGATTGTTAGAAAGAGCCCTTTGATCATGCTTTGATGATGCTTTTATATACTCTTAGAGCAAGACAGATTTAGTGCACAGAATAATTCCTTCTCTACTACATATCAAATCATACTATCTGCATCTGCAGTAAGAATATCTGCATAATTTTAATGCTACAAATGTTTTATAATGGTGTTTTAGTCTGTTCGCTGCAGCACCACCATGGCAGGAGCACGTATGAAAAAGATGACATGGAGGCCAGAGAGATTCAAGGGTCAGGAAGGCTATTTTATATCCCATTCTTATGGGAACTAATAGGGGTCCAATAAATTCCTTTCAAGAGTAGCGCCCCCGATAACCTAACCACCTTCCACTTGGTCCTACCTTTTAAAGGTTTCACTACCTCAACACCACTACATGGGACCAAGCTTCCGGCACATGAATCTTCGAGGGACATACTCAAAACATAAGCAGTCAGAAGATGGCGTGGGTAAGAAAAGAGAAGATCAGGGAGGTGGAGGGGAGAGAATGTCCCCATTTACACAGCAGGGAGTCAGAGATCATCTAAAGTCAGAAGAACACAGAGTGTGTGGCTTTAGAGTAATTCTAAATCAATAGTTGGCTTAAACTAATAAAACTTTAGCAGTTAGTACTATTTAAGAGACATTGTTAAAAGAAATATGAGCACAAACATTTTGTTTAGAATCACGGTAGTATTGATCAGAAGTGAAAAATAGATATTTTAAAACATTTATGTCTGCTATAAAAGGGTAGCATGAGGGTTCTTAAGGGGCTGGAACTGCTCCCTGTCTTCACTCAATCAATGACATTATGGGTTGAGACTTTGTACCATAGAATTGCAAGATGTGGCTCTGTTCCATGACAGAATTAAGCAAAGAAGTTAGTGATTCTATTCTTGATTCTACCAAAAAATTCTAAGGAGCTAGTAAATTTCTAGATGCTTAAGTAATAAGTTAATTCATTATATATGAAGGATGCATTAGAGCATTAGGGATCACTTTTGTGAAACCTTGTTGGAGAAGGATATTCTACACAGAACACTACAATTAACTGCTGAGATAAACTGAAGAAAACCTTAAGTGGAGATATATACCATGTCTATGGATTATAAAATTCAATATTAAGTTCTTCATTTCCCTGAAATTAATTTATGGAATCAATATGCTCCCAGTAATATCCTAAGAAAGCGTTATTAAACAGAAGTTGACAAACTGACTTTAAAATAAACTTTTTTTTTTTTTTTCAGTACTGGGGATCAAATCCTGGGCCTCACACAAACTACACAAGTGCTCTGCCACTGAGCTACATGGCCTACCAAACAATTTTTAGAAAGGAGAACAAATATGAAGGAATTACAAAGTATGACCTAAGTTCTTTAAAATCATAAATAATCAAGACAATATAGGATTGGCATAATGAAAAACAAATTAATTAGTGAAACAGAATAGAAATCCCAGAAATAGGGCTGGGGATGTGGCTCAAGCGGTATCGCGCTCACCTGGCATGCTTGCGGCCCGGGTTCGATCCTCAGTACCACATACAAACAAAGATGTTGTGTCTGCCGAAAACTAAAAAATAAATATTAAAAATTCAAAAAAAAAAAAAAAGAAATCCCAGAAACAGATCAGCACTTAGAATTTATCAATTGATTTTTACAAATGTCCCAGTGAGATTCAATGAGGAAAGGAATCTTTTCAAAAAATGGTGATGGAACTGTTGGATATTCATAAGGAGGAAAAAAAAATCAACCTCAATCTCTACCTCACACCATTCACAAAAATTATTTTGAGATGGACCACAGATATAAAATTAAACTCTAAACTTATAAAACTTTTAGAAAAAAAATAATATCTTGGTTCTCCTGGGGTTAGGAAATGATTCTTTAGGATAGAAAAATCACAAATGATAAAAACTAAAAAATTAAAGTTTATCAAAAGACACTATTAAGAAAATAAGTGGGCTAATTTCAAATTGGGAGGAAAGCACTTGCAAAGCACAAGGCAAACATAAAATTCTATTTAAAACAAATAAAAAACTCCTATAACTTAAAAAAAAACACAATTTTTAAATGGAAAAATACTTGAATAGTCACTTCGCAAAGAAAATTTGATATGAAAATGACTATCAAGCATATGAAAAAATCCTTAAATAATTAGTCATCAGGTAAATGCAAATTAAAATCACAATGTCATTATACCAAATAAAATTACCAAATGTTGGTGAGGATGTGAAATAACTGAAACTCTAACACATTTCTAGTGAGAATATAAAACAGTGCAAGAGTTTCAAAAAAAGGTTTGGCATTTTCTTATAAAGTTAAATTTATGCTTTGACTTTGACCTAGCGATTCTTCATCTACATATTTATCCAAGAGAAATAGAAACATAAATCCACAAAAAAGACTTTCCAAAAATGCTCATAGCTGTTTTATTCATATTTTTAAAAACAAACAACTCAAAAGTCCATTGACAGAAAGGATAATCAAACTGTGATATACCTAATAACAGAATAGTACTCAGCAATTAAAAGGAACAAACTACTCTAATATACAACATTGTGGATACATTGCACACACCTTCTGCTGAGCAAAAGAAGCCTTACACAATACCATATGTGTACCGGTCCGTTTAGAAGACGTTTGAGAACAGGCAAATCTAATTAGGACTGTGGTGGTCGAGGGTGAGAGGACTCATTCATTGTCAAGGGATTTGAGGGAATTTGGAGGGATATGGAGATGTTCACTATTGTGATACCGGATGATGACATGGTTGCATCCATGTGTAAAAATTCCATAGCCAAGATTTATACCTTTCAGTGTGTGTCAATTTTGCATTAAATTTATATATATATATATACACACACACACACACACACACACACACACAAAACAAGAATAGCTAGGTGATGATAATTGTTGAAATTGTGTGATAGGGAGGAAGGCCCATTAGAATGTTTTGTTTGTAAGGAGACGATCATCATTATACAAAATACATGTATGAAGATATGAAAAAAAAAGAAATCTTCAAACACAGGCAATGTAAAAATGTACACCGAATTTTAACTCTGTAAAACAGCAACACGATCAGACATTTAGAATTCTAATATTTTGAGCTTAAAAATTTTACCTGGCTAATGCTTATTATTTTCACTGTCTTTTGGAACATTAACATACTAGAATAAGATTTTTGGTCTTCTGTTTTTCAAGCTTCTCTCTCTGAATATCACATTGTAGGCAAGGGAGGCTTTATTTCTGATAATCAAAAAGAAAAATTGTAGATAACCATGAATATGTTATCTTTAAAAATTTGGCTTTTGAAATACCATCGCTATTCTGATGAAGCATTGAAGAATCTTAAGACGAGCAAAACTTACAAATCTAGTGAAGATCAACTCAAGAATAAGAATTTGTAGATTTAAAACACTTTTAATGATACAAATGATTCACTTGTATTTTAACGTACATATTTTTTTTGTTTCTTGTCTTTTTTTTGTTTCTTGTATATTGTAACTCTGTGTTAAATAATACATGGTAAGAAAAAATGTTTTAAAATGACATGACATGCAAGATAGCTAGAAGCATTTATGTAAGTAATGAACCAGCTCCTCCAACCATAACATGATTTCACTTGCAAGGCATTCAGAAGCTCTCAAATGACTTGTTCTTAAAAAGAAAAAAAAATAAGAACTATCTTATATGTTGATTTTCGAAAGTAGATATTATATAAGATACCATATTGCTTTAAATACACAAACTTCGGCAATACCAGCTGAACTCACTCAGACATTGTAAGTCCCACAATAGGAAAATCCGATATATAATTTATGCTTGGTAAAACATAATAGTTATGGTGCATGGAATGAGTTTACAACCTTAGAAGTAAAACAAAATTGAATTAAACTATTTATGTTCCCTCAGTCTGAATGCCCTGCGTCCTCCTCACAGACCTCCCTTCCACCCACTATCAAAAGAATTTTACTCACCTTTGACTCTGGGCTCAAAGGCCATTTCCTCCTTGCATCCCTCTGGCCCCAGTCTGCCCTCTGCTGCTTCACCAGTCTAACCTCTATGCAGCACGTCTGCCTTGAGTGTGGGTCTGCGAGTGTGCCTTCCCACAGGGCCACGGTTTTTAGTAATGGTAAAAGAACTGGCAGGTACCATTGTACCCATTTAACAGATAGAAAACAGAGGCTGAGAAAGTGAAGTAACTTGCCCTGATGTCCTTTTACCTATAGTGGCAGTACCAAGCCCTTAGGTGCAAGCTGTCCGTCTCTCCAGCGCATGCTCCTAAACGCCATAGGCCGTCAGGAACCCCTAAGCAGTTCAGTGTTCCATGGTCCTCGCTGTCTCCAAAGCGCCTGGTCGGTGCTTTACACATTACACACTCTACAAGTGCTGTTGGGTGTGGTCTTAGTTTTCATTAGTGTTATGAGAATAGAATAGTCAATTAAAGCCACTTAACACTTTATTTTTTTTTTTTGAACAGAGCCCCGAAGGGTCACCAAGGAGGCCTGGGGGCATGGTCCACCACCTCCCTCTACTGGGGAATCAGTTTCTCACATGGAGACTTCAATGGCTTCTCCCTAGAAGTGACCGTGGCTCCTTTGTAGAGTCAATGTACTTGCTAAATTATGCCTATAGATATCTGTGGTTTCTCTTTGTAGAAACAGTGTACATTACTATGCCATGGAAGGCCAGAAAAATCGTTATTGGACTTATGCCATCATGAAACAGGAATTGTTTCTGATCAGTATAGTTAAATCAGCAAGGAGCAGCTTTGGAATAATATGGAGACTCTATGCCTAAATACAGGTTGCTACCTGCCACATAATTTATTCGATATTCTCTCTCTATACACACACACACACACACACACACACACACACACACTGCATCTGTGAGGTATTTTGGAATAATAAGAGCTTAAACTGTTACCGCATAAACTATAAAAAAGTAACCATATAGTGCTTCTCAGTAGAATATTTTCATAAATGGGGATTATCATAAATCTGCTTTGACCAGCCACTAAGCCAGAATTTAATACAAGCATCACATATTGGCAGAGATTTCCCAGTGCCTGGTTTTAAGCTTCCCTTAAATTGGTTAGAGCTTACTTATCATTTCATATAATTTTCTATCAAGTGACCCACAGCCAAAGTCTGTCTTGGGTCATTCTGGGGAGAGGAAGGATTAATGGGCACAGTAGATCAGGTTTCCCCTTCCTGAGCAGCTGTGGGGTCTGTGGTCTCTTTTCTGGCAGTGTGAAAGTCCACTTGGTTACAGGCTATTGCTACAAAGAGAATCCACAGTTTGTTCCCAGGGATGAAGATTTAGTGGATCATTGACTCTTAATAGTCAAGCCCAAGTTCAGTGCATTCTGCTTCTCAAAGACAAACTCATGAATAGTTCATAGGCTGAAGTGGAAGGCTGTTTTACAATTCCTTTCATGGATACCAGTCTTAAGACATTTTCAAAGGATGGAGTGGTGGTGCCAAAGCTTTCGAAACTCAGGGCAGTACCTTAGATGACACGGTGAAGTGTAAGAAAGGGACTTCTTTTTTTCCTTAATGTCAGGTCTAGTTCTTAGACTAAGTACCTGCAGAATCAGCTCAAAGAGGAGCCTGAGAAGTGCCTGGTCCAGGCCATGACCTCCAGGTAGAAATGTCCTTAAGCCAATTAGATATAGGGACTTTTAAAACTTATGCTAAATACTTATAGGGATTTACAAATGCCAAAACACAATGGTAGGAAGAATTTGGACTTGACTAGAACCAACCAGTGTGAGCCATGTTTCAAAGCAGTTAAAAATGTTAGTTTGTTGACAGAGTCTTAAGGTTAACATTCAAATCCCACATACTTGTGGGACATCATCCCATACTCCAAAGTCAAATATGGGCCACTCTTGGGGACCCTGACATGGCTCATGACTGATGGGTCACCCATGGGCAGGATGCAAATCTGGAGGGCAAGACAGAAATCTGGAGGGTTACACTTTGAACAGTGTAAAATGGAAGGAATGTTCTGAAAGTCAATCCAGAGATTGGATTGAATGAATAAGGATGAAGGAAAAGGGGGCAGGTGATGGTTTAAGAAAAAGCAAACACAGAGGTCAGGAGAAAATATAAGAAGTTACTCATTTAACAAAAATTTACTTAGATCCTGTGAGAAGGGCTGAGCACCCTGACAGGCATGGAAACTAGAGCAGTTTCTAAAATTAAATGCAACTAAAGTAGAAAGGGTTAAAAAAATTTAGCCATACTCTCTTCCAAAAGAGTTATTTAAAATATAATTTTAGTTTACATAGATGGCCTCAACACTTCATATGCCGGGAACATGAATAAAAAGCAATTACAAACCCTAGCAATTTTCTCCCTGGAAGAGAAAGCCAGGTGTGGCTTATGGTCCAAAGGGGAAGAGAACGGTCCCTCTCTTGGACCCATGTCATGAAGCCTCAGGATGAAGACCTCCAAGGCAATTGCTGAGTTGTGACAAGAGGAAGCAGGGTTACCAAAGATAACCTTTGGGGGCAATATTTTCCTAAAAGCTGACAACTTGTTCTGTTGCTTGATTTGTTATATTTCCTAGTGGGTTTCATTATCCTGACTCTCATTCACTACAAACAGAATGGGCTGCTACTTTGATTCATTATGCTGCAGTTTTATCTAACTAAAAAAAAAATGTAAACTTTGCCTTGTTGAAAATGAAAACAACCACTCCCGAAATTTCCAGGAAGCCTTTAAAATATCGTTAATGGGCTTTCAGGCACATAAACCAGCATATCACAGATGAGCATTGTCAATAGAGATACCATACAAGCTACATAATGTAATTTAAAATTTTCTAGTGAACACATTAAATAAGTAAAAGGAAATAGATGAAATTGATTTTAGCAACTATTTTATTTAACCTACTATATAAAAAAATACTATGATTTCAAAAGAGCTCAACAGCCATCCGTGGTTTGTGGGAACTTGTGGCCACCCAGCTTCACACAGTAGTTGGAGACGATCTCATCCCAAAGTTCTCCAGGTACAGGTTTATGTTTTGTTCTAATTTCTTTTAGTTGTAGATAGATACAATACCCTATTTTACTTATCCATCTTTATACAGTGCTAAGGGTTGAACCCAGTGCCTCACGTGTGCTAAGCAAGCACTCTGCCACTAAGCTACACCCCCCAGACCTGGTTTGGTGGTTCTTTTTTTTTGGGGGGGGTGGGCGGTGCTGGGGATTGAACCCAGATCCTTGTGCCTGTGAAGCGCGTATTCTACCAACTGAGCTATATCCCCAGCCCCCTGGTTTGGTTTTTAATGATGAATTGACTAAACCACCAATCCCACATCTGGGCTTTCTGAATACTAACATTGGAAGCTAATCACCAGCAGTTTTCAATGTTCTACTTCAGCCTTTTGGCCCATCACTGGTTTTCAAAGCCCGTTCTTGTGGAGGTCTTTTGGTTGCTTACAGGTGGCAAAGCAGATGAAATGTGCAACCATGTGATCTTGGTGATGGAAACCTCACCAAAACCTTGGTAAGGAAGGGGACATTTTAAAAAGCAACCACCATGAGAGTGAAGGCAAGAAGGAAATGCAGGCGGAGCCATCTCTAGACCAGGCGACCCAGCTCCCGGCACATTCTGAAACAAAATAACCCCAACCCAGGTGCCTTCCAAGGCTGACATATGATGGCTGCTTTAGTCGGCTTTTTCGCTGCTGTGACTAAAAGACCTGACAAGAACAATTTTAGAAAGGGAAATGTGTATTTGGGGGCTCGTGGTTTCAGAGGTCTCAGTCCATAGACAGCTGGCTGCATTCTTTGGGGCTCAAGGTGAGGCAGGACATCATGGCGGAAGGGTGTGGCAGAGGGAAGCAGCTCATGTGGGGATCAGAAAGCAGGAATCGAGACTCCACTCCTGATACTAAAAATATACCCCAAAGGCACGGCCCTGCACCCACCTCCCCCAGCCACATCCTACTTCCTTCAGTTACTACTTAGTTAATCTCTATCAGGGGATGGATTTTCACTGACTGGGTCAAGACTCTCACAACCCAACCTTGAACCTTCTTGCATTGTCTCACACATGAGCTTTTGGGGGACGCCTCACGTCCAAACCCTAACAATGGCCACGCAGCCACATCCCCTGGGGACCACCACGAAGCCTCCAGCCTAACGAAATCAGGAGCCACGTCCCTAGTGCTTCCTTCTGCCAAGGCCTCTCCAGGTTGTTTCTGCCACAGAATCATCTGGTGGCCCCACATGAGGGATGGGAGAGGACGCTTCCGTTCACGCAACCCCAAAACTACATGAGCACGGTCACTGGAGGCATTAGTGGCACTCGTGAAAAAGTGCATTTCTGGTGAAAGAGAAGGGGTAGAGAAGGTAGGGAGGAAAAAGCAGGGAAAACGAAAAGGAAGAGAATGAAAGAAAAACAAGTGAAATGAGTAAGTTTAAAGGAGGGATTTTTATTGTTGGTGGCGGTTTTCGACAGTCCTAGGGATTGAACCCGTGGCCTCACACATGCTAGGCAGGCACTCTCCTCCACCCCTGAGCTACCTCCCCAGCCCCTTACTATTTTATTTTAGACTAAGTTGCCCTGGCTGGCCTTAAACTTGCCAACCTCCTGCCTCCTTCCCACGCCCCAGTAGCTGGGATTATAGGCGTTCACCACAGAACCAGGCTAAGCTCCAGGGATTTTAATTTGCAGAAATCCCTTTCAAAGTCCTGAGCAAAGTCCTAATATTTATTCACATGGGCCATATATCTGTGAAATTTGTACCAAAGAAGATACGATCTTTTAAGATTATCAGATCTTTCCATTTTGACCTTCCCTGTTGTAGGTCAGTTTTGGACTGTCACTGGTATTAATATTTGTTGAGTTTTGATATTTTTTTAAGAATTTGGTAATGGGGAAGTTGCATCAAGATCTATTTAGCTTAGGGTTTCGTGGAATATCTGTGTAGGGTTCGTGGACACTTCTGCGCACAGTTATCATTGGCTATTGATGCATGGTGTGGAAATGACTTCCAGGAGCACTTCTAGTCTTTCCTACGCTGACTCACTTAGAGCTATGACATGAAAATGCAAGACCAGAGGCCACGCATGATCAGAATGTGCTCCATCACATCCAGCCCTGGAGTACGATAGGACTAGTAGGGAAAGAAGGCTTCAACTGAACAAAGCAGAAAGCTGCTCTGGGGGAAATCTGGCCATCAGACCTATTAAAATCAGAAGCAGAGGATTCAGATACCATCCATACCTAGTCAAGACGGAAGTTCTCTCCTTCATAAATATGCTTGATAGGGAAACAGATATAATTACAAATACACCTTACATTTTAATGGGTACTAAGTAAAGTGGAAAGTATCAAAATTCCAGTATTTGTAGTGAGTATATCTATGTGTAAATTGCTTGTTTTGCATTTCCCAGCTACCTGTGATAAAAAAATAGATTTCAATAAACTGTTAATCTTATTACAAACCTATTGTCATAAAGAAGTTATCAAGAAGTATGTTGTCATAAATGTAGAAGGGAGAGTATTATGTAAAAGGTATGTTACAATATGCTTATTAACACTGCCCATTATTTTTATAAATAGTGATTGTCACTTTTGAAACCTTATGATTTGTTTTGATTCTCCTTTCCTAAATATTATTTATAAATTTTTTTCTAAAGGGAACTCCCCAGATTATATAAACTTCAGCCTCCACAAAAGCTAGCTCTCCCTGGATAGCGGTAACAACTATCCGTGCCACTGTCCCCACCGTGTGCACACACATGCATACACACATATGCATACACTCACATGAGAAAGAAAAATGGTTGTGTGACTAAACCTGTGATTCTCTAAGATCTATGGTTTACCCAGGCCAAGGACACCCAATGAACTTTACATGCACTCCTCTTCTAGGTTCAGTCACCCCAAAGATCCACAGTTCGAGTAACTCAACGGGGCTTTGGCAACTATCAGAATTGTATTGTCATGAGTCGTCACAGAACACATACTTTGGTTTTCTGGAAAGTAGCACCTGGGTCCATAGCTGCACATTAAGTATTTGCACTTCATTCCATTTACTAGGAAGGATGAGGTTCTGGAACATTTGTTTGTCCCTCACCATTCCAAATTTCCAAAGATATCTGATGGGTCCTAGAGATGATCTATATACTATACCTGCTTATATTTGGGCCTAAGAAAACTTCCTAATTTCCACCATTAGGAAAACATTCATGATGTTCCTCCTCCTTTTGGGGCCTGTAGCCCCTACACAGCCTGTTTGAGAACCTGTATTTCCCTCTATCCCAGGAACAACTGGAACAAAAGTCACCTTGTTTCTGGTTGTTACATGCAAGGCAAGGGCTACTGCTCTCCTGACTTCCTCTAGAAATTCCGCTTCACCAAGGTTTTGGGTCACATTCGTTTGCTGATTGTTTACAGCCCTCTACTTCAACTGACCACAGGCCCTTCTGTGGCTATGCGATGGCTTTTATAGGCTACTGGGTATATTCTAGAGCTTCTTTGCCCACAGCCCTTCCCTGTCTTTTGATGTTCATTTTCGTGGGGACAGTGACAAGACCATCAAAGAAACCAAGAATAAAGCTATGATAGACCCCTGTCTCACAGTCACAGATGCCTTTCCAAGGTTGGGGTAGTCAGCTCCCAGACCACATATCAGTCGGGGTCTTGGCTGGAAACAGATGGTACATTCAAACCGGAGAAGCCAAAAAAAAAAAGTTTAATGAAGGGGATATCTACAAAGGGATAGAACCCACAATGGATGAGTACCACCCTGAGGCCAGCACCAGTGGAAACCCATAGCTAACCCTAGGCAAAGGGTAGAGAAGATACTGGCATCTGATGAATGCAGAGACTTGTCAGGTCCTGTGGCCATCAACAGACAACCAGTGGTGACCCCAGTCACATTCTGGTCTTACCCTCAATCCAGCATCCCCCATAGGCTACACTCAACCAGAAGCAGAAGCGAAGGGAGCCATTGCTGTAGTCAGGGAGGTTAGTCCCTAGGAGCACAGGGTGGGGTGAAGGGATGAGAGTGGAGCTGGAGGAGCAGTGGCTGGAATTCAGCAATCCTGCCTGTGATTCTTCAGGATGAGAGGGAAGAAGTGCTCTACAGAGTGCATTAATGCTAAAACTAAAAGCTTCAGTAGTTCCCTCACAAGACCTAAACTTAACAATTTAGGAGTATGAGATGGTTTTCAACCCAACACAATAAAAGCATAAGATAAGAAATTTAAGAGCAAAAAATCCTGCAGCCTATTTTGGGATACCTTCAGTCAGATTAGCTGCACTCACTCTACCAAGACTGCCTTCTGAGTCCCAGGCTCTCCAAAGTCACGCTGGCTTTCTTGGTTTAATTTTCTAGTTTACTGTCACCTTATTATGAGACAAGTGTGCTAAGCAAATAGAAGAACTAGATGACAGCTCCCAGTCTGATGCTATTAATGAAAATTCTGAATGGTAGATGGAACAACGCGGGTGCAGACTTTCTGACACAGGAATATTTGGGGTTGTGGGGGTCACACTGAACCTGCTCTGCAAAACTGCCAATGATTTTCTAAAAGTACTTCTCACTGGTTACAAATAAAACTCCAGGGCATTGGATCCCCTCACCCCCTACAGTTCTATCCTGTAATGAAACACTCTTTTTGCTCAGTTATTTCCATACCAAATCTGGGAAGAACATTTTGATACCTAAATCATGATTCACTAACGAACAGAAAAGCAGCTGGGGGGCCATTGTCTTGGAGTGAGACAATTCCTGGGAAGTAGGAAGCCAGCTCCTACCATATAGTCCTCTTCCTGGGGCAAATACGGAGTATTTGCCAAGCATGGTCAAAGAACAAGGCTGAGGTCTCTGCTCTGGAACCAGGCAGGACAACCACCTTCTGATGGATTGGCTTCAAGAGCCCACTAAAATCTCCTGCACTAGGGAGAAGCCACGTCACCAAGAGACAGTGGTGGAGTAGCATAAAAGTACATAGTAATAAGATCTGGCAATGACCTACACATCCTAGAGAAATCAAAGCTAAATGCTAGATGAAGAGAAAGGGAAAATAAAACCACGGATTGTCCAAAAGCCATCCCTCTGTGATTTTCTTACCCAGTGAAGGGAATTAAAAGGCTTCTAACCCCACATTTGCTATCACTGGGATTCACATAGAGAATGCACAACTTTTTCATTTGTGTTGGTCTGATTTTAGTAACACTGAAGAGCTTTCAGGGAGTTATGACTTGCTTCCCATTTCAATCTGTCAGCCGCACACCTTTCAGAAAGTCCCACTCCTTTCAGCAAAAGAATAAAGAAACCTGAGGAATGATATACATCTTTCTCTAAGTGCAAACAATAGCATGTGATCGATACCACAGTGCAGAGACCATCGAGTCTCCTTTAAAAATTTACTCAGTGGATTGAGTGACAACTAAAAGGGAACCAAATGAGACAAAAACGGGAAGCCGACTTCAACCTGGTCTGCATTAACTGTGTTCTGTACTGGGAAGGTGCTGAATTTACAGGCTCAACACATGAACCTGGACTGGAAAGTCCAGAGATGCCTAGAGAGGAACAGCAATAAATATAATCAGTCCTCACAAACATTTTACTTTCTAGAACATCCTGCCCCAAAGTGCATGCTCTCAAGTGGCCCTACCATGCTGCTTTGCCTGGAATTGAGAGCTTTGCTTCCTGTTTATTAATCACAGGGTTGGAGCTGGTTTTTTAATTAACTTCACTTAAATCATGAAACCACCCATTGACTCAGACCTAACACCTCCCCGAAGTTCACTGAGGTCAGGTGACTTGCTGCAGGTCAGACGGCTAATCAAGTTGAAAAGGGATGCGGTTCTCTGGACAGGGAATCTTGTGCTTTCTCTGCACTGCACTTCTGGGTCCCTGGCCAGACAGAGCCGTTCAAAATGAGGCTGTCAGCGACGGGCAGTGAAAGAGGCCAGTGATCCTGGCATCTTGAGTTGAAAGCTGCTCTTGAGAAAGATTTGGGAATGCTGGAAATGGGGTGTCACTGTGACGGAGGCTACCAAAAGATTCCCAAGCCAGAGCTGGAAGTGTCCGGTGACCATGTGCTACCTAGGCTGGGCTGTCCTTCAACCTGTAACCTGAGCAGGCGGCTCGGCAGAGGAATGTGAAGCTCTCATCTGTTTGTCTTGGGATTACACACACTGGGCTGGGTTTGGTTGGGTTTGTGTGGCCTGCACAGAGGTTAATCGTAGATCGTTTATGTAAACTATATATAGAGTCAGAAAACCAAGGGGAAGCCCTTAGGAGACCATTATCCATGGGCTGCAATAAGAAATAAACAAACTGACCCCACATTATGTTCCTGTAAAATACAAAGAAGGAGGACTCTAATTTTTTTTAAAAAGTCAAACTTCTGGTTTCTTCCTTTCTCTCTTCTTCCTTCTCTTCTTCCCTCTGACTTCCTAGTATGCCAAGAAGTGATTCCAAGGTCAAATCTTAAAGACAGAGGAGAGAAGAAAAGAAAAGAAAAATACAAAAACCAAAGCAGAAACCACATCTCCAGTTTCGTACTCTGAAGCGGTCCTTGGGTTTAATACGTTGCTCTTAACTCGTTTTCATATAAGAACAGACTTTCTTATTTGGTGCATGGAAGAAAAGTAAAAAGATTCCCCAGTCAGGCTGAGGGCCAAGGGAGTCAGAGGAGAGAGCCAAGAACGAAAATTCCAGTCGTCT
This sequence comes from Callospermophilus lateralis, assembly GCF_048772815.1. Lineage (NCBI taxonomy): Eukaryota > Metazoa > Chordata > Mammalia > Rodentia > Sciuridae > Callospermophilus > Callospermophilus lateralis. The sequence continues at coordinate 79,286,964 of NC_135319.1, forward strand.
TAGTTGCTCCACTCGGGGAGCAGTGCCCTTTCCTCCTAATTAGCTGGCAAACACCACCACATTTCACAACACACCTAAGATCAGTATCCGACCTCCTTTCCTTCAATTCTTTCCAAGTAAAATCAGTTGCTAGTTAAGAACAAACCTGGGAATTTGGGAATCTTCTGGGTTTTCCCTAGTAAGAATCCACTTAATAAAAACCAAACAAAAAACAAATTCCATTCCTTAAAAGATACGTATTTTCTAACAATGCCTCCTCCCTGATAAGCCATCCAGGCTAATGCGCTTCTCCAGCCACCGTCCATGGGCACAGGGGTAAAAACTGCCTGGCTTCCAGGGTTAGATGGCCAAGGAAGAAAGCGGGCAGAGGGAGAAGGAAGAGGCCGAGGGCACAAGGACGTTCTTTGTTACCTCAGCCTTCACTGTGACCTCTCCCTTTCACATTTAATACTTAGAGTGCTTGGCTATTAAACTGAAAAGAGAAGTACATAAATCTAAAAAAAAAAAAAAAAAATTCTTTCTGAACAGTAATTTTTCATTTTCAGTCACGTACTTTCTTTCATTTGTAAGAATACTTTCATTTCCACACCCAAAATTTGAAAATTAACAGAATCATAATGTGAAAATAAACATAAATAACATCAATATATTATAAATGGCACCTGAGTGAATCGCACAAGTCAGGACAATCAAATTCAAGCCATCACACAAAGCCACGAAGAAGTTCGGTTTGTCCCTACTTCTACTTACCAGCCCAAACAATCAAGTGTTTCCACCAAAGGATGTAGGAAAGGCAGGAAACCTCTGCAGCACTACTAGAAGTGCATTTTCACCCACCCCAAGAGTCACTGTTAACTGTCTCAATCATCTGGAGTCCTCCAGGCCAGAAAAGTACCTATCCTAAGAGAAATGGAGAGAATATAGAACCTTCCATCCTCATTCCAGGCATGCAGACATGTTCCTCCTTGTGAGAAAAATTAGATGCCCCTATCTTTTATGGCCAGTGATTCTCCATCTCTGGTTGCCTCTCTTCAGCCACAGTAGCTAAAAATTATGCGCACAAACAGGAACGGTATAATGGTTTCACAGAAAAGGGTCTCAAGTCAGGAGAGAGAGAAAATCACAAATCACTCAGCCCCCAAAAGAAAACAGGTGCCAAAACTCTCTCATGTGGGGACCACTGCCTCTTGAACTTGGAAGAGAGGTTTTCTCAACCTCATCTTGAACACGGATGCCAACTGTTAAGATCACATGAACTTTTCAAGTTCAAATCATCCTGTCTCAATGAGAGCAAAGATTTGGGAATCCTAGGGAAACACAAGTCCCTTAAAACTCCAAGAACAGGCTGGGTACAGTCATGCACACCTGAATCCCCAGTTACTCTGGAGACTGAGACAGGAGGATCACTTGAGCCTAAGAGCTTCAGGTCAGACTAGACAACCTAGCAAGACCCCACTCAGAAACAAAATGAAAACGAAAGCAAAACAAAAACAACACAGAATCTCCCCAAGAGCAAACAATAACTCCACCTGAGAGGTGTTATGCAGGTCTTGGATACTGAGTTCATTATAGGCTAACTGCTCCTACAGATGCCAATTGTGTATAATTTTTTCTGTAATTGCTTGCGCTGCTTGGAACAATTTAGCAACAGAAACAGCAGGAAAGTACAGGAGAAATGGGGAGCTCCGTTAATGGCAGCCACTGCATGAACCCTGAGCTGTCGTGTAAGCTGTATTTACTGAACAGCCAAGCATATCCGGCTGCAAACTTCTGCTCAGATCACTGCTTTCAAGCCCATCCCATGGATGTCAAAGTACCACACTATCTCATTCATTCACTCACCCAACCAATGTCAACTGAGCCCCTAGCACCACCTGTGGCTGGAGATACTACAGCACCTAAGCCTCTCCTATGAATGACTCACAGGAAAAGGCACTTGTACCGTCACCATTTGTTGGGAATAAATGAATTGCTCTGTGCTGATGTCTTTACTGATATGAAGAGATTCTAAGATTCCTATAGATAGAAGGGAGGTCTGGGGTACTGAGAAATATTTCAGTATTATATGTAACCAATTACTTGCTGGTCATTCCTGCCCATCACCCAAATACAAAAACAATACTACTGAAAACACATAGAGAGATCATTAAACTATCCAATCAGCTAGGATTCCTCAAGCTCAGTACCTGTGACATTTTGAGCCAGATAACTGATTGCTGTGGGGGGCTGTTCTGTGCACTAAACAGGGATGTTTAGCAACATCCCTGGTCCCTGCAAGAAGCCAGCAGTGCCCCTCCCCAACGTGGGATCAACAAAAATGTCTCCAGACATTGTCAAATGTTCCCTCAGGGACAAAACAACCTCCAACTGAGTCGTATATAAAATCACTCATTAAAATAGTTGGGCACTAACATCTATTTGACCTAAAATTTTGTGATATTAAAAAAGACAGGTAAGGGTTGGGGTTGCAGCTCAATGGTAGAGCACTTGCCTAATAGGTATGAGGCACAGGGTTTGATCCTTGGCACCATATAAAACTAAATAAATAAATAAATAAAGGTATTGTGCCCATCTACGACTAAAAACATATATTTTTAAAATACAGATAAGAGGGAAGTAAGTATGCATAGTGTCCCTTCAAATAAAATTTCCAAATTATCAGGCACCGGCCCTGGAGAATTAAATGATTCACTGATCCGCCCACACGGACATGCTTTTTCCCTGTATTTTATGATGGCAAGCCCACTATGAAAACATCTTTGATTATCACCTGCTGTACACGCTGAGAAGAATCACATGTGGTTCCATTTTGTTCAAAAATTTTCCTTCTCCCCAAACTAGTGGTAATGAGGACAAGGAATGGAGTTTTCTCTCCCGATTCAGGCCAGATGATTAATTACCTCTGTGGAACAGCAATGCAGCAGCTGTGTCTGCCAAGTGTCCCAGGGACCCATAATTAACCCAGAAGGTCTTCCAGGGGGACCAGACTAGAAGCCAAAGGAATATAATTAAATCCCTTGCAGTTTTAAAGGTGCTCAAGTCCTAGATTCTTCACCAAATCCCGTCTTTGCACTGAGGCACCAGAGTTCCCATTTTTCTCCAAGATCTTCCAAGTGATGTGGGTTTGTGTCACCCCAAACGGATGCAAACTAAGAAACACAGCAGAAGCAGCAACAAAGCAAAGTGCAGAAGAGCATTATAGGCTGCTTTCACTTGTGAAAAGAACCAGATACAGACGCATTTAAATACAGGGAACACTGCTGGAAGGAACAAAAGAGACTGCTGACAATGGCTTCCTCCAGGAGTACGCCTGAGGCCTGTATACTTCACTGGTTCACCTCCCTGTGCTGTTTGAGTTTTGTTCATGTACATATGTTGTTATATAATAATGGTCAACCATCATGGGAAGACTGGCAAGAATGGCCTGGGTGGTAAGGAAAAGCAGGGAAGATAAGGGGAAACTAATGGGTGTCCCTGCTTTAAACAATAGAATTTATGTTGGCTGTAGTTTCAGAGTCTGAGAATTAAGTATCTAGGCTTTCTCCATAAAATGGGAAACAAACATGTTTTATTGCCTACTGTTCTCAAGATACTGTACTAAGCAATTTATAAAAATGATTAAAAAAAAAAAAAAAAAAACCCCGAGAGGTAGGATCTCTGTTCTCATATGAACTGACAGACCTTGGCCAAGGTCACTTAAAAGTCGATTAAACAGCCACAGTGAGGCTTGAGCTTGATGCAAGTCCTATCCTCCCACCTCACCACCCGCCTTCAGAGCTCCAGGTGAGAGCAACTCATTAAGGCCCCTGACCCCACCCCTCCTTAGATGACTGAAAGAGATTGGTGGCCTTTAATGGCTGGTATCAGGCACACTACCTTCAACGCTGGGTATTGTGTGGTTACAAGGGCATCCATCCCCGGGTCCAGGTTTGAGCGTCATAGGCTCACGGGAGGCAGAGGCTGGCGGCTGTGTTTGGCACACTCTTGTCTTTTGCTGGACCATCCCGGTAGCGTTGTGCTGGCTGTTCCAGATGGAGTCTGGGCTCAGTGCTTTAGCATCCTGGTGGCCTCTGAACAATCCCATCTCCCCATGGCTAAGCACTTCCAGTCTCTCCATTCTTTAACCAAACAAACCCGCTTTCCCCTCATTCCTTCAGAATAATTATCAATCATCAATCCTACACACTAAGCCATGAAGAGGTGTCTAGGAGCCTAAGAAGTCCAAGGTCCCTTCTTAAGAAATGCATTTTCTAGGACAAAGATATCTTTGGGAAGGAATGACTTCTAGTAGCCTTTGAATGATAACATTTTACTCATCCCAAAACTTTCTTGCTGACCTCTCTTAGCCAAAGTCCTTTCAGAACTATCAAGGTAAGGAAGGAAGCATTCCGATCTAAAGCAGAAAGCAAGAAAACTTCAGTCTTAAAATAAGGACCAAATCTGCTTCTGCCCATGAACCATACAACACTGACCTTTCCATTCAGTGTTGGACCTTTGCTTACCATGTACTTTTGACCTTCTTAACTCCCTCCAACTGTGCAAATAAACAAGAATGACCAATAGTGTGTCTCAATGAAAGACTGACTCCCAACAGTGGCTTAAAACTCAACCCAGCCTGAGACACCCCTGCCCCAACCACTTCTTTGCTCCTTAGGCATCCTCAGCCCACCCGGTAAGTCTGAGTCATACCAAATATCACAGATAACTCCAGAAAAGCCTGCTGTAGGAATCAACTGAAAACTGTGCTCAGTTAAGATAAGAATTGCCACACTGTTTATTAATAGATCAAGTAGCTTTTCAAAGTCCGGCCTGGTGATACTGGAGGATTAACTATGTTTTTTCCAAGTATATTAGAGGCTTGCTGCCATTTGGAACAGGTTCCCTAGTTAGCAGTAACCCCCTGACAGGTGAGCTTCACCTATGGGGAATGGGACAGCACAAAGACCTTGGACCCAGGAATAAATGTTTTTACAGCTCACAGGACCATGAATAGTGGACCCAGCCTGGCGGCAGGGCCCCACGAAGCGCCTCTGTTTAGGTGACTGGTCAATGTCCCAGCTCTCCCTAGACTCATCAGTGTAGAAGGTAACCTTCCAGCCTTAGTAAATAGATCCTGAAATAACTTAACCCTGAGCATCATTTTTAAGCCTTATAATCAGAGTCCCCACTGTCTAGCCACATTTTTTTCCTGATAAAATTCCAGAGATCTGAACTTCTAAATCAACCCATTAGCCTTAATTAAGAAATAAAAATAGTATTTATTTACCCATAGTCATATCTTGTATTTACACAAACACATATAAACATCACACACGCGCGCGCGCACACACACACACACACACACAAACACACATTAGGGGAAAGAATACATTTGTGCTTCTGGTACTTCTTTTACCCCAACTTATTTTGCTGACAGGAATCCCAATGACGCCAAGAGGCCTCTCTAAGCAGATGATGATTTGTCCTTGTCTGGGCAGATGCAGAGCCCGGGAGCAGCTAGTTGCTGTCACCAGCTGGCTTGAGCAGGCAGGAGGACTCAGCACCCAGACTGCTCTTGCCCTCCTTTTCTCTCTGGCAAAATTCTACCCGTGCTCCCAGATGCAGTTCAAGCAGAGCTACTCCCGCCCCCTCCTGTAATCATAGCATAGTGTGTGTGTAGCTCGACTGCAGCACTGAGCATATTGTACTGTAATGGTTGTTTACATGTCTGTCTCACCAGCAGACCAGGGTCTCCTTCCTGGGCTATTATACCTGCAGCACCCACCACAGAGCAGCACAACACAGCTTGGTTGAATAAATGAAGGCCTACCCTGAGGCCAGCTTGCTTATTCAGTCCCAAGTGCCTGCCCAGATTTTGGTGAGGAAGGGAAGTTGACAGATGGAAAACACAGGAGAGGCAGGCTCAGGAGAGGACCAGAGCTATGGATGCTGGAGGGACACAGAATAGAAGAATAGGGCCCCACAGAAATCCTCAGGTTGTCTGAGAGAGGAATCTGTAACCAGGCAAAAGCTGGGATTCTGAGATATGAACTACACAGCAGGTAAATTTTAATGGTTGAAATAGGAGTAAATGACAGGACAGGCTACTACCTGGGGGAGGGACAGGTTTGTATGGGGCTCTACTGGGGGCTGAGCCAGGCCAGCATGAAACAGGGCAAAAGGTCAGAGTGCACATTGAACTTTGCACAGCCTTGAACAAACACCATCAATTTATCCTTGGCTTACTCCTGCCCATTCCCCGCCTCCCCCCCGCCCCGCCATGGGGACACTTCTCCTGCTCTCTCAGCCCGTCTGTCCTGCCAAAAAAAATTGTGTAGAAAAGGTCTTGTGGCTCAGTGGGAAACTATGCCTAGCCTACTGCATGCTGCAGCACCAGAGGGTTATCTGACTCCAGTGCTGTTCATTGTCTGTGAACTCTTCCGTACCTCTTTGCATTGTAAGTAACTGACTGACAGACTGCAGTCTCTGTCTTGTCTGGTAGGAATTCAATTATCTTCCTCCCACCCTGTGGAAAAAATCAGTTTGCCTGCATTTACATATTCATCTCAATATTTCTGATCTAGAAATGTGTCTGTCTTCCTCCCTCCCCCACTCTTTCTTCCTTGGTATGGGGGTGCTCTACCAGTGAGCTACATCCCCAGTCCTTTTTATTTTTTATTCTGAGATAGGGTCTTCCTAAGTCACTCAGGCACTTTGAACTTGCAGTCTTCCTGCCTTGCTTCTTGAATCACTGAGACTGCAGGAGTGCCCTCCATCCCTGGCTGAAACGTGTATTTCAAGATTCTCTTTTGAACTGATTTTCACATTTTCATAGTTCGTTCATAGTCTAAATGAATAAAATCAAACCCTTGTATCTGTAGGAGAATCATGATTTTACCTTTTCCTGGAAACTGCCTGTTGATTGCTATTGCCTCTACTTCAAACTTTTGGTTTTTAAAAATTAGCTTCCTCCTTTTGCATCAGGAGAACTATTGGTAGTATTTAAGTTGCACATTCGTTATTACTGTGCATCCACAAGAGCCTGTGACAAGAGACTCAGTGTCCTCAGTTCCACCACTTACTAGTTTTACGTCCTTGAGCAAGTTATTTAATTTCTTTTTTTATTTTTTTTTTATTTTTTTTATTCGTTGTTCAAAACATTACAAAGCTCTTGACATATCATATTTCATACGTTAGATTTAAGTAGGTTATGCACTCCCATTTTTATCCCAAATACAGATTGCAGAATCACATCGGTTACACATCCACATTTTTACATAATGCCCTATTAGTAACTGTTGTATTCTGCTACCTTTCCTATCCTCTACTATCCCCCCTCCCCTCCCCTCCCATCTTCTCTCTCTATCCCATCTACTGTAGTTCATTTCTCTCCTTGTTTATTTTCCATTCCCCTCACAACCTCTTATATGTAATTTTGTATAACAATGAGGGTCTCCCTTCATTTCCATGCCATTTCCCTTTTCTCTCCCTTTCCCTCCCACGTCATGTGTCTGTTTAATGTTAATCTTTTCTTCCTGCTCCTCCTCCCTGCTCTGTTCTTAGTTGCTCTCATTATATCAAAGAAGACATTTGGTATTTGTTTTTTAGGGATTGGCTAGCTTCACTAAGCATAATCTGCTCTAGTGCCATCCATTTCCCTGCAAATTCCATGATTTTGTCATTTTTTAGTGCTGTGTAATACTCCATGGTGTATAAATGCCACGTTTTTTTCTTTTTTTATTTTTAACATAATATCTTTATTTTATTTTTATGTGGTACTGAGGATCAAATCCAGTGCCTCACAAATGGTAAGCGAGTGCTCTACCTCTAAGCCACGACCCCGACATTCTTTGGGCCTCAGGTTCTCCAACTGTAAAACACAGTCCCTGTGAGGATCAAAGAACAACATACAGATGGTCTCCAACTTACAATGTTTCGACTTCACAGTGATACATAAGCAATCTGCATTTAGTAGAAATCATACTTTGAATACGTGACTAAATTATGAGATAGTCACAAAATTCTATAAGCATTTCATACTTATATAAAATGAACGACTATGACATGAATGAGCTGGACACATTGGTGCACACCTGTAGTCCCTGCTACTCAGAAAGCTGAAGCAGTAGGGCCACCTGAGTCCAGGATTTCAGAACCTGCCTGGGCAACTTGTTGCCTCCTAAAGTTAAAAAAAAAAAATAACTATAACAACAGGTATCTACATGAATTAAGTCAAAAGAATAATGGCAAGGAAAAAAAGGAAACTGTACATGCTTTTGAATGAGAAGTAGAAATATGCAAAACTTCAATGTATATTATTCACTTACACAGATAGACAGACACCCCAAAGCATGCTAATGATAACATTAAGTTCAGGGTAGCAATTACCTCTAGAAAAAAAAAAAAAAGGAGATTAGAGAGATTCAGGAGAGCCATGTTAGAGAATTTGGCTGTATCTGTAACATTTTCTTTATTTAAAATTTTTGAAGCAAACAGGGCAAAATTGTAAAAATTCATATAACATGGTATTTTTCCTATTTTCTCTATTTTTCAAAAACTTCTTACTTCAAAATGTTCATGAAATAATGTTTTCTACCTGTGGTTAGGAGTCAGTCCATCCATCCATCCCTCCCTCCCTCCACCCATCCATTCACTCAACAATTGCCCATTGAACACCTTCAGTCACCCTTCTAGATAAAGTGACAGTAATGCTTTCTTGTGTGAGCACCTTCCAGGTACGGTGTTAATAATCACCTTTCATGTTTTAGTTCCTTTAATCCTCACTCAGCCCTCAGGCTTTTAGTACCTTATCAATGAGGAAACTGAGGCTTAGAGAAAGAAGTTGACCAAGGCATCACAGTGGGCAAGTGGGAAGGCTAACTATGAGCCCAGGGTGACTCCAGAGCCAGTGCCCTCCACCAAGCCACTCGCTGTGTGCCTCCAGAGGCTTCCCTGTGCAGATGTACCCCGAGCTGCAAGGCATGCTGGACTTTCCATTCAGCCTGGCTCTGCTGTCCTGCTCTGCAGCTGACTGCATTGTCAAACTCTGGGGTGTGGGGGTTGGAGTTCCAGGAAAATGAACACTTTTTAAAAAAGATTAAGGACTTCTGGTCTATCATGACCAGAGCCAATTATCATGGAATAAAGGTCCTCAAAGGAGAATAAATCTTGTAGTAGTTTTTGAAACAGAAACTGCTCAATGAGTTTTTAAGTCCTTTATTATGAGCATCGAGAGCTGCCCTCAGGACAGAGAACATAGAAAACTGGGCAGCATGTCTAAGGAACGGAGTCTGGACATAAATCTAGGGTGTTTCATAAACCAAAGCCTGAGAAAATGAGACTGTACAGCCATGTCATGGAAAGTAGAGAGAAGCCACCATTTTAACAGAACAGAAGTTTGCAGGGCAATAATTCCCTTTTGACATTTTGCCTATGGCCTACTATTCAGCTTCATCAGCACGATTATTAGGTAAAGCAATAAGCAATTAAAAAGTAATTTTCCTTGCTTTCTAATCCACTTCACTAGAATATAAGCATCTTGAGAACAGAGGCATGGTTCCATGAGTAAACTTTCATTCCATCCAAATAAATCACCCCATTTCAGTGGTTTCCCATTCTTCATTCAAAAACAGAAACTGTCTTGCTGTGAGTTGTGCTCCTTTTCTAAAATAATACATATGCAAAGAGTTATTCCTTGAAGAAAATGTGGATTATAAATAGCTGGAGTGCTGTTTCCTATACTAAAGTACAGAATTCTACCTCGAGAGGGATTGCTGAGTGTGCTGTCATTTGTCACCATGACTCTGAGTCTTTGGACTTATGACACTGTGCATTATGTAACTGATCCATTAATTACACATTCATCACCAACTGCAAGGGTATGGACCTTTACTAATTTTATTCCAAATTCAGTTTTATATTTCTATGCCTGTTTCAGCTTTCTCATCCATCTTGTTTTTGAGATATAATACATAATTCACTATTTTAAAGTGTCTGATTCACTAGTTTTTAGTATATTCACAAAATTGTGCAACCCTCATTACTAATTACAGAGCATTTCCATCATCTCCCAAAGAAACTCTTCATTCGTTAGCAATCATTCCCTACCACACCCACCCCTGCTTTTCAATCCCTGGCAATTACTAGCCTTCTAACTACTTACTGTTTCTACAGATTTTCCTTTTCTGGATATTTAATTTTAAAAAAATGTGGTTTCTTTCTTTAAGAATATTTTCAAGGTCCATCCACATCGAAGCACATATCAGTAGCTCTTTTTTTTTAATTGATTAAATAATATACAATTGAATAGATACACTACATTTTGTTGAGCCTCTTATCACTTTATAAATATCTGAGTTGTTTGCATTTTGGGCTATTGTGAATAATGCTGCTATAAACATTTATGTGCAAATTTTTGCACAAATGTGTATGTCTTCAGTCCTCTTGGATGTGTAGCTTGGAGGAGGATTGCTAACTCACACTGTCATTCTACATTTAAGTTGTTGAAGAACTGCCAAACCATTCTCCAAAGTGGTTGCACCACTTTATACTCCCACCAGCAATGCATTAGGGTTCTGATTTCCGGTTGCCTCTCCAACACTTGCTGTTATGTGTCTTTTTCATTTTACCCACCTTACAGTGTAAAGCAGTAACTTCTAGTTCTGATTTGCATTTCCTCGATTACTAATAATGCCAGGCATCTTTTGTTTTGTTTTGTTTTTTGTTTGCTGTTTGTTTTGTTTGGGGTTTTTTTGGTACCAGGGATTGAACTCAGGGGCACTTGACCACTGAGCTATATCCCCAGCCCTATTTTGTATTTTATTTAGAGACAGGGTCTCACTGAGTTGTTTAGTGCTACACTTTTTGCTGAAGCTGGCTTTGAACGCACGATCCTTCTGTCTCAGCCTCCTGAGCTGCTGGGATTAGAGGCATGTGCCAATAAATGCCAAGCATCTTTTCATGCACTTATTGGTCATTTGTGTATCTTCATGGAAGAAAGGTCTATTCAAGTTCTTTGCACACTTTTAAATTAGGTTACCTGTAGTTTTTTTTTTTTTTTTGGGGGGGGGGTTGTTTGTTTTGTTTGGTTTGGTTTGGTTTTTGAATTTTTTGGTTCAGTTATAAGTTCTTAACATACTCTAAATAATGGACATATCAGATATATAGTTTGCAAATGCCTTCTCCCATTCCATCAGCTTTATTTTCACTTTCTTGATAATGTACTTTGAAGCATAAAAGGTTTTAATTTTGATGAAGTCCATGTCCTTTATTTTTCCATGGTTGTTTGTGGTTTTGGTGTTGTATCTAATAAACCATTGCCTAATCCAGGATCATACAGATTCACACCTAGGTTTTGCTCTACCTCACTCACATTTAATTATGCAACCTTTTTTTAAAAAAATTATGCAACCTTGATATTTTTTATACATCATTATAAACTGCCTTGAATTATTTATAGGAAAATACAAGAGCATAATTAATAATTTTTTTTGAAAGTCACTCACTGAAAAGGATCACTGTGTTGATTACTTTAAATCATAGGAATATCTATGATGAATAACATTTAAATGCAAAACTAAAAACTTAAAATTCAAAATATAAAAGTAAATTTTTTGTATTGGCTCGGTCTCCAATTGAATGGCAGGTGATATAAACCTAGTTTAATGTTTATCTTCTCCAAAATATAAGACTGTGTTCATTTAGTACAAATATAATAATTAAAAAGATGCTAGAATCATTGGTTCTACATCTGGAAAGAAGGACCATATCATGGAGGGCTGTGAGTGTAAGGTCATACAGTTTGGACTTTTAAATTTTTATTTATATTTTTATTGGTACATTATAATTGTACGTAATTGTGGGATTTGTTGTTACATTCTCTTACATGCACACAATATAATATAATTTGATCCATTTCATCCTCCAGTACCTTTTGTTTCTCCCCATTCCTCCCTCCCCCTGTAAACCAAACCACAGAAGCATTTTGATCAAGAACTGTACAATTTTGATGGTATTTTAAGGATTTGTGGTGGGATTCCAGGGGCAGTGTGAATTAGGTTCTAACAGGTGATAGGACCCAGGTGAGAGAACAGAGGGACAGACCCCAATTAAAGACTGGGAGAGGGCTGGGGATGTGGCTCAAGCGGTAGCGCACTCGCCTGGCATGCGTGCGGCCTGGGTTCAATCCTCAGCACCACATACAAACAAAGATGTTGTGTCCGCCGAAATAAATATTAAAAAAAAAAAATTCTCTCTCTCTCTCTTTCTCTCTCTCTCTTTAAAAATAATAATAATAAAAAAAGACTGGGAGAAACTGCAACTGTTCTGAATCCTTCAACTAAATTGGCCAGCAATACAAAGCAGGTTAAAAAAAAATGCCCTTTAAAACAAAAAATATTGTAACCCAATGCTCATGTGGCTTGATCATATGTTATTCAGCCACTGTAATGCTGTACCCCAAGCGAAAACATGCCCTTTGAAGGTCTAAAGTTTAGTCTCTGGAATTAATTTAATCAGCCATACTAAACAATTTAAAAGTCAGCCTTCTTGTAGCACGCTGGGCTGAAGTTATTTATTTATGTTCGGAACTGGAACCTGCTGAGAGGAACCCTTGGAGATGTCACACCCCATTTTCTTCAGTACCCTAGGAATGCAAGCAGTGCCTGGGAAGACCGATTCACACATCCCAACTCAATCTTCTTTTTGCTCCCAGTAAGTAACAGACCAGGTCTTTCTGCCGAATATCACCCATATGGCAAACAAACCTCCCCACTGCTGGATTTGTTCTGTTACAATGTTTTCAGCATCTCATCATTTACATTTGCCCCAGTAATTCCCTAAGAAGACTGCAAATTTCATGGAGGTCTTGCTATGTGGCCCAGGCTGGTCTGCAACTCCTGGGCTCAATCGATCCTTGGCCTCAGTCTCTGGAGCGATGTGACAACAGGTATGAACCACCACACCTGCCTTAGGACCTTGACACTTTAATAGCTGTAAGTCTAATCCACCTTCCTGCCTCAGTCTCTTGTCAACTGATCTAACTGATCCCACATCTGGTTCCTCATTAAATCTTCCAAAAATACCATTTAGATGATGCTATTGCCTTGCTCTAAAACTTTTTAACTAGTTTCTGTTTACACAGTGAAGTCCAAACTCCAACCTCACACTCCTGGGCTTCCACTATCAGTCCTAACCCTCTCTTCCAGGACACTGATGGCCTCCCACAGTATGGTCCTAATCCACTTTTCCAATCTTCCTGCCAGAGCCTCAGTCTCTCAAAGTCTCCGTTCTAGTCAAATTGGTCTTCTTTTGCTTCTTTTCCAAACACTTCCTCTGTTCCTCCAGCTGTCACACTCTGTTCTCCACCCTCCTGCTCTGGAAGGTTCCTCCTCACACCACTGTTTTCCAAATCCTTCCACCATGGAGCCTCACTCAACTCCTGTAGAAGGAGGCCTTCCCTGACCACAGGGCACAGACGAGTGTCACATGCTTCTCCACCCATGGCATGACTTATCATGGCACCAAATCCTTGTTAGAATGTTTTATATGGATTACTGGATCTTCAAAAGGGTTAAATCTTCCCTTGCCAATGGATGTCCCTCATGCTGCCTGACATGATGCCTTCCATTTAGCAAAAACCAAGCAAATATCTAATAATTAAGCCAATGTACTTAAAAGGTTAAGAAAGCTCTTGCCTGGAGTGGTTTTTGCAGGCTGACATACTACCTACATTGGGTCCAGAAAGGATTTAAAGTGGCTTGCAAAACTACATGATGTGAAACAACTTTGCAAGTACAACCATGGAATATTTTTTCCTCCCATGTACAAAATGCAGCTCTAGATTCTTCAAAGGTTTACAAAAATAATACAAAATCTTGTATCCTGACCCTAACCATTTCCAATCAAGAGTATGCTGGCATAAGCCCCCCAAAACTTACTGTCATATTCTCGGATAGTGAGAATACAGGAAGAAGGGTTATGTTTGGGGTGATAACAAAGCGTCTCCGTCTGAAGAGCATTGATTTCCTGGGGTATCTCTAAGAGCCAATCAAGTACTACATTCTTCACTTCTTTCAGACACAGATAAACAAAAAGTTTCCACTTATAATATGCTTGGATTTGGGAACCAATTGCAAATCCCATAGCTTTTGGGGTTACATTAATAAATGTGTGGGTCTTTCTTAGAATGAAAAAAAAAATGATATAAAGTACAAGTCAAAGTTGTATTTGCAAATCTATAGCCAAACAAAAATTACAGAATAGAGGTGTGCCTCTGTCACTAAGAAGACAGATGGATATTGGTAATTTCTATATTGCTCTCAAAATATCTAACCAACTGCCTGTTCTGATGGAGGGCCAGCAGGTCTCCCTGCATCGCTGTTTGTGGGTCAATGTGACATCTAAGCTTTCTGGTGAGGTGAGGTTTTCATACAACATATCCCCTACAAACAGAGTTGGAATTTCTGCAAAAGGAATTCTGATAGGTGGTAGTGTTTTTCTGGAACCATTTGTATAATCTGAAGTGCCCCTCAGGAACCAGAAAGCTCTGGTTTTGAAGTCCACCATTATACCATCTGTCGCCTGTGAAGAATAGCCTGCCCCTGGGTTAGGAGATAAAACATGGATACTGCTTGTGCTAAGCAAAGACCTCATAAATAAGAATGTAATAAGTGGACCATAGTGGCTTAATCCTCATTACAATCCGGGGTTTGATTATCAAGCCAAACAAAACAAAGACAAAGAATCAGTTGAACATGTTGTCTAAATGGATTGTATATTAAAAAACAACAATTCTAAGCTGCCATATCAGTCCCTGCTTAAGAAGCAATAAATCCAATGATTATAGCTGTTTGTTAATCATGGATTAAAAATAATAGAGAAGATATTTGTAGGGCTGGGGTTGAGGCTCATGGTAGAGCTCTTGCCTGGCATGTATGAGGCCCTGGATTCAATCCTCAGCACCACATATAAATAAACAAATAAAGTAAAAAAATCTATTGACAATTTTAAAAAAAAGAAGATATTTGTGCTAGGAAAAATATAAAAGATATATCCAGAGACAGCTGTCTACATATGAATCCAGGTACACACTGAGATTAGCAATATACTGGACAAGGTCTAAAACTATAGAATGTCTTTAAATCTAGTGACCAACATGTAGATAGAAACATTACTTCACAGCTTTATGCTTTTAATTCAACTTTATGCAAGAAAACTTTAAATCAGACCTCTCTGAAATGTTTTCAAAGAACATGTTCCTGTATGTACTAGTAACTCTGGAATAAAAAGGGCACCTAGGCATGTTCCAGATCCATCTGTCGGGGTACAGCAGCCAGTACCCACAGGAATTAAAAAGGGGACAGAAAGCAGGCCATGATGAGGCTTTGGGAGAACCGCTTTTTAATTCTTCTGACCTGCTGAACTGTAGGCCCTTTTCTTGACCTTTGAGACCTGGTTATCTTCAGTGCTTCTCCAACACAACAGCAGGCCTAATTCCAAATCCTTCCTAACCTGCACCGGGCCATTCTCCAGGGCCCAAATCCTGACACTGTAAATGGACCTGTTCATACCCGGCTGAAGAGTCCTTACTCTAACTGAAGGAAGATTCTAACCTTGTTTGATCAACAAATACCACTAAAAGTTTTTTCATTTCACACCTCAAGATGATGCATGAAAGAAACTAAAAACAGACTGAGTCCAAGGCCAACCTGTCAAGAAATCTCTAAACTTGTTGCCACACAACTCAGAGAACCTCCAAAGCGATCTGAATGTCTGTGGTCTTAAGAGACAGTAGCCAGACAGCAGTGGTTTCACACGTGCATGTTCATACAAATAATGTCTCTCCAACTTTTATAAATATCAAAATTTTTTACTAAAAATATACTTAAAGTCCACAAACAATAAACTGTAAAAGGGTGAATTTTATGGTATGTATCTTAATAAGAGAAAAATGATGCTTTCTAAAAGGAAGATGGGAGAACTTGAGGCATCTGGAGAAGCAAAGCCAGAGAGGACAGCCATGGGGAAATTACAGACGTGGACAACATCCAAGCAGCACTTTATCCTCTCCAATTATTCAATTAAGGAGAGAAAATAATCACAAAAATCCTTTTACTCTCTAGGCTTGAGAAGGAAAAAAATGCAGAGACTCTAACAAACAGAGTTTAAGAGAGAGTCACAGCTTCTGGTGACTTCACACGAAAGGACATGGGTCTTCTTCTCTAGCTCATTTATCCTCATTTATTCTTTCTGTTTTATCCTCAAAACAGAAAAGAATGAAATGATAGCTTCAAGAATAAACTCTTACTTGGATGCACAAGAGACGGAAAGTGAGGCACAGAGGATACTGCATGATCCAGAAAAGAGAGACTTGTCATATTTATAGAGTGTTCGGCATGAGCAAGGACATGTTCCCTGAAAAATAGAGAAAGCAATTCCCTTCAAATGATGTAGCTTTATCAGAAAGTGGAAGAATGCTGTTTCTTCCCATATCAAAGAAAATTGTGCCTACAGTCTCTAGAACGGGCAGAGAAAGCACAAAGTCATCTGGGTAGAAACAGATGAAAGGCAACGTGATTGTGAGTCAATGCAGAATGTAAGAAAGGAGAATCCCTTTGCTCTGGATGCTTTGAACATTCTCCTGAGAGAACCACGGGTTTGGTTACAGAGAATTGCATTTCTTTCTCTAGCTTTCAACGTTTAGAAAAAGCCTAGAGACAAATCCTGGCAAGCATCATTATAATAATATCAGAATGTAAATGTCTAACTTTGATCATGTAAAAGGAGTGATAGAGCTGGGAATGAAGAAGTTGAGAATGATGGGGGACACTCCTAGCTCTTCAGCTTACACCCTAGAGAGCCACAGTGTCTAGAATTGACAGGACAAGAAGCTGGGATATGGTTAAGAGAGGCAGAATCCAGGGTGTGCAGAAGCTGTATCGTTCACAGCAAAACTTCTAAAGCTAATAAGGGAGGAGACAACAGTACACATGTTGAGGTGTTTCCCTCCAGAACAACAGCGTTGCTTAAAGGTGTTACTTCCAGGATGCAGAGCACTTAGGGCAAGGCATGTTCTTCTTACTCAATACCATTCAGTACTTTCTTCTTTTTTTTTTCACATCATACATATAATGATTTTATCACAATTTTTTTTTATTTTCTGAAATTACAAAATCAAGAAAAAAAATAATTACATAACAAATGAACACACTAAAGACATCTTTGCCATCAAAAACATAATTCTGTTGAATATGATGACTTCCCACTTTAATCCAGATGGTCAAATGCCAATTTGATTGGCATTCAGGCAATGTTAGGTCCTAGCTTCAGTGCTGGAAAAATAAATTAAATACAGTCTCATAGACTTAAGGAAGCTCAACTGAGCTCTCTTGCTAGGACTTATTCCTATTAGTAAAATTAAAGTAAACGGCAGCAATAAATATCCTGGCCTTCAGCACAACAGATGCATCCCTGTCTTCAGTTACAACATGAATAACCATCTCTGATCACAAACCTGTTACCACAGTTCTTTAGGTCTTAATGAACATACAATCTGCACTTATGAGATACAGAGAAAAAATTGTCACCAAAATTATTCAACAGTGTTTCCAGGCTACAAATGGAGTGTATTTCATAATAGACAGTTTAATAAGCATCTGTGTGATTCTTAACTGAGTCTGGAAAGTGTTAATATGTGCCCCAGATTTTTAATAACACCTATTTTGTTAATTATTAGTAAAAACAGACATTTTAAGCTTTTCATTCTCTTATGCTGCATATAGATAAAAACAAGAACAGTTAACAAAAGTAGGCAGTTGGACATTTTGATCAGACATTTTATTCTCATAGGGAAATGTTTTAGTGTTTTTCTGAGGACTATGTAGAAAGAAGTAATCCTAGGAGACTTCTGCCACTTCCCTTGGAAGTCATTCTTATTCTACCCAAAGGAAATCTGGGCATTATTAAATCCCAACTCCTACACATCCTCCTAGGGGACTTGTTAAAATGGAAAACTATGGAGGAAGGAATTAACTGCAGTCCCAAATTCTCAGTTACAGGAAAATGGCCTCTATGCTCATTAGATATAGTGATTGGATACTATCAGAAATAGTAACCCAGACCGTGTCTATAATAGACTAGACATAGGAACTAAGATAGTAATTGGGAAGCAGGTCTTAGAATTGTGAAAGAGCTCTGCTTTTCAGAGGTGATATATAGACTGCAAATCAGGGGAACTGAAGCATTGCAGAACCACTTAACATTGGGGTAGAAAGGTTCAGATAGGCTGTTCTTGCCATGAATCCTTGAAAGTAATAAAAGAGCGCTAGATTTAAAAATCAAAAGAACTGCTGATAACTGGGAATATGTACA